>NC_037343.1:33228474-33531505 GCF_002263795.3 Bos taurus
AACTTCAAGAAGGGAAATTAATTGAGTCAGTTGAACTGAGGTAGATGAACCAGAGCCTGTTATACAGAGTGAAGTAAATCAGAAACAGAAAAACAAATATTGTATATTCACAACAAACTGTGGAAAATTCTGAAAGAGATGGGAATACCAGACCACCTGACCTACCTCTTGAGAAACCTATATGCAGGTCAGGAAGCAACAGTTAGAACTTGACATGGAACAACAGACTGGTTCCAAATACGAAAAGGAGTACATCAAGGCAGTATTTTGTCACCCTGCTCATTTAACTTATATGCAGAGGACCTCATCAGAAACGCTGGGCCGGAGGAAGCACAAGCTAGAATCAAGACTGCCGGGAGAAATATCAATAACCTCAGATATGCAGATGACACCACCCTTATGGCAGAAAGTGAAGAGGAACTAAAAAGCCTCTTGATGAAAGTGAAAGAGGACAGTGAAAAAGTTGGCTTAAAGCTCAACATTCAGAAAACGAAGATCATGGCATCTGGTCCCATCACTTCATGGGAAATAGATGGGGAAACAGTGGAAACAGTGTCAGACTTTATTTTGGGGGGCTCCAAAATCACTGCAGATGGTGATTGCAGCCATGAAATTAAAAGACACTTACTCCTTGGAAGGAAAGTTATGACCAACCTAGACAGCATATTGAAAAGCAGAGACATTACTTTGCCAACAAAGGTCCGTCTAGTCAAGGCAACGGTTTTTCCAGTGGTCATGTATGGATGTGAGAGTTGGACTGTGAAGAAGGCTGAGCGTCGAAGAATTGATGCTTTTGAACTGTGGTGTTGGAGAAGACTCTTGAGAGTCCCTTGGACTGCAAGGAGATCCAACCAGTACATCATAAAGGAAATCAGTCCTGGGTGTTCATTGGAAGGACTGATGCTGATGCTGAAACTCCAATACTTTGGCCACCTCATGCGAAGAGTTGACTCATTGGAAAAGACTCTGATGCTGGGAGGGATTGGGGGCAGGAGGGGAAGGGGATGACAGAGGATGAGATGGCTGGATGGCATCACTGACTCTATGGACTTGAGTTTGAGTGAACTCCGGGAGTTGGTGATGGACAGGGAGGCCTGGCGTGCTGCGATTCATGGGGTTGCAAAGAGTTGGACACGACTGAGCGACTGAACTGACTGACTGACTGAATGCATATATATGGAATCTAAAAGAATGGTACTGATGAACCTATTTGCAGTGCAGGAATAGAGACACAGACACAGAGAACAGACTTGTAGACACAGTGGGAGAAGGAGAGGATGAATTGAGAAAGTAGCATTGACGTATGTAACAACCATGTGTAAAACAGGGAAGCTGCTATGTAACACAGGGAGCCCAGCCTGGTACTCCATGATGACCTAGAGAGGTGGGATGGGAGGAGGGCTCAAGGGGAGGGGATATATAATATAATTATGACTGATTCATGTTGTTGTACAGCAGAAACCAGCACACATTGTAAAGCAATTATCCTCCAGCTTAAAAAAAAAGACACAAAAAAATAAGGAAAAAAAAAAAGGAGAACTGCTCCAAAAAGAAGCAACAACACACTAAGAAATAAAAAGAAATGAAGTATTGATATATGATATGACAGGAATGAGCCTCGAAAACATGCTAAGTGAAAGAAGTTAGTTTAGAAGGCCACATTTTATATCCATTTATACAGAATGTTCAGAAAAGGGAAACTCACAGAAACAGAAGGCAAATTAGTGATTGCCGGGGGCTGAGGCAGGAGGTGAGGAGAGGCTACTAAGGGATACAGGGTTTCTTTTGGGGGCAATGAAAATATTTTGGATACGTAGGCAATGGCACCCCACTCCAGTACTCTTGCCTGGAAAATCCCATGGATGGAGGAGCCTGGTAGGCTGCAGTCCATGGGGTCGCTGAGAGTCGGACATGACTGAGCGACTTCACTTTCACTTTTCACTTTCATGCACTAGAAGGAAATGGCAACCCACTCCAGTGTTCTTGCCTGGAGAATCCCAGGGACGGGGGAGCCTGGTGGGCTGCCAGACGTCTATGGGGTCGCACAGAGTCGGACACGACTGAAGCGACTTAGCAGCAGCAGTGCTGATAGTTGCACGATCTTGTGAATAAACAACAACAAAAAAAAACACTGAATTGTACACTTTAAAGATAATTTTTAAATAAAAAAATGATACTAGGACTGCACCATTTCAGACTTAAAACTTCAGACAATAGTAATGTGCCAAGAGAAGAGGGTGGAGGAAGTTTTTTCCTTATTTGGGGGAAAGACATAAATATGCATAAGCATGAAGCACTGATAGGGAAAAATACACATAAGTGGAAATATGACTGAAGCGTGGAGCAACCGCCAGAGAAATGACAGTATCTAGTGTAGTTGAGTTCATGCATTTGCATTTGCAATACATATTCTTTTTTGATAAATTATTTTCCTCTTATGTTTCCTTTTTAT
Organism: Bos taurus; assembly: GCF_002263795.3. Classification (NCBI taxonomy): domain Eukaryota; kingdom Metazoa; phylum Chordata; class Mammalia; order Artiodactyla; family Bovidae; genus Bos; species Bos taurus. The sequence continues at coordinate 33,230,927 of NC_037343.1, forward strand.
ATTTAATAAATATATTTTACATAATTAAAACTTTATTTTATTTTTTATCTTCTATAGACTAAGTTATTTTATATTTATTTCCTCTGTTTTGAAAGTGTTTGTTGCTCAGTCATGTCTAACTCTTTGTGACCCCATGGACTGTAGCCCATCAGGCTCCTCTGTCCATGAGATTTTCCAGGCAAGAATACTGGAGTGGGTTGCCATTTCCTTCTCCAGGGTGTCTTCCTGACCCAGGGATCAAACCCAGGTCTCCCGCATTGTGGGCAGTTTCTTTATTGTTTGAGCTACCTGAGAAGTCCATTTATATTTCTACATAAAATATATTTATAAATGCAGTTCATACTTATATTTAAAGTACATTATACTGTGCACTTTAAAATTATATCAATAGATATATTTTCTATGAATTTCTTAGCAAGGTTATTGGAGCATTACAAACTTTTTTTAAGAGCATTGTGTTCGATGGAGTTGAAGGTCAATTGCTCTAAATATCCTTGGGTATCACTTTATTAACTGATGTTTTTCTTACTTATCTGTTTACTTTTCATTTGTTTGTTTCCCACCTCTACAAAGTAGGCATCACCATGCCTGGGCACATGGGAGATTTCGTGAATAACATTTGTCCCACCACATTCTCCCCCTGTGGATACAGGGGCTAAAAGAGCTTCTTCCCAAAGCCAGGAGGTTCAATCCAGAGCCCACACAAAGTAAGAATAAGGGTGCTCTAATAAGAATAAGAATAAGAAAGTGCTCTAATTCAAAGAGCCCTGGCATGTTGGCTAGAGTCCTTCTACCAACTATAACAGGGAAAGCACAGCCCCCTCTACAAATTTACCAGTATAGAGGAAACAGTTTTGGAACAAGTGGCTGCTTCAGGAGCTGTGCACCTTGCCAGCTTTTCACTTTGGATAAGATTCCCAGAGAAGCCTCTTCCCAGTAAACCTGGTCCTTCTGCAGCAAAAGGCACATCAAGATCCCTCACCCCGACACCATCCATGCAAAAGTTCCACCAAAATCCTACTGAGAAGAAAAATAGACGGACACGTGGAGGGGAAGGTTCTCAGATCAAGCCCAGTCTCTGGGGGGCTGAGTAACAGAACTTAGCAACCCAAGGCCTGTAGAAGGCCACTTTGGTTACACAGGATGATAATAACTCGCCCCTAGGGCTTGCCATATGGGATGAGTGAGAAAGCATACTCACATGCCTATCGGCGTCTGTGCACTGTCACAATCAATAAACAACTGAAACGGGTGGAGAATGACTGTGTCTAGCCCCATGTCTGACTCATGGCCACCATTCAATAAAGGCAGCCTTAGAGGGAGAGAGAAACAGAAGACCCAGGTTTGAAGGAGGAGTAGCAAGAAGTGCAAGGAACTTTGGAAGGTTTTCTACAATATCCATGAAAATACACTTGTTAAAATAAATCCTTTGAGATAAACATCTTTATGTAATAAAATGATTCCTTGCTGATAAATAGGGCTTCCCTGGTGGCTCAGACAGTAAAAAATCTGCTTGTGATGTAGGAGACCTGGGTTTGAACCCTGGGTTGGGAAGATTCCTGGAGGAGGGCATGGCAACCCACTCCAGTATTCTTACCTGAAGAAACCCATGGACAGAGGAGCCTGATGGGCTACAGTCCATAGGGTTGCAAAGAGTCAGACACAACTGACTGACTAAGTCATTATCATTTCCTGGCAGATAAATGAATCCATAGATTTGCTTTTCAAAATTAAATAGCTTTCAAAATAGCATTCCCATACCACAAATTTATTTACACCCCACTTTCCTGAGCAAATCAATTGCTTTGACTGAGTCACATCTGTGTTAATATTTTGAATATTTTAATAGTGTTGAAAAGGTGAATGGCTAAAAGTGAGGAGAAATTAGTTTAATCACCATAAGGGGCTTGTGCGCATGTGTGCTTAGTCACTTTAGTCGTGTCCAACTCTTTGCGACTCTGGAATGTAGCTCGCCAGGCTCCTCTGTCCATAGGGATTCTCAAGAATACTGGAGTAGGTTTCTATGCTCTTCTCCAGGGGATCTTCTCCACTAGAGGATTGAACCCATGTCTCTTACATCTCCTGCATTGGCAGGTGAGTGCTTACTACCACTAGCACCACCTGGGGAGCCCAGGGGCTTAGTGTAGGCACTAGGAAAAGCATATTGAGGGCAACTAGGAGCACAAAGAAATTCCCAGTTGACTTTGTTATGTGAATACCTTCACATAAATCATTAAAGACACCACACAGACTTCTGACTTCAGTGGTCTATTTTGGAATCAAGTCAGTTAGTGGAGATCCCTTGATATTGACAATTTCTATATTTTACAGAGTTACTTCCTATCTGGTTATTGCAAATTTGTAGATACGAAAGGACTCTGGTCATTTCATCAAAACTTATCATTTTCATAAATGGAATCTGAGACCCCAGGAAGTGGAGCTGATTTTTCAAAGGTGGCACAACCATATGATATTATTACTACACTTTCCTTCTCTTTCACCGCTGTTCCCCAAGTCTTTATTTATTTAGTGACATACTCCACATTACATCCAAGTTCAACCCAAACACACTTCCTTTTCAAGTGTTCTTGGTCTGCATCAGTGAAACATTCCTCGGTGACTCTTCTGTTATACTTTGTTGAGATCTTAATCTTGCTGGATGAGGGCTGTATGTCCTCCAATATTACCTTGAACATAAAATATATTCAACATGTTTAATAATAATATTCATGATATTCTGTTACAGTCATGAGGTGTTGCAGGTGTAAACTATGACTTTTACCATTGAAATCATAATTTTTAGAAATGGAAAGAGTGGTGTGGGAAAATATTCTCACCACTGGTGAAAAATCACGTTTTCACAGGGTTTGCAAACAGGGAAATATTTGTAGTTTTGTCTCATATGTTTTGCTTTTTTTGGCAAAAGCAAAAGGCAGTTTTCTTTGCAATAAAAACGGCCTTTCGTTTTCGCCAATGCTTCACATCCATTTTTGCCAAGCAAAAAGCTGTTTTCCCAGGAGAAAACAGCTCAAGCTGAAATAAAAGTGAAGCACAATTTATAAAATTTCTCTCTTTGAAAACAAAAATCGCTCCACTAAATGCAAATGCCACCTAAGGGGCCTTGCATGGAGAAAGATAACGGGAGCGCCACAGTTAAAACACACGTATAAACAAGCTTTCTAGCAGATACAAAACAAGTCCAAAGTCATATGGATGGAAGGTTTTAAATAGTGCCCAGAATTAACATTGAGAGTCTGGTCTTCACCTCTGTGATCCAAATGTGCCTCAAGAATGACTCTTAACACACTCCTGATTGGATCCATCTGTGCCATTACTCAGAATGGCTTCTATATTAATTACATCTTCCATCTTATTATCATATCATGATCCATTTTGATACTTAACAAAATCATACAAACTAGGAGGAACAGGTATCTCTTGTTTGTGTAAGTTCATTGCACATTTAAAAGAGAGGTGGGTGTGTTGCTCAGATGATAGCCTAGATAAGCGGATTGAAGCTCACTAGCGTTTCTTTGCCAAGGTGATTAAGTGCCAGAACCTGAAATAGAATCTATGTGTTTTGACTCTTTGTTTGTGCTTTACTCTGATGTGTTTTAAAATAAACTCTGATTATAAGTTCTGGATGTGGTCATGGAATTTGTTTTTATTTCTGTTCTATTTTGTTTGTGCTGCATTTTCCCAGATGTGGTGATTTCTGGTATCCTTTGAAATGTCATGGCATATTTGTCGGTGGGTCATCTCTGCTGTTATGAAGACAAATTTATTAGAAAATTTTAGTTTTGAAAAAAATCAGAAGTTTCCAGGGCCATGCCGATTGCACATAGATGATACAGCAACTGTCACCTTTACAGAAGTAGGACATTTATTACTTAGAAAAATTAAAAGATTGAAACCATTTTTCACTGACAGCTTTTTCTTGAGACTTAGCCTCTGGGGAAATATTTTTATTGAAGGTATTCAAACAAAAGCTGTAATCGGATTGCAAAATGACCCTCAAGTTCTTATTTTGTTTAAAATAAGATTTCTTAATTCTAAACTTCCACACTTATCAGAACTATGAATTTATAAACTTGTAGTTTCACTTTCAAATGGCCACAAAAGACAAGAATAAACATTTTACATAAACTCTAATTTATACGGAGACATTCAGGTAAATCTTGTTGGTGTGCCACAGACATATTTTCATTGTTCCCCCTATCTATTCCAGTCCTATCTATCTCCTTCGAATAAGAGCTCAAGTCACACTTACTTTAAAAGCATCAGATTTTTGTAATCTTTCATCTTTTTCAATTTCTCTGTCATTATAGTTTGTGCTACAAATTTTACCATGATGTCACAGAATTGTACCCTTAAAAATGGTAAATTTTTATGATAAATGTTATGTGTTAATTTATCTCAAGAAAAAGTTCAGGGAAAAATACAATTTTATTTTAACCAAGATCATGTTTAAGTCTAAAGGGCTTAAAAAATAAAGCATGTTTAGTTATTGTTTCCTTAAAAATTTACCTCTTAATTGTATATTTCTTAGATTATTTACCATGTATATGTTATTTATTATGTCTTCCTAACTAGACTTATGGTAAGCTTCCTGAAAGCTTGAGTCATGTCCAAACATTTCTAAGTTCTTCTCAAGACTAACAAGCATATCATGACAGAGAAGATAGTAAGTCAATAACTAATGATTTATTAAGAAGGATTTTGTTGGATACACCTCAATTTGATGTTCTCTCAAAGTTTAAGTAAATATGCGAAGCTCGTGAGCTCAGCCCCTCAGTTGTGTCCTACTCTTTGCAGCCCCAAGAACTGCAGCCCACCAGTCTCCTCTGTCCGTGGGATTTCCCAGGTAAGAATACTGGAGTGGGCTGCCATTTCCTTTAACTGTAGGGTGTGGTACCTTGGACAGCGCCTTGGCATGTTGTATGCTTCAACAGTCATTTGATGAACTGAGTGGGCTATTTGATTAAGTGAGCCTTTAGAAAGCAAACAACTAAGAAAAGAGAAATGGACAGGGATGGAAGTAGCAAGGCAGACAGCAGAACAGTGATGCTCAATTAGTGCATTAGTGCACTTTAGAAACCCCTAGGGCACCACTTGGAAGCCATGGGCTTCCTATCTCCTTGTATATCATGGGAGACTGGGGGCTCCCCAGATTGTACATCAGTCAGATGCTGGCAGGACATCTGGAGCATGTCTGCTGATGCTGAGTCACCCTACACTGACAAGGGGAGAGGAGACTGGGCCAGCTCCAGCCATGAGGCTCTAACGTGTATACACTGTCTGCCCTCCAGCAGGCACTGTGGGAAGGCCTTCAGTTCAACACGGGCAGGATGGTGCCTGTCACCCTTCCCTCTCCAAAGTGAAAGTTAAGAAGCTGACATTTATCAGAATGAACAAACACCTGCTGCCAGTCAATCATGCCCTGAATAAGGGCACACAGAGAAAAGAGCATCTAGAGAGTTTGTGATAAGAACCAGGGGCTCTTGAGACTGAGTGCCTCCAAACACAAGCTTTCCCTCATACTGTGCATGACATTTTATTACAACCAGCTATACCCCTGCAAAAAGGGGATTCTGTGTCCATGATCCTACTTTGCAGAGACAGAGGAAAGACTATGCAAGTTTCTTCTTGAGATACATCCTAAAGTCCCAGCCTTTTCTTTCTTCTTTCTCTTATACAGCAGTTCATTTATATTCCACTGGGCTTCTGCACATAAAATTCATCTCTGTGTGGGTGGAAGTAGCCCCAACTCACTTCCGTGCTGTTCACAGAGTTATTTTCATTATTGGTACAAGACGTGCTATCTCTGTAACTCACTGTACTTGGAGAAACAAGTGTTGGACTCTGGCAGAGTAAAATCCAGTTGAATTGCCTTAACTCTCCTGTCACGGTCAGGGTAAACATTGCTCTCCATCACCCCTCATCACCTGCCTCTACCACCCAGCCTAGGTCTAGACCTTCAACGAGAAAACCAGTGACTTACAATTCAAGTTGTGCTCAATGCTCTCCGTTCCCAGAACATAAACAGAAAATGTAAACGAATTTGGTGTGTCCCATATCCCATGCTGAGATACTCACTCTGGCACCACACATGATCTGAAACATAATTTCAAGAGTCCACAGGTAAGGATTTGTTCTGGCTTTGGAAGAGAGAAAAGTGTCAGTTGCTCAGTCATATCTGACTCTTTGTGATCCCATGGACTATAGCCTGCTAGGCTCCCATGTCCATGAAATTCTCTAGGTAAGAATACGGGAGGGGAAGAGGGAGGTAATGTTTATTGAGTGCCTTCTATGTGCTAGACATTTTCACAGGTCTTATTTCATTGATTATGCTCACAATAGCTCTGAAAATGACTATTATTAACCTCATCTTGTGGATGAGAAAACTGAACAAAGAGAGGTTCAGTAACTTGCCAGCAGTCGTGCAGCCAACAAGTGACAGAGCCAGGATTTAAATCCAGGGTGGCCTCTTCCTGGGGTCCAAGTCCTTTCCGCTCTGCCGTGCTGCCTCTCTGAGTTAGCGCAGGTCCAGTGGGACGAGCGAGGCCATCAGGCATCATTTGGATGCAGCAAAGGAGAAAGCCAAGGGGACCCTGTTCAGACAGTCATAAATGCTCTCCTCTCTCCCCTGCACATAATGCAGGGGCACTTGCAGGGAGAAGCAAGCCTCCCTTCCATCACACCCCTTAGGGGCTTGCTGAGAACAGCAGGATCACAGCACACTCTTTCCATCATGTTTCTCAGTCATCATAATGTACCGTCAGCCTTCAGTTACTCCTTAATATCTGACTCTGGCTTTCCTGTTTCCAGAGACAAGAGGGCTGTAAAAATCCTCACTACCCAAAACCAAGATCACAGATTGAAGAGCTTCAGAGCTCTCAGTCTCCACAGGCAGTGGAGCCAGCCTGTCCAAGTTCAACTATGGCTCTGCCACTTACTAGCTGATTAACTGGGGGCAAACTATTTCCCTCTCTGTGTCTTGGTCTCCTCATATGTAAAACTGAAAATAATAACAGCACATATTTCACAGGGTCGTGGTGCAGATTTAATGAGGTAATAGACACACAGCCTTTAGATGATACCTGACCCTTAGAAAGGGCTTCTAGCTGCTGCTGCCATGTAGGCAGATTTTTGCTTTGCCTGTGACAATGATCCTGGGAGAGATTCCCTTGCTTCCCCTAGAACCACAGCGTGGCTGACCAGGAGCCCTGATAAGAACCTAGGAGATACAGTTCTTATTTTCTCTTTGATACACCTTGGAAGGAGGCCTGGGTTCCTTCTTTTGTACCCATAGATTTATTCCTCATTTCAGACTTCTGCTTGTTGGGAAAGGCAAGGGGCAATGCTAGATGCCTTATGCCGGTAATGATCTTTAGTTTGAGAATGTAACCTACTTCACTTCTGACCGTTTATGATTAACGGTGTCGGATTCGTTATCTCCGAAGATTTAGCTTTGGGACCAGGGACCAGGCTTGATCACTCAAGAGCTTTTGTATAGCAGAGTTTGTTTGTTTGTTTTTTTAATTAATTTATTTAATTGGAGGCTAATTACTTTACAATATTGTGGTGGTTTTTGCCATACATCTGCATGAATCAGCCATGGGTATACACGTGTTCCCCATCCTGAACCCCCCTCCCACCTCCCTCCCATCCCATCCCTCAGGGTCATCCCGGTGCTCCAGCCCTGAGCACCTTGTCTCATGCATAGCAGAGTTTTATTAAAGTGAAAAAGGGGCAGAGAAAGCTTCTGACACAGACATCAGAAGGGGGACAGAAAGTGCCCCCGTTGCTAGTCTGAGCAAGGGAGTTAAATACTTTTTTAATCGGTTATTACAATAAATCAAAAGAATGTCTCAAGGTTGTAAAGATCTTACTAGACCTACTCCCATAATTTACATTTTAAGATAACAGGATTAGCCAGAAGGTTTTCAGGAAGGAGAAACTGTCCTCAAGCAAGATAAATTGTTATATAATCCTCACTGGCTCGCTCAGTCGCAGAGTCCTCAGTCGCTCAGTCGTGTCCAACTCTACGACCACATGGACTGTAGCCTACCAGGCTTCTCCATTCATGGGATTTTCCAGGCAAGAGTATTAGAGTGGGTTGCCATTTCCTTCTCTAACGAGTTCTCCATATAATCCTTAGTACAGAGTTTAAACTGAGTTGTTTATTGTGTAATCATCAGTTCTAGGCTTAAAGAAAAAAACGTTTTATGTGACTAAGACTAAGGAATGTAGAGAAAAAAAAAAAAAAGTTTGTCCTTTCCTCCTCCTTGAGAATTCCAGACCCCTATCTCCTCCTTGAGAACCCCAGACCCCTTTCTGCTCCTCCGGGGCCCCGGACTTCTTATCAACCTGCCTAGGGATGGACTCTCTCACTTCCTTTGCACTGGCCTTTTCCTGGCATCTATCATAACATTCCATTTTATTTCAGCCCATTTCAGGCTGTGGTTGTGTCCTATGTCCCACAATAGTTTCAGAGGATCCAAAAGAATCACTGAAATGAAGGAGCTTGACCTCAAGAACCTTTCGGCCTGATCCTTTCATCAGTCTTCCAGTTTCCTTTACATCTACAAGAATGCCTTTCTGATGGTGGTACCCTAGCATCTGTGTATATATTAGAAGAGTTTGCTGATGTTGGCAACATTTATTATATCCTGATAGCTGTAGTTAAGAAGCATGCCTGAGCATATGTTAAGACAATCATTTTTAATGTTTCTTTTTTTCTCCATTTATACCAGTGAAAAGATTTGAAAATATGTAATGAAATATTTCTGTAATATCTTGCCCAATATTTAAGAAATATTGACCCATCCTGATGGGCCAAGTGTTGTTCTCAGCACCAGAGAAAATACAAGTCCTTTGTTCTCATGGAACATGCTTTCTAGGGGAGTAAACAGCCAATAAACAGGCACCAAACAATCGGGGCAATGTCGGTGAAGTACTATGAAGAAAAAGGAAGAAGGGGCAGAGGAGGAGGAGGGAGAGGGGCAAAGAGGACCAGGTAATACAACAGAGAGTAAGTTACTCTGTTAAGAATCCACCTGCCAATGCAGGAGATGTGGGTCAATCCCTGGGTCAGGAAGATCCCCTGGAAAAGGAAATGGCAATCCACTCCAGTATTCTTGCCTGGGAAATCCCATGGACAGAGGAGCCTGGTGGGCTACAGACCCTGGGATCGCAGAGTCAGACACGACTTAGGGCTGAACAGCAACAGCAAGTTGTAGAAAAGGTGACCACACCAGGGCTATCTGAGGTTGAGGATGAGAGAAAGTCCTTTCTAAAGTGGTGACACTTAAGTTGAGACCTAAAAGAGGAGAGAGCTAGCCACTTAGACTCAGAGGAAGGGTCTTCTAAGAAGAAGGAACGGCAAGTACAAAGTCCCCATGGCAGAAAAGAACATGCTATTCAAGCCACAGAAAGCATGCCATAAAGCAGTAAGAGAGCAGGTCAGCGTAAGACTGCAGGTGTAGACAGGAACCAGATCCAGCAGGGCCTTGGGGACCGTGATAAAGAGTTTGCATTTGATGGTGAAAATACATCTGCCATGTTAGGGGCTCTACCACACACTAGGCCCCACACAGAGATCTTTCTTTCCTTTGATCTGGCATACTCTTCCTCCAACTTTAACAACCATTTGTTACACCAAATTTTTCAGCAGTGCTAAAATAAAGAAAAAGCATAGGAAGGAAGCAAGTTTTAGAGAAACTTTGCCAAATCTGGCATGGAAAGGGAAGAAAATAAATCTTTAGTCTGGGTGTGCCTGTGTTTAAAGCTGCAGTGGCTCTCATTTGGTCTGTTGCAAAGACTGGCCGGTGAACAGCAATTTAAGTTCCATTAGGTAACAGTTTCAATTGTTTTAAAGTAAATCACTGGTATCAGAAAGGCAACGTTTATGTTATAGACCCATTCAAAATCCCAGACATAAGTCATCAATTAAGTCAGATAAATAACATAGCTTTCTCCTGGTTCCTGAATCTGAATTTAAAATGAGATAAGGCTTGGAGAAGGCAATAGCAACCCACTCCAGTACTCTTGCCTGGAAAATTCCATGGATGGAGGAGCCTGGTAGGCTGCAGTCCATGGGGTCGCTAAGAGTCAGACACGACTGAGCAACTTCACTTTCACTTTTCATTTTCATGCACTGGAGGAGGAAATGGCAACCCACTCCAGTGTTCTTGCCTGGAGAATCCCAGGGACAGGGGGGAGCCTGGTGGGCTGCCGTCTATGGGGTCACACAGAGTCGGACACAACTGAAGCGACTTAGCAGCAGCAGCAGCAAGGCAAGGGCAGCTAAATTCTTAGTTATGAGCCAAAAACTCAGAATTCAGTGTTCAGGAAGAAAACCTAGCATGAAAGTGTAATGTAAATCCCTCAGGTAAACTACATATTAAATGATGCTTCAGATAATTGCTCTGTATAATTTGTTAGTTTAAGCATTAAAAGTTATTGCACCATTAAGACAATATCTATTTCTTATAGAATGTTGTTCAAACTCTTATTTTAAAGAGCTAACCAAACAATATTTATAAAATTAATGTCATTTACTTTTAAGGCCTTTACTTGCATTGTTTGCTTTAATTTATCTAAAGCTCTGCTCTGCTGTCTGTAACAGTCAACATACAAAGAATAAGAAAACCTTTTATAGCAAGGCCACATGAGAACTAGCACTCTCCTCACTGCAGTGAACAGAAGGGAAACCCCTTGATTTAGGAATAAGAACTTCCTCTTAAATGGCAGATTTAATTAAATAGCTAAATGGTAATAAAGCATTTGTCAGTGGACTATGTGATTACTTTGAAAGCAATATACTCCCCACATTCATTTTCTGGATGAGAATGTTAAGACTTACAACAGTTTAGGAAATAATATCCAGAACCATGCACTTTACAATCTCTAGCCAAGAGGAAGTCATCACACCTTCTTCTCTTTTTTGTAAAACGAATGCTATTCATTGTCCTACCATGTATTTGAAGCCAGGAAGCAAAGATCTCCCCAGATTTAGAGAATAAAATCTCTTTTCTAACAGTTCCTCTTAGAATGGGCTCCAAAGTGCAAAATAAAAAATACAGCATACATCTCTTCTCCATATTTATATCTTCTGTATTTACATCAGAAGTGAATTTTAATTTAGGAAGCACAGTAACTTGTATTTAAAGAACAAATTAGCCTCATTAGCTAGTACAAAATGCTGCTCCTCCAGCAATCATTTTGAGATTTTTTTTAAAAAATCAGATTAATCTCTCCTTTGCCTTCAGAATCCAATCTTCAGATGAAGGGACAACCTCCAGCCTTACATACAGAATATGGCAGATCAATTGTCGATTTCAGTCACTGCCTTTGCAGATACTGCTGCTGCTGCTGTTAAGTCACTTCAGTCGTGTCCAACTCTGTGCAACCCCATAGACGGCAGCCCACCAGGTTTCACCGTCCCTGGGATTCTCCAGGCAAGAACACTGGAGTGGGTTGCCATTTCCTCCAATGCAGGAAAGTGAAAAGTGAAAGTGAAGTCGCTCAGTCGTGTCTTGCAGATACTAGGAGCACCCAAAGGATGGGAAAGATAAGCCATCTGCCATAAGCACTTACATAGGGAGTACACTAAAAGCAGATTTAAAAACGATCACCTCTGAGTGGAACTTGGCAGAAGAACAGACATCCAGGGAACTTTCTAGGTTCTGACAGATGAGCAGGTCCACTCAAGTCTTCAGTATTGAAGGGTCATGGCCAGGGTAAATCTAACCGCTTTGGAATGAAAAGTATGATCACAATGTAACTCATATTTTTCCAGCCATGCCCTCCTTTTACTCTCCTAAAAAGTTACTTAAATAATCTCATAGCTGTTCTTCCCAAGAAATGTTCCTTCTTGTAAATGGCAGTCCTCCATTTTGAACTATAGTGTATACTTTTATGCTAATTACACTGTAATAATTCTTGACTCATAGGTAAAAGGTCCAGGAAAATACCCTTACAGTAATTTAAATGCTCCCCTGTTGCTACTCTTTTAAGCCAAATCACACAGCCCGTGTTTCTCATAAATCAGCCCGTTTTTCTCATAAATCAGTCCGTTTTTCTCATAAATCAGCATTTCACTTGGGAATCACCGTTGTTGCTCTATGCTGATTTCCCTCTAGTTCCTCTATAGCTGTCTGCTCCCAGGATACACAGACCTGAACACAATATTCCAGGTGTGTTTCTGCCAAACGCACTAAATTACACCACCTCTCCCTCGTGATGTGACGTCTCCACACACACAGCCCCAAATCACATTACCTTTCATGGCATATTGCAAACATATCTCATTTGTTGTCCACTCTCTCTTGATCTCTCTGGAATTACTGTCTTCTGGATTTTTCCCCTCTTGCTGCTTACTTCTATAGCTTGTTTTTTTTTCCCTCCAAAGCACTGGGGTTATACCTGTCTGCCTTAATTCTCATTTTATGTGATCCTTTTTCATACTTTAACCTCTGAAACCTTGAGGAGCATTTCACTTTATTCCCTTGAGTGTTTCCAGGGCTTCTTGATTTAATTTCAACTGTAAATATAATTAGCATGCTGTTTACATTTTTTCTGGCTTATGAATGGACCTGCTTAGGAAAAAAAAAAAGACAAAGTGATAGTAGATTCCCAGGGCCCTTCCCAGCACCTCTCCTACTGGGACAGCCCCAGAAAGAGCAGCTAACTTTCTCCAGCTCAGGGCACGGCCGCTTCAGTCACTCTGCACCATTTTGATGGACTGCTGGGTCCCTCCACTCATCAGCCAATTTGGAGCTAGAACAATTACAAAAGATAGCAATTACCGAATGCAGCCTGTCATTGTGAAGATGGAGGTTGAGAGAAGGAAAAAGAAGAAATGGCCCAAGTCTAGAGTCAGATGATAAAAAAAAAAAAAAAAGACCTCTGCCCTACTGTGGGAGTGAGCATATTCAGGGGGACTCTGAAAAGCAAAGAGACTCCTAGGTTTGAGGAGGCAAAAATGCAGACCTACTTTTTCAGCAAGCATCCAGTTCATTTTGTGGTCTAGTAACCAGATTCATGATTGCTGAATATCATGATTGCTTTCTGTTTTTGTTCTTAACAGATTACAAGAGTTCCTTACAATGATGCTCTGATATTTAAACAATTACTCTTAAGTTACTTCCTTATGTCTTTAACTATTTTTTTTTATCATTTAAATATATTTCACTTGGATTTTTAAAGTGAATACAATGACTGACTGGATCTTTTTTGCAATGATCACGAACATGTAGAACACCATGGTCCATCATGGTGTCTTCTTTGGGCTCAGTAATTCTAAGTTCTTGAAATTTCCCTAATATAACTTTAGCAATTATCTCAAAAGCACCACATACCTTCTCCATTTCCAGTGAAAAGACCTAAAAATGAGACACTAATCAATGAGTGAGTACTGTGTCTCAACTTGAGTGGTTACAGTGCTATCATAAAAACATCATAAGAAAAATAATATGTATTTCTATTTAAATTTAAGTTTAATTAGATTGATATACAATTTAATGTATTTTTTACTACAGGAGCCAGAGAACAAGAAAGGCAATTTTTTAAAACATGGGTCGATGGAAGAAATCATGTCAAAAACTAGAGGAGCTTAATAAAGAAATTCTTCCCAGTGCAGGTTGGACATTCATCAGAAAGGAGGAAAAAAATGACCTAAAAGAATGGCTGCCAGGGAAAACTTTTTCATATTTGGGGGCAGAAGAGAGAAAAATCTCATTAGAGGATCTGATGAATATTTGACAAAAGTCTTATACCTTATTCCTCTTCAACTTTTTTTCTGTCCTTGTAAAAGAAGGAAAAGGAAGGGGGAACCACATAAAAGTCCAGCTGTCTCTGAGCAAATACAAAAAGGAGGAAAAGGTTTTCAGATGGGAGATGTCCAAGAGAGATGAGAATTAGGAAGGCAGTCAAACGTCCTCTGTCAGGTGAACAGAAAATAGATTGTGAAGCTCTTGAAACCAAATCTTACTGGACCCCTGAAGGAGCATGCTCAAGCTGGAAGCTTCCATAACACCTTGCACAGGGCTGCAATTCCACAGGCAGAAGGAAATTAAATATTTTCTGTCTAAAACAGAATGCAATAACTCTAAATTGGAGGCAGAGGGATCCTGATCGCTGGCTTTGTCCTTTTCTGGTTGTGCAGCCCTGCTTAAGACATTTGATCTCTCCCTGAAGGAGATCAGCCCTGTGATTTCTTTGGAAGGAATGATGCTAAAGCTGAAACTCCAGTACTTTGGCCACCTCATGCGAAGAGTTGATTCATTGGAAAAGACCCTGATGCTGGGAGGGATTGGGGGCAGGAGGGGAAGGGGACAACAGAGGATGAGATGGCTGGATGGCATCACTGACTCGATGGATGTGAGTCTCAGTGAACTCCGGGAGCTGGTGATGGACAGGGAGGCCTGGAGTGCTGCGATTCATGGGGTCGCAAAGAGTCAGACACAACTGAGCGACTGATCTGATCTGATCTGTATCAGCTTTCTCCTCTGTTCAAATATCCTCCCCCACAGGGTTGTAGTAATGATCAAATGAAATCATGGAAGTGAAACATCAAACTTTACACAGAAATTAGATGTTTTTCTTAAGGTTTCACAAAAATTGGAATGTTTTATTGTTACTAAGAGTGTTTAGAGTTACTGTTAACTGCCACTGGAAAATTTTCCGTTTTACATTCACTAGTCTTACACTGGTGATATCAACACTTTTTGTTTTCAAGCAGACCAAAAAAATAGAAAGAATTTAAAATTTTATGGGCTTCACGGGTGGCTCAGTGGTAAAGAATCTGCCTGCCAATGCTGGAAATCCAGGAGATGTGGGTTTAATCCCTGGGTTGGGAAGATACACTGGAGGAGGGCATGGCAATCCACTCCAGTATTTTTGCCTGGAGAATCTCATGAACAGAGGAGCTTGATGGGCTACAGTCCTCGGGGTCACAAAGAGTTGGATGCAACTGAAGGAACTGAGCATGCACAATAAATGAATATCAAAGAATTTTCGCTAACAATTAAAGGACTCTCTGGAGATTGTACAAAGATAAAGATATATTGATACATGAAAAGAAGCTTGAGAATAGATGAATACAGCCTTAGGATCAAGAGTATATACACTATCTTCATTGCAGCACTATTTACAATAGCTATGACTTGAAAGCAACCTAGATGTCCATTGACAAATGAATGGATAAAGAAGTTGTGGTATACATACACAATGGAATATTACTCAGCCATAAAAAGGAATGCATTTGAGTCAGTTCTAGTGAGGTGGATGAATCTAGAGCCTGTTATACAAAGTGGAGTCAGAGAAAAATAAATACCTTATATTAATATATATATAACATATATTCCATATCAGTTCAGTTCAATCACTCAGTGGTGTCCGACTCTTTGTGAACCCATGGACTGCAGCACTCCAGGGTTCCCAGTCCATCACCAACTGCTGGAGCTTACTCAAACTCATGTCCATTGAGTCAGTGATGCCATCCAACCATCTCATTGTCTGTCAACCCCTTCTCTTCCCACTTTCAATCTTTCCCAGCATCAGGGTCTTTTCCAATGAGTTGGTTCTTCACATCAGGTGGCCAAAGTACTGGAGTTTCAGATTCACAGGAGTCCTTCCAATGAATATTCAGGACTGATTTCCTTTAGGATGGACTGGTTGGATCTCCTTGCAGTCCAAGGGACTCTCAAGAGTCTTCTCCAACACCACAGTTCGAAAGCATCAAGTCTTCAGCACTCAGCTTTTCTTTATAGTCCAACTCTCACATCCATACATGACTACTGGAAAAACCATAGCTTTGACTAGATGGATCTTTGTCGGCAAAGTAATGTCTCTGCTTTTTAGTATGTTATTTAGGCTGGTCATAGCTTTTTTTCCAAGGAGCAAACATCTTTTAATTTCATGGCTGCAGTCACCATCTGCAGTGATTTTGGAGCCCAAAATAATAGAGTCTGTCACTGTTTCCATTGTTTCCCCATCTATTTGTCATGAAGTGATGGGACCGGATGCCATGATCTTAGTTTTCTGAATGTTGAGCTTTAAGCCAACTTTTCTACTCTCCTCTTTCACTTTCATCAAAAGGCTTATTAGTTCTTCTTTGCTTTCTGCCATAAGGGTGGTGTTATCTGCATATCTGAGGTTATTGATATTTCTCCTGGCAATCTTGATCCCAGCTTGTGGTTCATCCAACCCAGTGTATCTCATGATGTACTCTGCATATAAGTTAAATAAGCAGGGTGACAATATATAGCCTTGATGTACTCCTTTCCCGATTTGAAACCAGTCTGTTGTTCCATACCCAGTTCTAACTGTTGCTTCTTGACCTGCATACAGATTTCTCAAGAGGCAGGTAAGATGGTTTGGTATTTCCATCTCCTGAAGAATTTTCCACAGTTTGTTGTGATCTACACAGTCAAAGGCTTTGGCATGGTCAATAAAGCAGAAGTAGATGTTTTGCTGGCACTCTCTTGCTTTTTTGATGATCCCAAAGATTTTGGCAATTTGATCTCTGGTTCCTCTGCCTTTTCTAAATCCACCTTGAACATCTGGAAGTTTACAGTTCATGTATGGTTAAAGCCTGGCTTGGAGAATTTTGAGCATCACTTTGCTAGTATGTGAGATGAGTCCAATTGTGCAGTAGTTTTAACATTCTTTGGCATGGCCTTTCTTTGGGATTGGAATGAAAAGTGACCTTTTCCAGTCCTGTGGCCACTGTTGAGTTTTCCAGATTTGCTGGCATATTGAGTGCAGCACTTTCACAGCATCATCTTTCAGGGTTTGGAAGAGCTCAACTGGAATTCCATCACCTCCACTAGCTTTGTTCATACTGATGCTTTCTAAGGCCCACTTGACTTCACATTCCAAGATGTCTGGCTCTAGGTCAGTGATCACACCATCATGATTATCTGGGTCATAACGATCTTTTTTGTACAGTTCTTCTGTGTATTCTTGCCACCTCTTCTTAATATCTTCTACTTTTGTTAGGTCCATACCATTTCTGTCCTTTATTGAGCCCATCTTTGCATGAAATTTTCCCTTGGTATCTCTGATTTTCTTGAAGAGATCTCTAGACTTTCCCATTCTATTGTTTCCCTCTATTTCTTTGCATTGATTGCTGAGGAAGGCTTTCTTATCTCTCCTTGCTATTCTTTGGAATTCTACATTCAAATGGGTATATCTTTCCTTTTCTCCTTTGCCTTTAGCTTCTCTTCTTTTCTCCACTATTTGTAAGGCCTCCTCAGACAACCATTTTGCCATTTTGCACTTCTTTTTTCTTGGGGATGGTCTTGATCACTGCCTCCTGTACAATGTCATGAAACTTCATCCTTAGTTCTTCAGGCACTCTGTCTATCAGATCTAATCCCTTGAATCTGTTTGTCACTTCCACTGTACAATCGTAAGGGATTTGATTTAGGTCATACTTGAATGGCGCAGTGGTTTTCCTTACTTTCTTCAATTTAAGTCTGAATTTGGCAATAAGGAGTTCATGATCTCAGCCACAGTCACTCCTGGTCTTGTTTCTGTTGACTGTATAGAGCTTCTCCATCTTTGGCTGCAAAGAATATAATCAATCTGATTTCGGTATTGACCATCTGGTGATGTCCATGTGTAGAGTCATCTCTTGTGTTGTTGGAAGAGGGTGTTTGCTATGACCAGTGTGTTCTCTTGGCAAAACTCCATTAGCGTTTGCCCTGCTTCCTTTTGTACTCCAGGGCTAAACTTGCCTGTTACTCCAGGTATCTCTTGACTTCCTACTTTTGCATTCCAGTCCCCTATAATGAAAAGGACATCTTTTTTTGGGTGTTAGCTCTAGAAAGTCTTGTAGGTTTTCATAGAACTGTTCAACTTCATCTTCTTCAGCACTACCGGTTGGGGCAGCTCTCTCTCTTTAGTTGCTAAGTGGTGTCTGACTCTTGTGACCCCATGGACTGTAGCCTGCCAGGCTCCTCTGTCCATGGGATTCTCCAGGCAAGAATACTGGCGTGGGTTGCCATTTCCTTCACAGACTTAGATAACTGTGGTTAAATGGTTTGCCTTGGAAACAAACACAGATCATTCTGTGATTTTTGAGATTGCACTCAAGTACAATTGGGTGCACGGCATTTCAGACTCTTTTGTTGACTATAAGGCCTACTCCATTTCTTCTAAGGGATTCTTTCCCACTGTAGTAGATACAATGGTCATCTGAATTAAACTCACCCATTCCAGTCCATTTTAGTTCACTGATTCCTAAAATGTCGATGTTCACTCTTGCCATCTGTTGTTTGACCACTT
Source organism: Bos taurus (assembly GCF_002263795.3). NCBI lineage: Eukaryota > Metazoa > Chordata > Mammalia > Artiodactyla > Bovidae > Bos > Bos taurus. The sequence continues at coordinate 33,249,224 of NC_037343.1, forward strand.
TCAATTTACCTTGATTCACGGACCTAGCATTCCAGGTTCCTATGCAATATTGTTCTTTACAGCATTGAACTTTACTTCCATCACCAGTCACATACACAACTGGGTGTTGTTCTTGCTTTGGCTCCATCCCTTCATTCTTTCTGGAGTTATTTCTCCACTCTTCTCCAGTAACATATTGGGCACCTACAGACCTGGGGAGTTCATCTTTCAGTGTCCTATCTTTTTGCCTTTTCATACTGTTCATGGGGTTCTCAAGGCAAGAATACTGAAGTGGTTTGCCATTCCCTCCTCCAGTGGACCACATTCTGTCAGACCTCTCCACCATGACCCGTCCATTTTGGGTGGCCCTACACGGCATGGCTCATAGTTTCATTGAGTTAGGCAAGGCTATGGACCATGTGATCAGATTGGTTAGTTTCCTGTGATTGTGGTTTTCAATCTGTCTGCCCTCTGACAGATAAGGATAAGAGGCTTATGGAAGCTTCTTGGTGGGAGAGACTGTGGGGGAAACACAAATTATGAAATGTTCCAAAAACTCGAACCTGAGCCCAATCAAGCTTAGAGCTCTAAACACTGGTTTACAGGAAATACAAAGATAGAGGATACAAATTCAGGTTCAGAACATTCTAAAGACAATTGATCTCATTTATCTCACTAATCGATGAAATGAAAAGGAGAGAATAAAACAAACTTGAGAGACATAAGCAGAACCTTGTTTGGATCCTTATTGGAACGAACTAACTGCATAAACATACCCTTGACATAAGCAGGGGACCTTAAAGAGAGTAGAAATTAGACGATACTGAAGAAATAGTTATTACATGAGGGTCATTGGGTTAAAATTGACAAAATATTAGTAATTGTTAAGTCTGAGTAATGGGTACCTGAGATCTCAGTATTCTGGACTATTTACTTCTTTTGTATGGTGGTTTATGTTTCTCATATTAAAACATTTTTTTAAAGGAGGTGATCCGTACTTCAGTGAATTATCAATCCATGTAACACAATGATAGATACCAGCACAATAGTTTTGGGGACTAGACTGTAGCTTCTTGGCTGATCTGAAAGTTCTAGATCACAAATCACCAAAAATAAGCTCATTTCTAAACTGCAATGAAAAAATAGCCCAACAATCTCTATACAGATCTACTCTTCTGTTCCCCCCCAAAAAAAATTCCACTTAATTTTTAGCTGTCTGTCCTTCTCTCCTTTCCCACTTCCAACAGACTGAGCAGAGTGGGTCATTATACAGTCATGTCATTGCGTCTTGATCAGTAGAACACAACCTTCTGTGATGGGGCTAGGGAGAGAAAACACTCTCTTCTCACAAAAAAACCTTGGTACTGTACTTAGTGCAGCAACTGATGCTCATGACCCCAAAGAGGAGCTGGGGCTGAGGTCTGGTTAGGGACATGTAGTTGATGCACTAGCAAAATGAATGCAGGGAAAGTGGAAGAAGATGGTGGTTGAATATAAAAATCTCTCAATTCTTGACATTAATATATAATTTTCTCTTGAATTTCTGTTTAACATTCTAAATGGTCTTATTTTAGATGATTTGCTTTATTTTTATTCACCACCTCTCCAACATAATGGATATTTTTTTAAGCCTAGGAAAAAATATATATCCCAGGTTGCCATGTGCAGAGACAAGAAGCTGCCCCAGGGACAGAGGAGAGGCATAATGTAGAGCAACTGTTTGAAGGCTGGAATGAAAGCACGTGCTGATGTCTTGGAGTTAGAGAAGGAAAGGGATATTTACATAAGAGGAGACGCCAGTGAATCAGAAAGTTCAATGTGCTTAGAAATAGACAGTGGCTGGGACAATGATAGAGGAATCACATTGCTGCAGCAGATTGCATTTTTCATGTTTCATTTTCATTTAATTCCTGGGAAAGGCAGAGGCTCAAAGGAATGACTCATCGTCATCTTCATCTTTCAGAAAAACTTTTGCCGACCCCTCAAATGCCAAAGCCTGGAAATACCCAGGCTTTTGAATTCAAAAATAAGTTGATCACTTTTCATAAAGCCTTTACTGACTAAAAACAATGTTCATCTGAGTTTCAGCCACAAAAACCATCATTTTTGTGTTTTGAAAGAAGAGTAAGCCCTCTTACCTCCTCTTCTATCTCTTCGTTGTGCTGTCACAAAAGCGCAGTTAACAAATTAAGGTACTTCATCAGTTTTAATCAGAAACATTTTTTGTCATCTCAGTTAAAAAAATGAACTAAAGGTAAGTGATAGAATTAAAGTTCTGAATAATAAGAATAGTTGAGTTGGGTTCAAAATGAGGTTATAACGAAGTAGAAGTAAAGGAGAAATGGAAATCAAACATTTAAATAAGTTTAAACAGTTTCTTTATTAAATATATGTGCAATGTGCAGAACCATCTGGAAACAACGACAGTATGTTTTAATGGTCAAGAACTTGACATCCAATGAGAAGTAAATAACCCTTGTAGTTTTTAAGTCTCAAAGCACATATAAAGCATTCACTGCATTATATTGATTATCAATAGAAGCTGATGATACTGATTTTTAGTTCAAGGTAAACTGGGAAACCTAAAGGATTCTGGATGTACTTGAGGACACAGAGTGGATGCCATCCAACTGAACTTTTTCATCTACGGTTCACTTTGCGGGGAGGAAGTTGACTAAAACCTATGTGTCAAGTTTGAGGCTTTAGGGAGAACTGAGACCTCATGCTCTTTGTTTCTTCCTAGTAGAAAATTAGTGGTTAATATGGAAGGCAATCATTGATTTTTTAAAAAATTCTGAACATTGTTATTTCATTTATTCAACAAGGATTTATAGAATGTCCTTGTTGAGAACATTCTATAAGAACTTATACTATGTTCAATAAACTGTTCATATAGACTTAAGAACCCATTTCTTAACCGTTTGTTATGTTATTATTTTATAAATAGGTAACAGTTTGTGGCTTTCCCATAATATGAACAGACCTTTGTTACAATAAAAATATTAAAAGAGAACAGTGATTTCTAGCTACCAACAAACAAGTTGCTTTGTTCTCTCAACTTTTTAGCTGATATTAAATGTCATTACCCAAAAGATTCGACTATATTGTATTTTTAATTTGAGCCCAAATTATAGCATTTTAGATGAGATTAGAGCCAAGTCCCATTGGTATTTGAAAGTGGCAATATCATGATTTCTCCATATTATGTATTCCAGCATTTTTTTTTTCTCCTTTCCCAACCTGTTCTGTAGACAGGTTTCCAATTCTGTACCATGTCTTCAAGTGTGATTCTGCAGGAAATTTCATATCATTGGGAAATAGTCATTATATTTCAGAAACAAATAACCCTCTAATTTGATAAAAAATTTTGGTTTAAATACAAAGTGCATTGTTATCTCCAAGAATTTGACCTTTTTTTCTCACAAAGCTCCTATGAAGAAATTCCATTCATAAATTTTATCTATATCAGAACAACATTTTCTAATTGGCTCTTCTTTCAAATCTGTATTTATCAATTATGGCTTTCTCAGGGAAATTCTAATTTGAAAAAAAAGCTGCACATTCCACGCTTTAACAGTTGGAGGCGGATGTCCTTAAGGATGGGGGGGAAAAGTTCTTTTTTAAATGGCACATTTACTAATTATAAAATGCTCTTATCTCTCTGCAGCCAAAGCCAAAATGAACATGTGCCTTGTACTAAGAAATCCCAGGATTGTCACAACTTGTGCCAGCTGTTGAGGTTATGACACCTGTGCCAGCATCGCCAGCTCTGCCCACTGTCATCTGTTCCAACTGTTCCATCTGCACTATTTGTACCAATTCTCCCATTTCTGCATCTGTACCTTCTGCAGAAACGTTTCCAACAATGCCAGCTGTGTCATTGGTGCCAAATATGCCAGATGTTCTATTTGTCCACCCTGGGCCAAATCAATGCAGTTTTGTGCTCATTAGTTTTAGCTGGTAGATTCTATTTTACAATTTTTTGATATGTATTTAGATTTAATCCAGGCAAAAATCCCCCTTACAACAATTTTTACATCTATCTATCCATCCTTTGCTGCCACGACTCTTTTATCTAACAACATTCAAGTCGGTCCATGCCGTCTTGATCCTATTAAACCAGTTTGTGATAACCATTTCAACATTAATTGTGGTAGGGCCTTTCCCACACAAGGTAAAACCATGTAGAAGAAAATATTGCAAAAGCCATGGAACACAACGATAAATTGGCAAAGTCATTAAAAAAGAATCAACTTTGTTCTGATAAACAAACTGAGAATGCTCAAAAACCAATATGTTGTGCCGATTAGAGTAATCTATGGCATAATGTTCTATCAGGCTGCCTTTAGGGGTGTTGTAATTGACAGAGTTACACGTGCGAATCAATGTGTATGTCATACACTCCCAGTTTGTGGGTTCTGCTCTACAGAGTGCTAACCAAGGGTACACATGGGCGATAGGGCCAGAACCACTGCATTTACTCCTTCCTGGTAGAACTAAGCAAGCTCAGGAGCTTGTCCCCTGACCAGAAGCTAGTTTCTCCTTCCTCTCTCAAAGGTCAATTCTACCAGTACCAACAGAAACCATTCAATGAATAAGAATGCTCTTTCAGCTTTAAATTTGAAAACAGAAGTATCTTCAAACTCACAAAATCATTATTCTGTACCACCACAAATCAAAAAGTAATGTGTTTCTCTTTTCCCATTCAGGAAAGCCTTTTTTAAGGAGCACAAACACTCCATCTCTGAATGTTAACCCACGTTCGTGCCTCTCAAATCATTTTCAAGTGAGAAGGATGAGCCTAGATGTTGTCATTTGGAAACTGATGCTTTACCAGAAATGTGAGGTCCAAATAACACGATGCTACCTCCTCTTTTTTCAGCCTGGATTATTTAACTCACACTTTGCAATGATGAAAGTTCCATCTATGCACTAATGCTTGAAAGTATTAATGATGATGTTCTTGACAACGGAGATGTCAGCTCATGATTACATCCAAATATGTGTACTCAGTCTATACACATGATGAGGTACAGTGAGGAAATGTCCCAATAGCCTTATTTGGTTTTCAGAATCCTTGCAGAAAATACTAAGCTTTCACGGTGAATCACCAAATCATCCTAAAGTAGAAGAATTTATCTAGGTCATAGGCTGAACATCCTGGTGACATCATTTCTTCCCAAAGGTCTGGATGCTAAGGCTCTTGGACATACATGGACAATGGTGTCAGAGTAGGCCAGTGGGCCCATAGTGGGAGACACCCTCCATTCCATAACATTTCTCCCTCCTAAGGTCACTGACTACTTCTTAGTATCTCAAGCCCTTCACTCTTCTACCCAGATTTTACCTGTTTCTGACCTTTTCACTCTCTACCTTTCCCTAATCATCTCTGAACATGGAAAGAAGGTTGAATAAACATCAATTAATAAGATAGTGGTTTTCTATCAAAATATGCCCTGTTCCTAGCTTGGGGGGATTCAGCTTGAATCCGCTGACTCTACTTCTAGATATGCTGCATACTTTTTAATTCTAATTTCCCATGATACTAGATGCCAGGAGGGAACATCCTTAATTAGGATTAAAATAGTTTCATGACTTGTTGGGAGTGTACCCTGTACCTTCTCAGAACATCTTAATTAGTATAACTTCTGCTCCCTGCTGACAAAGATGTTTCCGATGTTTTGGTCCAACATTTTTACCACCTTCGTTGATGTGAGTCATGGGAATACTTGGAGGAATCCATAAACTTCATAGTTTCATGGAGAAGAGAATGTTAGAAGTGTCAGGTAGACATACACAGCTGAGAATATTTTCCACCACCTATCTGTCCTCTTTTTCATAAATTTTCAATACATGGCCATGAGAACACCCAGATTTGCAGATAGAGAATAGAAAATCATACATTTCAAGGTTCCAGTGGTAAAGTAGAAAAAAAGACCTGAATGATTTTAAAATTGGCTTTCATTGCATATAGCCCCCCTTTAGGACTTTGTTTCTCTGGAATGAGTAAGTCACCCCAGAGAAGAACACTGCCCATTAATCCTCTAGCCATTTGGAGTAAAAGAGTATACTTCAGTCCTCTTAAGTTTCTTGGGTATTTTAACCACCTACATCTCAATCTCACTGTCCACACTTTGGAGTTTGAAAGGAGAATGGAAAGTCTTAACTATGTAGCTGCGTCATTGTCAGATGTATAAGTATCATTCTTTGAATCATAAGTATCCTAGCAGTTGTTTGATCAGTATTTATGAAATATTACAAAAGATAGCAACTACTTACCCTGAGGTGCCATGGCTCAACTGATACTACTACCATCATTTTCATCATTTTCTCACTCATTTCTACCCTATGCAAGGATAGAAAGAATAAATCACTGCACCAAATTAGGAATTTATAACTCACGAAGTTACTGAACCATCAAGCAGAAAGGAGCCTTAGAGACTCACTAATCCAATCAGAAAACAGAACCTCATCGATGGAGTAACAAACTCACACAGCTAATTAGTGGTGAAATCAAGTCTAGAACGAACCTATTCTCAGGTTCCTCATCTGTAAAATGGAGATGTAAATGATACTGTCTAACCCGTAGAGGTGCTGTGAAGGTTAACTGAGTTAATGGGTAAAAAGCACTTAGAACAGGGTCTGAGAGATGGTAAACATCATTATCTTCACTAGAATGTTTGAGCCTGTGTGATTTTCACTTCTCTAGGATACTAGCCAATCTTGCAAATCTCAGCAAGTCACACTTTTATCCTTGGCTATAAATCATCTTATTTCCATGTTTTTATTGGCTAACAAGTTTGTCTTAAGAAATAAACAGTTGTAAATGAGTCTGGAATTAAACAATGGCCCAACTACTTGATTTTCTGTATCTACCTTGCGCTCAGTGCAGACATTCAGTCAATGCAAAGAAGTCTGAGATGCCCATGTTAATGGAAGGAACAAAATCTATGATTAAGCGAGACCAATAAATGACACAAAACAACATTATTTGGCTTTTGAGAGAAAGCACACTTTTAATCAGTAGCACGCTCACATATACTCATGGTGTTACTCTCGCGTTACCTCTTTGGTGCCAACCAAGGGCATGTGGGTCTTTGCCAGGCACTAGAAAGAATAAGGCCACAGGGATTCCAGAAAAAAACCAGAACAACTCTATTCCGAATACACTGAGTTAACCATGTTGGGAAATTGGGAGAAGACAGAAAGGAAAGTATTGTAGTTACATAATAAAGCTAATGTCTCATATTTGTAAAACACTTCACCTTTCTCAGTATTTTGTTGTTGTTGTTCAGTGGCTAAGTCATGTCCAACTCTTTGCAACTCTGTGGACTATAGCCCACCAGGCTCCTCTGTCCATGGGATTTCCCAGACAAGAATACTGGAGTGGGTTGCCATTTCCTTCTCCAGGGGATCTTCCCAACCCAGGGATCAAACCCATGTATCCTGAATTCGCAGGCAGATTCTTTACCACTGAGCCACCAGGGAAGCCCTCTCAATTTTTTTTTACCATCATCTTGATTCTAGGCATCAGTATTTGGTGGCACATTAAAATTACCTGGGTGAAAAGAGTTTGAAAAATAGGCTGCCAGACCAATCGAAATAGAATCTCTTGAGGATGAAGACCATGCATCTTTTTCTGAGTCATCAGGCACCAGGATGGTGAAGAGACTAGTCTTATAAAGTTAGTAAGTACACATCCCTGTTCATTAAAGCAGCCACCTAATATAGAAATTTAATTTTAAATTAGTTATTTAGAACTTCGGAATTTTGAGCTTTAAACACAAAATATTACTTCATTAGCAAGGTTTGAATTAAGCTGGGTTAACTTTTCCTTTCTAGGCTTCTGTTTTCAGATTCATTTCTTGCCTATCTCAATCCATGTAAGCTGGACTGAATCACGAAGCCAGAGACAGAACATTAGCTCCTGAGTTTGCTCCATATGCTCCTGTAGGAGTTTGCCTCGTTGTTAACCTTGTTACAACTCAAGATCCATCATAACAAGTGTTGCAATGAGTGATGATACAGATGGAAGCGTGTTAGAGAGATAGGTCACAGCGCTGGTATTTAGTGCTATCACAAACATGCAGCGATACCTCAACCTCATTCATAGTATCATAAGTATGAATCCACAGTGTGTGGGACATGCACTAGCCAGCGTTTATCAAGCAAACCTTTCAAGTCATGTCTCAAACAGTCCATAGAACTTTTGCGCATCAAAGCAGAGTTTCCCAATCTGTGAGCAGTGGTACACTTGTGTGCCCAGATGGCTCATGGGTGTGCCAAGACAGTGGCCCCTTCATCCTGGGGGTAGCCAGAGTTTCTACACTTGTCTTCAGACATTGGCAGCCTCATCCCATTGGGCATGTGAATATTACCATTTTCTGCATGTGTCATACATGAAGAATGCTAGAGACCTCTGAATGGCACAAACCATACACTGGGGCACTCTCTAGACAATTTTTTTTTTTTTTTTTACTTTGTTTAATATCCCAATTCTTTATTTTGGAAATTAATACAAAGCAGCTATCACCTGTGACTATCATTTTGTAAAGGAAGGGGATTGTTGAGCTACGTGTTTCTAACATACTTTCATATTAAAGTATTTATATCATGCAAAGGAGTACAGCCCAAACTTATGATACCAATAACATATTTTATTAAGAAAAATTAAACCTTACTTTCCGATTTTTAGTTCGAAATATTTCAGTCCTATTGAAAAACTGAAATAATATCACAGTGAATATCCATATTCCCTTTACCCATTTTCACACATTGTTTACATTTGGCCACATTTGCTTGATTTCTGGGCTTCCCAGTTGGTGCTGGTGATAAAGAACCCATCTCCCAATGCAGGAGACAAAAGAGACACAGGTCCAATCCCTGGGTCGGAAGGACCCCTGGAGGAGGGCATGACAACCTGCTCCAGTATTCTTGCCTGGAGTATCCCATGGACAGAGAAACCTGGCGGGTTATGGTCCACAGGTTTGCAAAGAGTTGGACATGACTGAAGTGACTTGGCATGCATGCTAACTTTTCTTTCTGTGGAGCCATTTGAAAGTTGCAGACGCCATGACTCTTTATCCCTAAATACTCTGTCATGCTCCTCTAAGCAAAAATTTTCCAAAACAACCACACTTTCTCCACCACCTCAGCTTAAGAACTATGGAACCTTCACACTTGAAGCAGACCAGATGGTGCATGCCTTTTTGGTAGATATGGTAGGTAGGCTTGGTACCATTGTTCCACCTAAGAAAATTAGCCTGAGTTCAATGTCATCTGATAAGCAATTCATATTCAAATTTCCCCAGTTGTTTCCAAAATCTCCTTTATATTAAAAGACTTTTTCCCCCCTATCCAAGATTCAATCCTATCCCATATATTGCATTTAGTGGTTACATCTCTCTGGTATTTTTTAAATCTAGAACAATCCCCCCCACCATGTGTTTTCAAAAAGTTATTTGTTTTTCACTATATTGACTCTTGAAAAATCCAGGAGGTTGTCTTATAGAACATTCCACATTCTGGATTTGTCTGTTTACTCACACTTAGATTCAGTTAGAAAGGGCATTTTCAAACTCCTGAACATATACGAAAGACTAAGTGAATACATTGACCTTAAAGGAGAAACCCTCTTCACAGTCTCTATTTTAGTCCCCATGGAGTATCAGTAACTTAGTTGCAGGATGGGACTTTCCACAGGCCAGCATTAGGTAACCATTATCCTACAGAATAAAAATGATTCCACTATAGGCCATCTGCCAACATATGGTACCATTGGGAAAAGATGCCAGGTCTTCAAAAGAGTGGCTTAAGGTTCCACTGAGGTTCACTTATAGGCTTTAGAGCAGTTGCTCATTCCAATAAGGGTGTTAGGCTGAAATGGTCTTATCTCAGCCTAATATTCTCTGCGAAATGTGCTACAGCCCAAGGTCTACTGAACAGTTGATAAAAAGAGATGAATTCAGCACCTACTGACCTGCGGAGGCACCCCACGCAGTACTGATGTTCCAGACCACCTAAGGTAGGGTTGGAGCCAGGCTGGCATCACTCATCTGCCTGCTCCCTGAACTAGCTTGGTGAACTCACTTGGTGCCAGGAATATCCCAAGTCTGCTGTGCCCCATTTGTTGCAGAGCTTTTCAGTCATGGATGATACAATAGAAACTCACTCAAGCTTGAGCATCACCAACTCAATGGACATGAGTTTGAGCAAACTCCTGGAGATGGTGAAGGACAGGGAAGCCTGGGCACTGCAGTCCATGGGGTCACAAAGAGTTGGACACAGCTTAGTGATGGAACAACAACAAACAAGCTTGAGCAAAAAGTGCTACAGTGGGTACCTCGACTTTTATCAAGGCTTTCCCTGGTTATGCTGACTAGGATTATACTGTGTGACCACAGAGTCCAGGCCAGACCCCAGGCAGGGCCACTGTTTCCTCCTGGGGGCAGAGAATGCCTCCACTTACCAGGCTTTGTGGGGCTCTCCTCGCAGGGGAGCCATCTTTCACTCCATTGGGTATTCCCCCTCCACCATACAAGGTGCATTGAGCACGGGAAGGGGGAACTGCAGTTGCTTCTCTCTTTGTGGCTGGATGGTCCACTCCCCTCCTGAGTCCTCCAAGTCTAGCCCTCCCCTCCACCTGGGGCCAGGGGTATAGAACAGACACAAGAGCACTGTGCACACAAGTGTCACAATGCAGATGCCAACTTGCTTTATTTTTTTTTCTGCTTTCTGTAGTTACTTTAATTAACTTATTTTCAAGTAGTCACATGTACAACATCCAAATTTAAAAGGTTAAAAAATAGTAGTTGTTGTTGTTTAGTCACTAAGTCATATCTGACTCTTCTGTGACCCCATGAACTGTAGTCCATCAGGCTCCTCTGTCCATGGGATTTCCCAGACAAGAATACTGGAGTGGGTTGCCATTTCCTTCTCCAGGGGATCTTTCCAACCCAGGGATTGAACCCATGTCTCCTGCATTGGCATGTGGGTTCTTTACCACTGAGCCATGTGTATATAGTAAAAAGCAAGTTTTCTATGGTTCTGCCCCTTTGATACCCAATTTTTTTCCAGAAGATGATGATTATTTCAAATATCTTATAAAATACACAGGTTAGAACATTTGTATGTGTGCCTATACCACTTGTAAACATGTGTGTGTTTGTGTGTATACATGTTTTGGCTATGGTTTTTCCTGTGGTCATGTATGGATGTGAGAGTTGGACTCTGAAGAAGACTGAGCGCCGAAGACTTGATGCTTTTGAACTGTGGTGTTGGAGAAGACTCTTGAGAGTCCCTTGGACTGCAAGGAGATCCAACCAGTCCATTCTGAAGGAGATCAGCCCTGGGATTTCTTTGGAAGGAATGATGCTGAAGCTGAAACTCCAGTACTTTGGCCACCTCATGCGAAGAGTTGACTCATTGGAAAAGACTCTGATGCTGGGAGGATTGGGGGCAGGAGGAGAAGGGGACGACAGAGGATGAGATGGCTGGATGGCATCACTGACTCGATGGACGTGAGTCTGGGTGAACTCCGGGAGTTGGTGATGGACAGGGAGGCCTGGAATCCTGCTGCGATTCATGGGGTCGCAAAGAGTCGGACACGACCGAGCGACTGATCTGATCTGATCTGATCTGATGTTTTGGTAGAACATTATAGACACTGCCTTACATCTTTTCACTTCACACTAGATTTTGGAGATTCTGCCACATCTGTGCATTTGGATCTGCCAATTATTTTCCATAGCTGTATAATATTCTTTTGTATGCTTGCATCATCTGTCAGGAGCCACATTACTGACAAAATGGAGGCACGGCCCCAGCCCCCTCTCCTCATTCCGCAGGCACGGTACTGGGATGAAGGAGTTACGTTTTGTGATTCTGACTTGTTCTTTCCTTTCTTCAGTTGAGTTGGCTGGAAAGAATGTTAAGGTGCTTATTTTTCTTGAGAGAAACATAAGAAAGCACAAAGCCTTCTGCAGTTGTGCCTAGAAAATAATCTATAAAGTAACCACTGACATTTATTCAAGGATTTTTACAAAGAATGTCCCAGGATGAGCACATAGGCCACAGTTTGAGGCCATGGGAAGGATTGTTATCTGAGATCTGTTTGGGAGGGAAATGTTTATGGCAAAGGAAGTTTGCTGAGTTTAGGGTTTAAGAGTAATTAAGAATAGTTAGAAGCTTTTTTAGGAGATAGTGAGCTTAGGATACTAGGGACAAGCAGGATTTAGAAAGATAAATGAACTGAGGAATGTGGTATGCTCTGAGACATAAGCATAAGTTACAATGTAATCACAAGTAAACACAATTCTGAGAGAATCACTGAAGCAGGAACTCTGTTTGAAGGGCAACAAGGAGATAATAAATCTGGGTGAAAGGGAGCTGAAAATGTAAAACCTCTGACCTAATGCTTTTGAAAAAGTATAAACGAGAACCTGATGCTTGAAATAAACATGTAGTCCAGTACCTCGAGTCAGAGGCTGCATCATTTCCCACTGACACCGCTCATCCCTTCAGGCGGATCCCCTGGCTGCTGGAGCTGGACTCCAGCAATCATCCTTTTTCTATCAATGTCAAACCAATGTATGTTCAGGTTGCTTTAACCTTTTGCTATCACAGACAATTCTGCCATGAAAAACTTTTCATGTGTGTCGTTTCTTACAAGTACTAGTTGTAACAGTCATAGGATATTTCTGGAAGCTAAATTGCTGACTTAAAGTCCATGAACATTTTACATTTTGAAAAATATCTCACATTTTGAATGTTGTTGTTTTGTTTAGTTGCTAAGTCTTACCTGACTCTTCACGACCCCATGGACTATAATCTGCCAGGCTTCCTCCATCCATGGGATTTCCCAGGCAAGAATCCTGGCGTGGGTTACCATTTCATTCTCCACGACCATCTTACTTTGAATGGACACTCATCTGCTTCTCAAAAGGATTTGCCCGTGACTTAAAATAACAAACTCTTCTTTCCTCAGTTACTCCACTTCAGGCTGACTGCTCCAGCATCTGTTTCGGGCCATTCTAGAATTCGCTTCTTCCACATCACCTTGACTTAGGAACCATGGAGCCATCAGTCTTGAGGCAGATCAGATGGTGTATGCCTTTTCCAGGGAATGGTTGGTAGATGTGGTAGGTAGGCTTGATATGGTGATCAGTTAGACGGGAGCAGTGTCAGAGGGGAGAATCAGTTGCCCTAAAGGTTTCTAGCTTGACAACCCAAACTAAAGGTTGGTGCTATTAAATAATAAAGAGTTCTGAGAGATTAGGTTTGGGATGGGGCAGATGAGCCAGTAATTAATTCACCTTATCTTTCACTTTACCTTTTACAGGTTAAAAAAATAGAGTCAAGATTGAGACTTAAATAAGTGGATAACTCTTGGGAATTCATTATACAAAAAGATCAAATTTAGGGGAGCTTATTTTCTCAGATCCTACTGTAAGATTGTCTACTCTGCTATTTTATGATCAGCATTGTGTCTGTTTTAATAATGACTAATTTGGGGAAAAATTAAAATAAAATATGGTTATAATATAAACCTTGAACAAAACACATGGTTTATTATTTCAAACTGTGAGACAAGGACCCACCTGCAATCTAGTGATAGCCTGCCCTAACTTCCCACCTGATGAAACTTACTAACCGCAAATTATAAACAATAAAACCATATCAAATGTCACCATCTTCTTTACAGAACACATGAAACCGTGGTCAAATCAAGGAGACACATTTGTTGGTGTCACTTACTTGAACTTGCATCCTTCACAGATTTCTCAAACTGATCAGATTCCTTGCAGTGGAAATCCCCGAGTTATTAACAATACAGCAGCACAAGTCTGTGAGACTGAGTTCTGAATCTTTTATAATAAACAACATTGCACTCCTCTCTAGCCCACCCTTTAGGCTGTTTCACTAAAGCCCCCAAACTGAGACTTCTGGCTACTGATCTCTGGAATTCTGTGCATCCCATGTGATAAGATATTACTTGCACAATTCAACTTACCTGTCTCAGAAATAAGCATAGGTGTTCATAAACCCTTCGAAGGCAAACACTGTATTAGAGACCCAACACCTAATACACAAGTGTCAGACAAGGAAGATGTATCAGGTGATAGGGCTGCCACAACAAAATACCACAAGCTGGATGGCTTGAAACAACAGAAATGTGTTCTCTTACAGTTCTGGAGGCTTGCAGTCCCCATTCGAGGTGTCTGTACAGTTATGCTCCCTTAGAAGTTTCTAGAGGAGGATCTTTCCTTGCCTTTGTAGCTTCCAGTGGTTGCCAGCAACTTTGACGTCCCTTGATTTGTGGCAGCACACCACCAATCCTGTCTTTATTGTCTCAGGTGGTTCTCCTTGTGAGTCTGTGTGTTGATCCAAATGTCCTTCTTCTTATAAGAACACCATGAGACTTCCCTGGTGGTCTAGTGGTTAGGAATCTCCCTTCCAATGCAGGGGATGTGGGTTCAATCCCTGGTGGGGGAACTAAATCCCACAGGCTATGGGGCAACTAAGCCCATGCTTCACAAAAATAGAAGCCCAAAGACCCAGTGCAGCAAAAAACAAAGAAAAGAATACCAGTCATTGGACTAGAGTCTGCCCCTAATCTAGTATGACCTCATCTTAACTTGATTACATTTGCCAAGACCCACTTTCTAAATAAGGTCACATTCACAGGTAACAAGGACTCAAACACATTTTTTTGGAAGACATAATTCGTGACAGAAGGAAACTGAAGCTTTTTTACTTCTTTATAGTAAAAGAAGACAGAAATGGTTTTTAATAAACCCAGAAGGCTACAAATTTTCTTAAGAAAAAATTTTAAGTTATATGTAATAGAGATTTTATTATAATTTTAAGATACACCCTAAAATTAAAATATATAAAAATCTAAACATGTTATTAGCAGTATTTGATTTTATTTTGAACTTTTAACACAAGTCAAACGTGTTAATCGGATTGATGAAGACTTGCAGAGACAGAAACACCATATGGTGACACTTGGGTAGATAACTGTGCAGACATGAAAGTGGGAGTGAAAACAATTCTTTGGGCCCCCAAAGATTAGATATTGGCAGTAATGCTTTTAGCACCTCCAGAGATTATCAGTCATTTCAAACATTTAAGACTACCATTGCAGAAACACAGCACCTAGAGTCAGAAACCCAAGGTTATACAGATATTTGCAATCTTGTGAACTGTCCTCAGGTCAAGCCTGAGAAGTGCCTCATGTAACCAGACATTGGGTCTGGATGCCCAGACCAGATCTGTGATCTACAAAAGCAAAGACAGCACTCCAAGCTGCTTTGAAAAGAATTACCATAGGTGTTAGCTTTCACACAATCACCTCTTTCAGCAAAACCAAATTGCTCTATCACCTTTCAATCTGGATCATCATGGTAAAATGCTTTCAAAGCAATTTGCAGTGATTTGCATCTTGAGACCACACCCTGCCTGGATAGTCACTTTTACAACCATCGTTTTCTCACAGAGCTGAAAGGGTGAGGATTAGCCCCAGGATACTGGGATCTTGAACAGATGGATTTGTGTGTGTGTGTGTGTGTAGTCACTTCAGTCCTGTCCTACTCTTTGCGACCCCACGGACTGTAGCCCACCAGGCTCCTCCGTCCATGGGATTTTCCCGGCAAGAATACTGGAGTGGGTTGCCATGCCCTCCTCTAAGGGATGTTCCCAACCCAGGGATCGAATCCTTATAGCCCCTCTAAAATTGCAGGTATTGCTAGCCTTCAGGCTTCCCCAGTGACTCAGCGGTAAAGAACCCACCTGCAATGCAGGAGACACTGGAGATGTGAGTTCAATCCCTGGGTCAGGAACATCCCCTGCAGAAGGGCATGGCAACCCACTCCAGTATTCTTACCTGGAGAATCCCATGGACAGAGGAACCTGGTGGGCTACAGTTCATAGGGTCGCAAAGAGTCGGACACGACTGAACACACATGCATGCTAGCCTCCAGCTAACACACATATTACTGCAGGTCTAAAGGGAAACAGGGTTGTCAGAAAGTGAATCTTGGTCAATATCAAGTCACTCTGTCTTTGGCTTTCTCAAATCCAGCCTCACCATGCAGTTTTCCAGCAAGATAAGACTCAAGTTTAAATTGGTGGTCACTTTTTCTGCCATTTATCTAGGATCCTGTGAAATATTTCCAACCTAGCTTCTACCCAACTGGGAGCAGGAAGAGACCAGAGATCACCTGGTCCAGGGCAGAAAATACTCAAGACTTGGTTGCCAAGCCTCCCAAGACATTGGTCATCACCTTGATTGGTCAGGTAGATTTTTTACAGGTTGTCTTCTAATGGATACGCTAAGATTTCTTTATCCTATTGAATTTCCTGTGCCAGCTGGAGCCAACATGTAAGATTCTCAACTTTTAAGCCACTCTCTGCTTTCTCCCAACTCTTTCTTCCAAATACTTTGATTGTGCACTGCCCAGTACTAATTGTACTAAGTGTCTGCTTTTCCCACTGGGGGAGGGGACTCCTCCAGGCAGGGGTCCTCTCTTAGCCATCCTTGCCCCCCAGGGTCTAACTCGGTGTCTGGCACATAGTAAATACTCAAAGAGTTTTTCCTCAATGAGAAAATATTTCTAGAAAGAACAGAAAATGAGGCCTGCCCTTACTATCTGAGTATAAATTCATTGAATTGAAGTTTTTCAAAATAGTTATTTCACAAGTCACTAAAGGCAGGAGATGTGATTTGGGTGCTTATGTTTGCATAGGGACAGCAGGATGACTGGAGTTAGACTTCAGGGACACATTTAGGAAAAGTAAAGTTTTAACAGCAAATTCCAACTGTCAACAGGGTAGGATGAAGGGCTGGGATGGGGTGACTAAGAGCTAGTGCTGCCTGAGAGCACTGGGGACTTTGGAAGGTAGGCAGAGAATTCAAGGTTCAGGACGCGACGGCCTGGACACAAGCATTTCTTCACTTTCCAAACCGACTTAAGGCTGTTCCTACTATTGTTCTTTCAAGCAGGTCAGTCTAGTTCAAGCATGAAGGGATTCAACATGCATTGTACTTTGTGGGGTCTCAGGTATACCTGTCACATACTAATTCCCAACAGTGATAGCAAGCCCCTTCTATGGTTGAAATTAATTTTAAGCCAAGGCCCTGAGTTAAGAGAGCATCCTGCTGTCTACAGTAGAGGAGACAGAAGATCCACTGCTTGTCTGGTTGGTGTTCTCTCTTCATGAACATCAGCCATGATTTTTCTAGCAGTCATGTACAGATGTGAGAGTTGGACCATAAAGAAGGCTGAGTGCCAAAGAATTGATGTTTTGGAACTGTGATGCTGGTGAAGACTCCTGAGAGTCCCTTGGACAGCAAGGAGATTAAACTAGTCAATAATAAAGGAATTCAACACTGAATATTCATTGGAAGGACTGATGCTGAAGCTGAAGCTCCAATACTTGGGTCACCTGATGCAAAGAGCTCACTCATTGGAAAAGACCCTAATGCTGGGAAAGATTGAAGGCAGGAGAAGAAGAGGAGCAACAGAGGATGAGATGGTTGGATGGCATCATCAACTCAACGGACTTGAGTTTGAGCAAATTCCGGGAGATGGTGAAGGACAGGGAAGCCTGGTGTGCTGCAGTCCATGGACTCACAAAGGTTCAGATATGAGTAAGCGACAAAACAACAACTTCAACCTGTCCCTGTGCAGAAGCCTATTGTGGTTTCATCCTGGTAGCTTTTCTGAGAGCTGACCCTGACCCGCCTGCTTCTGTCTCCTCCCTCTCCCTTTCCCACAGCAGGGACTCAATGTAGGAGACAAGTCTGGTGCCCCTTTCCTTTGTTAAGTCAAATCCTAACTTGCATGAGGGGATGTGCACATAGGCAGAGGTGCCATGAAGTGAATAAGGCTTAAAATTCAGGGCGCTTCTCTTACCCATGATTCTTCTGAGGTTCTTGGAGCGTTGTCAGAAATTTTGCATTCATCTTTGTCAAATGTCTGTATGTGGACACACGTACACACACATACATACAGAGACTTATGTTCCTTAAACTTCGGGCGCCATACCAGGATCCTTCCCTGGTGTCACATGAAAGCCCTGAACAATCACAGCCCTTCTCAGACGACTACACTCTCAGGCAGCCTGACTTGGCCTAGAAAATTCCATGCCCCAAATGTAATCCCTTAGGCTCTTCCTAGGTTGCTTCACCAACCACAGTCCTCTTTGTCTCCCCATCTGTTCATCACAGATTACGACTCGTCTCTGATCTCTCTGAGCTTTTCTTGACCAGAATCTGGGGTTGTGCAGATAAGAGCTTTGTCTCTGCCTTAGCTTAATTCTTTGTTTTTGTTTTTCCTAAGACTTTCCCTCTCTGGTCATTTTTGCACTACTGAGAATACAGTTCTCTCCTGCTTGTAAAGGCACATGTCATGGTATAGAATAGAATTCAATTTGGCAGTAAAAATCACCCTACTGAAAGTCTTCATGAGAAACTAGGAGCAGAGTTCAAGGTCAGACAGATTTCCTGAGGATGTTTACTTCCCTTTGAAATAATAACTGGAATTAAATTCCAGATTACTAGTTAGCTTCAGTTATTCAGTTAGTTCAGCTTCACCTGGGCATTTCTCCCTGCCCTTGGGTGATGTTAGAGAAGCAGCTCTCACAACCTCATCTCCTAAAAAGCCTTCTTTAAATTCATCAAAGGAGCAAACTCTTTCCTGCCACAAAGCATCTGAACCCACTTTTCCCCTCAGCTCAAAGCGCTCTTACCCCACACTCGTGACCGGCTAATTGCTTCTCATCCTTCATAACTCAGTGATAAAGATGACTGTATCTTCGGCAAGTCCGCTGTCACTCTCTCCTTGCACATTTTGCTTCCTTATCAGAAAATGTAATTATGTATTTGTTTACCTCTCTCTCTCTCTTTTTTTTTTCCTGTACCTTCCTTCAAACTATAAGCTCCATGAAGGTAAAGACCATGTCAGCTTTGTCTCTGCTGCATTTGTAGCACAAAACCCTGCCTGAAGGCAGATGCCATTGTTACAGCAGGTTAGATCACTAGCTTGTCCTGGCCTTTCTCACGGTCCAGAAGAGAGCTATAGAACATTGTCCCAGGCTCCTGGGAGAATTCTTCCAAAATGGCAGGAACAAGGGAAATCTGTTACTGTTATTGTCTCTCTTGGAGCTCAGGCATTGTCCTCTGAGGTGTTACTGTGATGGGATGGTATACCCTGGGTCTCTCTTCTCTCCTGTCCATGACTCCCCCAATCAGCTGGCTCTCCTGTGCTCGCTCACTGACTCAGAAAGGGTAGCCCAGGAGCAATGAAAGGACTTCCCTGGTGCCTCAGTCTGCCTGCAATGAGGGAGACCAGGGTTCAGTCCCTAGGTCAGGAAGATCCCCTGGAGAAGGAAACGGCAACCCACTCCAGTATTCCTGCCTGGAGAATTCCATGGACAGAGGAGCCTGGTGGGCTACAGTCCATGGGGTCACAAAAAGTCGGACACGACTGAGTTACTAACACTTTCCCTTTCAGGAGCAATGAACTCCATATCAGAACTGAATGGCCTCACTAAATTCCAGCTAGGACTTCCCTCCACTTGAGACCATGGAGTTTCAGGAGACACAGGCATTATTTATATAAGGCTCCCCCACAGTAGAGATGGTTGCCGATGGTCCATTTCAAAAACAAGGATAGCTCCCCTGGGCCTCAGGGGGGGGGTCTGGTGCTCAACAAGCTTTCTGGGATTCAGCCCCCTGCCCTTCCTGCCCTTTGTTACAGCTTGGAGCCACTCTTCCTCTGTAATAACTTCAGAGGTTCAGAGAGCCATCAAAAAGTTATATTGAATTCAAGACCAGGCTTCACTCAGACCCAGAGCTCAGGGATTTTCCCTTGGAATCCAGTATCTCAGATTTACACCTGGGTATATTGGGAATGTAGTGGGATGGGGGTGGGTAGGAACAGGTTCAGAATATCAGCTTCTTCCATCAAGAATTTATAGTCTGGTCAAATCAGAGTTCAGTTCAGTTCAGTTCAGTTCAGTCGCTCAGTCGTGTCCACCTCTTTGCAACCCCATGAATCGCAGCACGCCAGGCCTCCCTGTCCATCACCAACTCCCAGAGTTCACCCAGACTCACGTCCATCGAGTCAGTGATGCCATCCAGCCATCTCATCCTCTGTCATCCCCTTCTCCTCCTGCCCCCAATCTCTCCCAGCATCAGAGTCTTTTCCAATGAGTCAACTCTTCACATGAGGTGGCCAAAGTACTGGAGTTTCAGCTTTAGCATCATTCCTTCCAAAGAAATCCCAGGGCTGATCTCCTTCAGAATGGACTGGTTGGATCTCCTTGCAGTCCAAGGGACTCTCAAGAGTCTTCTCCAACACCACAGTTCAAAAGCATCAATTCTTTGGCGCTCAGCCTTCTTCACAGTCCAACTCTCACATCCATACATGACCACTGGAAAAACCATAGCCTTGACTAGATGGACCTTTGTTGGCAAAGTAATGTCTCTGCTTTTCAATATGCTATCTAGGTTGGTCATAACTTTTCTTCCAAGGAGTAAGCGTCTTTTAATTTCATGGCTGCAGTCACCATCTGCAGTGATTTTGGAGCCCAAAAAAATAAAGTCTGACACTGTTTCCACTGTTTCCCCATCTATTTCCCATGAAGTGATGGGACCGGATGCCATGATCTTTGTTTTCTGAATGTTGAGCTTTAAGCCAACTTTTTCACTGTCCTCTTTCACTTTCATCAAGAGGCTTTTTAGTTCCTCTTCACTTTCTGCCATAAGGGTGGTGTCATCTGCGTATCTGAGGTTATTGATATTTCTCCCAGTAAATCAGAGTTAGTTTTGGCAAATATTAACTTGGAAGTTGTCTGTTCGGCCTTTTCCTTCTGTTTATTCCTACAGAATGGGATATTTATATGGATGCTGACCGTGAATATCTCAGAAACTACGCGGCAACTGCATCATATTTAGTGGTTCAGGGGTCAGCACAACTCTGTAGTCAACATGCCTGAAGATAATGATGGAGCTAGCTCAGCAGGCCTCAACCCTGATGCCCCCTACCCAAAGTATCTGGCAGGAAAAGCCACCAGCTAGAGTTCACATTTGAGGCAGAATGAAGCGCTTTGGGGAGTTCTGTCCTGCAGTCAGAGTACTGCAACCCAGAGGAATTAGCAGATCAGTGAGAGCAGGTGAGTGCAGAAGAGAGGGCTTTTGTAACTGCAAAAGAGGGCTTTCTTTGACTTCAGTGTCTTACTGTGTTGTATTTCTGGTATCCAATGATTTTAGAAGGTACATAATGACAAAAGATGGTATGAATTCAGTGGCATTTTTAAATGGATTTATGTCTAACAAAATTAGACATAGAAGGACCTGCACACACTTTAAAAACATAATGTATGTATTTACTTAAGACATTCCACATTCAGTTTACATTCAATCTACATTCAGTCTATGATGGATACCTGGACCCCTCGGAATATCTCCCACCATCTAGGCTTTACAACGCTCATCTTTTGACCATCAGTCAAGACATAATGTCAAATGACCCAGACAGGTATCAACAGGGTTTGTTCAACAGATGACAAACCCAGGCAGTAGTCATACCCTTCAGAATCAGAAACTAGGTAGATTCTTTAGACTGCTGACCAAGTGTGGGGAGGCATGGATCAGCACCAGGGAGGAAAGAACCTCATATGACATGAAGAAGTCCATCCTGCAAACTAAGGCTCAGGGAAGGACTCTGCTTGGTAGAGACTATTGGAGATAGGGGCTGCTAGAACAAGGCAGGCATCTGACAGGTGGAGCATCACAGGATATTGGGGCATGCAACAACTCTGGGGGCATACAAGAGGTCAGGACCTACCCTTGGGGCTGGTTGCCAGTGAAGGACATTGGCAAGTGTGAAAGTTCGCACATGTGGCATAGCAATGGTGTCCTCTGTCTGCAGGGAGCTTACTTCAGTTCTCAGAGGTACTGCATAGTAGATAGGGCTGAAATTGCAGGTATCTTTCTACTGTCAGCATTGGCTTAGGAATTGGGGCTAGACTGAGCCCGCCAGTAAAGACAACAGAACATTCAGCTGGACAGACCAAAGACAATGGCTTCAGGAGCCACAATTCTCTGCTGCCAAGCCTGAGAGCACGACAGAAACTCCCAGCCTCGTAAACCAGTATTGCCAGACTCAGAACACATCAGCACACTCTCCCCAAGATTCTGAGAACTCAAGTAAGTTATTTAGGAAAAAGAGAGAGAGGTGGAATAATGTCTGAGTCTCCCCTCTTTTTTGCACTCCACATGCATAATCGCATTCGGTGGGGGAAAACATTAATACTTGGGGCCTCACTTCCAAAAAAAGAAAAACAAGAGTGAAACAGCTTTATGGGCAGAATCTTTGTGGGCTCCCTCGATTCAAATCCTTATTGTGATTCAGGAGCCAAAAGCTTTTCCACACCACCCCCACAACTCAGACTGAAGCTGCCTCTCCAGACTGGAAGAAACAGCTCCTAGAAACAGTACCCCCCTCCCCAAGCCCTACAGAAACTGTTTCACATCCTTTGTCTAGGCATCAAAAACAGGATGATTAATGTAGATGGTGGTGATGCTTAAAAAAGGATCCCTGAGACCCAGGGATGTTATCTAACTGCAAGTGTCTCAAAAATGCTTTTCACAAGCCACAAAGCACTCTCCATCAAACACAGCCAATGGAGCAGCCACGAAAGGCCAGGACAATAAATTGAGATGAGTAGTGCTCAGAATAGTAAAAAGTTCCAGGAATGGCCTAAAGTCAAAACAATGCATCGTGGTGGGGAGGGAATTCTACCCTGAGACTAACATTCATGGATGGTCATAAATAGAAACTTCAGAAAGTAGGAAAGAGCCCCACATAGGAACAGGGCAAGCACAGGGCTGGTAGGGAGCCCCATTAAGGCTGTTAGGTGACACCCAGTACCAACTCCACCTCAAGAGGATCATTTTTTAGCAAGTTCTGTTTTATGCTAGTTCAAATCCTTTGGAGGCAGCAAGGAGTCCTACTTGGACTGAAGTTTCCACTTGGCTCATGCACTAAGGGAGGCATCTTAAGGTAGGACCCTGACCCAGGCACCCCTTCTACAAACCAGGGGTAGCCTCCTCAAAGCATGAAGGAAAGCCTGTTTTCTTTCCTCTAGCCATTCACATCACAGGACAGAGTTTCCATGGGTAGGAACAGGCATGGCTTCTTCTCTTCCAACTTAATCATCTCCCTCCCCAACAAAGATACAGTTCATCCCCCATGTCACAAGGCTTTAATAAACAGTAAGAAGAATCACATCAAGAGATGGTCATTTACTCTTGTAAATGGTCATTTACACAATCGATGGTCTACCGATTGTGAGCTCCATGCCCTGTGCCACCCATGTGGCAGTTACTGCCTAAAGGTTTCCAGCATAAGAGACACTTCCAGTTGTCTACACAACTCCTCTCTCCTTTCCTTCTAAGGGAAACCTCATTAAGTTCTCCCCCAAGATGCTTATAGAGAAGGCAGTGGCACCCCACTCCAGTACTCTTGCCTAGAAAATCCCATGGACGGAGGAGCCTGGTAGGCTGCAGTCCATGGGGTGGCTAAGAGTCAGACACGACTGAGCGACTTCACTTTCACTTTTCACTTTCATGCATTGGAGAAGGAAATGGCAACCCACTCCAGTGTTCTTGCCTGGAGAATCCCAGGGATGGGGGAGCCTGGTGGGCTGCCGTCTATGGGGTCGCACAGAGTCGGACACGAATGAAGCGACTTAGCAGTAGCAGCAGCAAGATGCTTAAGCAATACATGAGACATTGACCCCAACCCCATCTCCAGAGGTAGATGCTGATATAGGTAGGGTCTAAATGAATCATAGCAAGAATGGCTCAGGAACACAGACAGAAACTCACAGCCTTCTTCTAGCAACTATTAGTAGTCTCGGGGTGTACATGTGACCTAAGTTGGCCCAACCAGAATGAAGGCAAGGACTTCCGATTTATGCTCTGTCTCTTTCCCTCTCCATCCCTCCTTCTCCCGCTCTCTCTCTCTGTCTTTCCCTCTGGGTGGGAATATGGAAGCACATTGCCCCTGTTGCTGCTAGGAAACCATTCTGAGAACAAAGCCAACACAGGGAGACAGGTTAGGTCAGGAATCACTGAGAAATGGAGCCAGAACTCTAATCATAGAAGTCCTGGAGCCTTCCCACCTCAGGACTTCTTGATGTGTGACATGATAAATGCCCTTGTTATTTAAGTTAACTTGACTCAAATAGTCTGTTTCTTGCAGCCAAAAACATCCTAACTGATATATCTGAAATACAATTGTTTCATTTCTTTTGCTCCCATCCTGCCTCTCATTTTTCCTTTTTTTCATTCCTTCCTTCCATTCTAAGGAGGCAGTCTAGCTCTCCTGCTCTTCTGGCTGTGTGGCCTTACTTAGGCAAATTCTTCAATCTCCCTGGTCTTCAGGGTCCTCATATTTAATGAAGGAGTTGGCTAGAAGGATCTGTAAGATCCCTTCAAACTTTAATATTATAGTACAAACATTAAACAGTATAATGCCTCCACTAAAAAGGCATGTCATATCAAGTAGGTAAACCACTGAGTTCAGTTCAAACCAGTTCAAGCTTAAGGCGGAGAGTTGCCAAGACAATAAAAAAAAAGATGGCTTGAGAAGACACGAAGCAACCTCCCGTACACAGCAGGCTTCAAGTCAATGAACACAGAAAATCAATGAGGCGAACACCATGTACCCCTGAGAATGAATGAGGTGAAAATAAATTGACCACAAAATTGTATGTTCCCTTTTATACTCAGCCAAATATACTCTATATCCCCAGTCACTCTCCTGTGCCTCCCGGCTCTGACAACCCCAAGAAGACAAGGAGAAAGGGACTCAGTGCCTCATTCATGAGAAGGACAGCAGAAAGCACTGGAGTGACTGGAGAAAGAAGGAACTTTATATAGGCCAAGAGGCTCTAGAGTCAATCTCTACAGCATTTTTTTCCTTCTATATTCACGTGGGCATTTCGTTCATTTTGAGTCTCCAGTTACTGCATGGACCAAAGACTGTTTCAGTTCAGAGGAGATTTGCCCCAGTAAAGGGCTGTTTGGGAGGGCTTGCTGCCCCTATTAACCTATCACCTCCAGCAAGACAGAGATGCAGTGAAGGTTCAAGGAGCACACGTGATTGGGTAGCAGACTATTTGTGAGTGAGAGCAGGACAATACTATGCTTAAGGTTCCAGGGACAAGCGAGGCATTCTATGTTCCAGGGAGTGATGGTGGTGACATCCTGGGAGCAATGCCTTTGGAACCCAAGTCAGGAAAGGAAGAGGACACTATTTACACTGTTATTGAACCCCAACAGTGCAGACATGTCAATCTAGCATGTATATGTGTATTAATTGCTCAGTTGTGTCCAACTCTTTGTGATCCCATGGACTGTGTAACCCAATAAGCTTGTCTGTCCATGGAATTCTCCAGGGTGTCCAGGCTAACTCTCCAGAATACTGGAGTGGGTTGCCATTCCCTTTTCCAGGGGATCTTCCTGACCCAGGGATCAAACCCAGGTCTCCCACATTGTAGGCAGATTCTTTACCATATGAGCCACTAGAGAAGCCCTCATTTAGCATAGTCCTGGCATAAAAAGTTCCACGAATACTTATTGCATTGATAATTAAAAGGAGTAATATTACAACCAAGTCAATGAAGATACTTTATGGCAACAAAGTATAGGAGAAATTGAACAAAGGGAGGAGCAGTTGGAATTGTACCTGGAAATAAAAATGGATTTTCTGCCTGTAAGGCAGGAAACCCAGGTTCAACCCTTGGGTCAGGAAGATCCCCTGGAGGAGGAAATGGCTACTCACTCTAGTATTCTTGTCTGGGAAATCCCATGGACAGAGGAGCCTGGAAGGCTATAGCCCATAGGGTCGCAAAGAGTTGGACACGACTAAATGACTGAGCACCCATGCAAAGACACATTAATAGGGAGAAAATGAGGGACTAGAATAGAAGCCCTGGTTAAAGATCATTAGATTCTTGACTGACAGTCAGCTGAGCTGGTAGGAAACTAATCTCCCAGAGGCAGGCTCTCTTTAAGCTCATTAAGGTTTATTTTTAAATTACTTAAGTATTTTATCAGGTATATTAATTTCCTCCCAGAAGGAACTTGAGAAACACATTAAGCGAGAAGTTCAATCCGGACTAGGTTTGGGACAATTTCTCATTTCCAGTGAAAATCTTACAATTCTCAGAGCACACTCCTCTTTTAAAGCAAAAAAAAAATCACCCTGGCACCATCCCTGGTGGATCAGTGGTAAAGAATCTACCTGCCAGTGCAGGAGACCCTGGTTCAATCCCTGGGTCAGGAGGATCCCACCTGCCTCGAGGCATCTAAGCCCACACTCCACAACTGTTGGGCTTACCTTGTGGTTCAGACAGTAAAGAATGTGCCCACGATGCAGGAGACAGAGGTTCAGTAATTCAACAGGGAAGATCCTTTGGAGAAGGGAATGGTAACCCACTCTTGCCTGGAGAATTCCATGGACAAAGGAGCCTGGTGGACTATAGTCCATGGGGTCGCAAAGAGTCAGACATGACTGAGCAACTGAACTGAACTGATACAGGTAAGTGGTCCATGAGTCTTCTGCCTGGTGGTCTAATTTTTTTTTTTTTTTTGCATACTGATGTTAGTTGACAGCAAAATGCTTCCTTCCTCCAGCAGCACCAAAGACTGAGATGCTTCAACTCATTCCCAAACATGGCATTCCTTAGGAACAGCCTTAAAAAGACATTTAATAAATAAAGCAAGAGGGTATAGTAAGGATATAAATATGAAAGTGACAAGCATCTTAGAGTTTTGCCTCTTCTAATCTCAAAGCACAAAACAAAGCTCAAGTCCTCCAAAATGTCTTCCACAGAAAGCCTACAAGACGAATTGTCTGACAGAGACTAGGTAATCCATACATGCTTTCTTTGAATGGACAGAGAAGCCTGGAGAGCTACAGTCGATGGGGTCGGAAGAGTCAACATTTCTGAGCCACTATGTGAAACTCCAGTACTTTGGCCACCTCATGCGAAGAGTTGACTCACTGGAAAAGACTGATTCTGGGAGGGATTGGGGGCAGGAGGAGAAGGGGACTATAGAGGATGAGATGGCTGGATGGCATCACCAACTTGATGGACGTGAGTTTGAGTGAACTCCAGGAGTTGGTGATGGACAGGGAGGCCTGGTGTGCTGCAGTTCATGGGGTCGCAAAGAGTCGGACACGACTGAGTGACTGAATTGAACTGAACTGAACACATATACACACATAAATATACACAACCAGCTTAGCTGATTTACCCTTCCACTGCAGTCATCAGTGTGCTTCCCAGGTGGGGCTAGCTCTTGCCTGGAAAATCCAATGGACAGAGGAGGCTGCAGTCCATGGGGTGGCTAAGAGTCGGACACGACTGAGCGACTTCACTTTCATTTTTCACTTTCATGCATTGGAGAAGGAAATGGCAACCCGCTCCAGTGTTCTTGCCTGGAGAATCCCAGGGATGGGTGAGCCTGGTGGGCTGCCGTCTATGGGGTCGTGCAGAGTCGGACATGACTGAAGCAACTTAGCAGCAGCAGCAGCAGCAGTGGTAAAGAACCGCCTGCCAGTGCAGGGAGACCTAAGAGACACAGGTTTGATCCCAGGATCAGGAAGATCCCCTGGAGGAGGGCATGGCTACCCACTCCAGTATTCTTGCCTGGAGAATCCCATAGACCGAGGAGCCTTGCTGGCTACAGTCCATGGGGCCATAAAGAGTTGGACAGGATTGAAGCGACCTAGCACGCAAGCAGTCATTAGTAAAGACACATTTGGTAGGTAAAGTGCAACCACAGTAAGACAGTGCAAAGATTCTTACTCAGCTGATTTGTCAGATGTCCAATCGAGGTTAGAACCCCAACTACTTTTAGTAGGAGTGCTCTACACATTACCTGTAGGCTTGGAGCAGAAATGTTTGGGTGAGGTGAGCCAGGTGGGAGAGGGTTGTGAACACCCACAGCATGAGGCAGGGGAGGCCACCTGCCCAGCCACACATCGTTCTATCTCAGCCTGGCTCAGCCATACCCTTGGAGCTACTCCCTACTGCCCACAGCCTACAATCTCCTGCCCTACCCTTTGTGTCCAGCTCAAGGGAATTTTAAACTAAAAGGACCCACTGAAACACAGCAAAGGTTGGAAGTTACCAACTTATCTAATTGTGATGTGAAGAATCACACCACGCACAGGCCTTGAAATTGTTAAGCTAAGAACTTCATTCCTTACACACACATCCCTTCTCTCTCTCCCACCCACCCAAACACAATAGTCCATTCCAGCATTTTGAATAACCAAAGACTGCCTTGACAGAGGCAAAATGTGACCTGAACTCACACAGCTCCCAGCAACCAACTTTCACCTTCAGTGTTTTAGTAGGTGGCATCATCGACTCAATGGACATGAGTTTGCGCAAACTCCCAGAGATAGTGAAGGACAGGGAGGCCTGGCATGCTGCAGTCCACGGGATTGCAAAGAGTCGGACAGGACTGAGCGACTGAACAACAACAAATGGAAAGTCAGAGACCCGGTTCTAATCCCAGTCCTGTTTATAACTTCTCATCCTGGGCCTCCCATCTGTAAAATTATAGATAAGCCTGCTTTCCTGCTAAGATGAGCCATTGAAACGACTGCAGAAGAAACCAGTCCCCTCAGATCAGAATCTGCATGTTCAGAAAACTGAAGCATGCACTTGGAATTTTCTCTTTTGCACGCCTTCATCCACCTTTTTCACATAGTCTCCTTTAAACCTCCAGCAGCTCAGCCCGGATGCTGTGTAACCAGAGGGCTCAAGGCAAGTTCAAAGTGAGCGCCGCGCTCCTGCTCCGCCCGCGCTGCGGGCGCACTGAGGGCGCCCGGGGTCCCGGCTGCCCCACGGCTTCCCCCGCTCGCGCCATGGCGAACGCGGCAGAAACGAGAGGAAAGAGCTCCGGGTGACAGCCCCGCGTTATCAATCGCCCGCCGCCTTGCACCAACGGGGCCGTGTGATCCCCTCTTTGTGCCCTCGCCGCCGGGCACTGAGCCGTCTGTGATTCTGTCCCTTTGCGGGCCCCAGCCCCGCTCCTGAAGCCCCTTCGGGCGCCTGTGGCTGGGCGGGCGGTGGAGAGGCCGGCGCGCCCCTGGTCCACCCTCCCCGCCCGGGGTGGCGACGGGCTCCCAGGAGAGGGAGGAAGTGGGCCGGCCGGATCCCGGGCCTGATGGAGAAGGGGGCTGGGGCCCGAACCCGGACAGGAAAACACGTTGGGGGCCCCTTGCAAGTGAAAGTGGCTCTGCTTTTCAAAACAAACAACCAAAAAACCACACCTAAATCCGTGCTGAGAGGCCCCCGGCGCGGGGGGAGGGAGGTGGGAGGGGCAGGAAGGTTACCATGAGCTCTTCTTTTCATTTTTACTGATTGCTCAAGATGAAAAGAATTGGTCCCAAATCCGGGGACAGGAGTAGAATAAGGGAGGTATGATTGAACTTTCTGCCCCGAGATGACTGTCGGTCTGTGACGTTCTATGGGGTGCTGCAGGGTAAAATTTGGATTAAAAAAAAAAAAAAAGGCCTGTAGGAGAGAAAGGAAAAGTAAGAAATCCACAAGAAGGTAGAGAAAAACAACCAGGCAGTAAAAATGATAAACCGTCAGGGAACACTCCCCATATAAAGTGCTCAAGCTCGGTCCATCATTTATTCTCACCGGGACTCCACCTGCCTGACATAGATAATGTCCTTATTCTCATTTTGCACATGAAGACACCAAAGCAAAGGGGTGTTAAACAAACTTTTGACTGAAAGGAGATTTGAGCCTGAGTCTGGCTCCAAAGCTGAAATGACCTTCCCTTAGCATTGCTTCTTTTCTATTTTGCAAAAACAGGCTAGTGGGCAGGGCCTGGAGAATTTACCTGGTTTTAGGCAAACTGTGACTCCAGATAGACAAATCACTGAATCTCTGAGTCCTAGTATTTTTCTCAGGAATGATGACTTTTCAGGAATCTTGTGAAACTCAAATAAGATCATGTATTTGCATACATATGCAAAATAGTGAAAGTGAAGTGAAAGTCTCTCAGTCATGTCCGACTTTTTGCCACCCCATGGACTGTATAGTCCATGGGCTTCTCCAGGCCAGAATACTGGAGTGGGTAGCTTTTCCCTTCTCCAGGGGATCTTCCCAACACAGGGATCAAACCCAGGTCTCCCACATTGCAGGCAGATTCTTTACCAGCTGAGCCACAAGGGAAGCCCTTGCAAAACAGAAGGCACTTGAAAGTGAAAGTGTTGGTCACTCAGTCGTGTCCCACTCTTTGCCATCCCATGGACTGGATGACTCCCTGGGCTATAGCCACTAGGCTCCTCTGTCCATGGAATTCTCTAGGCAAGAATACTGAAGCGGGTAGCTGTGCCTTCCTCAGCAGATCTTCCCCACCTAGGGATGGGACCCAAGTCTCTTATGTCTCCTGCATTGGCAGGCAAGTTCTTTACTGTCTGAGCCACCAGGGAGGTGCAGAAGGTGCTTACCAAATGTAAAATAATTTCATATACTCCTAGTCCATCCCTGGAGTGGAGGCCTTAAAAGTATCTCCTGAGAAGGGTACCCGAGTGCATTCATTAGCTCTCAGAGGAACTTTCACATCCACATCCACAATTTGTTACACACTAAAAATGCCCCTCTTTCAAGTAGGCTTCCTTCCCCTCTGTGCTGTGCTAAGTCGGTTCAGTCGTGTCCGACTCTTTGCGACCCCATGGACTGTAGCTCGCTAGAGCTCCTCTGTCCATGGGGATTCTCCAGGTAAGAATACTGGAGTGGGTTGCCATTTCTTTCTCCAAGGTATCTTCCTGACCCAGAAATCAAACCCAAGTCTCTTAAGTCTCCTGCATTGGCAGGTGGGTTCTTTACCACTAGCGCCACCTGGGAAGCCCTCCTTGCCCTCTAATCCACTTCTTTGTTTAGTATGTTGACTATAATTTAGGTTGTTCCCCTCACCCCCAGGTATTCCCTTGTAACTTAGAAACGAATTACTAAACATCATACAGACTGCAGGGCTTCTCTGGTGGCTCAGCCGGTAAAGAATCCGCCTGCAATGTGGGAGACCTAGGTTCAATCCCTGGGTGGGAAAGAGCCTCTGGAGGAGAGCTTGGCAACCCACTCCAGTATTCTTGCCTAAAGAATCCTCATGGACAGAGGAGCATTGTCGACTACAGACCATGGGGTCACAAAGAGTCAGACATGACTGAGTGACTAAGCATAGCACATACGGACTCCATGGGTAATATCCTGGTTGGGGTGGGGAGGAATCTGTTTTTTTTAAGGGTGGGGCCTGAGTTTAGGAAGCCACCAACTACCTCTTTATTCACTGCCTTGGTCTCACCTCCACAGCTATTGTGAGGGGGGTGGGATTCTCAGGCTCACCCCTGCTTTTTAAAAAAATTTTAATTTATTTTTAATTGGAGGATAATTGTTTACAATTGTGTTGGTGTCTGCCATACATTAACATGAATCAGCCATAAGTATACACATATCCCCTCCCTCCTGAATCTTCCTCCCACCTGTCCCACCCCTTTAGGTTGTCACAGAGCATTGGGTTTGAGCTCCTTGCATCATACAGCAAATTCCCACTGGCTATCTGTTTTACATATTATCATATGTATGTTTCATATATATGTTTCAGTGCTACTCTCTCAATTTGTCCCTCCCTCTCCTTCCCCCACTGAGTCCACAAGTCAGTTCTCTATGTCTGCATCTCCATTACTGCCCTGCAGATAGGTGCATCAGAACCATCTTTCTAAATTCCATATATATGCCTTAATATATGATATTTGTTCTTCTCTTTCAGACTTACTTCACTCTGTATAATAGGCTCTAGGTTTATCCACCTCATTAGAACTGACTCAAATGTGTTCCCTTTTATGGCTGAGTAATATTCCATTACATACATGTACCACAACATCTTTATCCATTCATCTGTCGATGGACATCCAGGTTGCTTCCACATCTTAGCTATTGTAAATAGTGCTTCGATGAACATTGGGGTACATGTGTCTTTTTCAATTATGGTTTCCTCAGTCACCCTTGCTTTTAAAAAGGCTCTATGAGGCAGTGTCTGAGAAAAAGTCAGGAGAGCTCAGCGGAGATCCTTCAGAAAAGGAAAAACGGAGCTAGCACGATTCTGTACATGGCTGGAACTGTAATTTCCAGAGTTCCATCCTGGCCATAGGTTGCTAGGGTGGCAGCGGACCCTAGACTGAGTGATTTCAAAAACAGAAATTTGTTTTTATTCATTTACTTCAGAACTTTTATTAAGACCCAAAAGTTAGGGGGAAATTGTATCTTTTTTAAGAGTAGCATGCTGTTTACCACAAACATGTGAATTCTGAAAAGGAGACAATTTTACCTATCTCCTTTTGGATCTGAATGAGGAAACTCGCATCCAAATTTGTCAGTCTTACTAGCAGTGTCAGATTTTATGACCTGTGTATCTCCATGCTATCTTGGATTATGGTCTTCCAATCCTATCCATGTTTTCTCTAGCTCCGATTTCTCTATTTATTTTTTCTCTCTTATTATACAATATGTAGTATAGATGCTCCATCCAACCCGTTGTGGAATGGGGTAAGGAATATAAAGGAATAATGAATGAATTAATGATTCCATAACTGTCTAACTGGAATCAATAATAAACATCACCCAAGAAGAGCTGCCTGTGCTATGTGCCCAGCTCCTTTATTTACCTGTGAAACACTGACTTCTAAGTATGCAATAAGAATTAATAATATAGCTAATCTAGAGACCACCTCATTGAAGAGTCTTTAGAAAAGACTCTGATGCTGGCAAAGATTAAGGGCAGGAGGAGAAGGGGATGACAGAGGATGAGATGGTGGGATGGCATCATCGACTCAATGGACATGAGTTTGAGCTAACTCCGGGAGATAGTGAAGAACAGGGAAGCCTGGCATGCTGCAGTCCATGAAGTCACAAAGAGTCAGACAAGACTGAACAACAACAGAGAAGTTTAAGCTACTTCCGAAGCAGAGAATTTATCAGTAAAACCACAGCAACCAAAATAGATAATATTCTTCTGACATCAAGAAACTAGCTCTCGATGTCTTCCCTCAACTCCTGCCCTACTCCACTCCTTCCTCCCACCTCAGCCCGAGTGCTCCTGTGGCTTTATTTGCACAAGGTTTTTGTTGTTTGTTCCCCTACCCCACCCCATACCTGACAAATTTACCCCCGGGACTTTAAATCCAGAATACCTAGTTGGCAGAGCAAAATCCAAATGATCAGAAGCAATGATCATTATTAGATGCACTGAAGAGTCTGCTTTTGTCTCACAATGGAATACAAGAAAGTAAGGTATGGCTGTCCAAACATTTTCCATTAAGATGGCAGGAGATCAGACAGCACGAGGCTAGTGCCACCTGAAGCTAAATTATCACTTAATATACATAGTGAGCAGCTGATGTCCAGAAGTCAGCATCAAGCTTCTTGCTAACATGATGAGCAATGACCATCTGTCCCCACAAAGCCAGGCTGCATGACCTTCAGTTGCAGGCGTTGCTAGCGGAGCTCTTTCCCATGATGAAGGATGAGAAAAAGAGCTGCTTTACTAATCTTCTGTTAGTAGCAACAACGACAACCAAAGTGCATTCCTATTTTTATTACATATTTTCTACTAAAAAAATAAGAATCAACAGGATCCTGGACAGCAAGTTAAAGCTTAGAGATATGTGGTTCTATTTTCTTAGAAGGAAGGCGTATACATATAATTAATATGCAACCAAAGAGCAAAGAAGAGCACATGCATTCTATCAGAAATTCCCTCATGTTTTATTAATCTAAACTACACGAAAATATCTAGCTGGAACAAAAATCACAGCTCAAAACTTCAGGCCACTAAATCTCTATGACAAACAATAAGTCACTCTAAACTGTGACTATTGTTGCTGGAGAAAGTAAACAATAATCGAGATAGGTGAGAACAAATCACTACAAAGATATAACCTTGCCAGTGAGGGGTTTGTAATCTAGATTGACTCATTAAATCCTTATGTGAATTGAATGCATTCCCCCATTTGTCTCCGGCATTCTTTTCTGTGTCTGTCATCCAAGGGTTCGTTAGCATCATCAGAACAAAAAGAGAGAGGGAAAAAAGTAAGCGGCTGCTTCTCAGTGGGAATCCATCAGTTGACAGAGAGTAAGATAACCATGTCCAAGATCAACAAAACCAGACATTATAAAATGTTTCTTTAAGCCTGAGTGGTTCTCACAATATCAAGCAAATATGTATGCAGTGTGTTATTTTTGTAAAGAATTCCATCTTTCCATAACCTTTTGCTTAACTCTCAGGATTAAAAAAAAAAAGTTGTTTTGTTTTGTTTTAATGTAAGTCATTTCCTAAGAATTTGGCTTAATAGATCACTTAAAGGAATAGGAAACACATGAGAATTGTTGGTGTCTTCCTTAGCATGGGTTAGAGCATGAGACAAAAAGCAATCAGCCATGGCTTAATTGTTGGTCTCACAAGAGCCCAATGGGTGGGTGGTTTCAAGGAAGTTCAGCAGCTCAAATGTGCCCTCAAGGACCCAAACTCTTTCCATTCTTCTGTTCCAGTTATCCTCTATGTATTGGCTTTTCATTCTGATATTTGTCAGCTGAAGTCCAAAG
Organism: Bos taurus; assembly: GCF_002263795.3. NCBI lineage: Eukaryota > Metazoa > Chordata > Mammalia > Artiodactyla > Bovidae > Bos > Bos taurus. The sequence continues at coordinate 33,283,913 of NC_037343.1, forward strand.
TTGGCTAGCAAAACTTCAGGTATCATGTTCTCTCACTGGCATCCCAGCAAGGAAGAAAAGGCAGAGGCACAAGTTTTGTCCTTTGTCTTTATTCAGGAAGGGAAGCCCTCTGTAGACTTCACATTGGATCTTACTGGTAGAACTAGGTCTCTTATCTATTTATAGATCAATCACTAGTAAAAATGAAAACAGGCCAATCATGATTCATGCCTTGAATGAAATCTATGATCAATACCTGCGTTGGACGGATGGGGGATGAGGTAGAGGGGAGAGCTGGGCAAATGGCTACTGGGAAAGCAAAGAACACCGTCTGTTCCAATGGGCCAGATCCAGCTTCCTCCCCATTCTCCAAAACCTCCATCATGACGTGGAATTTCCTTAGATCTCATCAAGAATCGCCTTTGGGACTTCCCAGGTGGTCCAGTGGTTAAGCCTTCATCTTCTAGTGTAGGGGATGTGGGTTCGATCCCTGGTCAGGAAGCTAAGATCCCACATGTCTCAGGGTCAAAAAACCAAACCATAAAATAGAAGCAGTATTGTAACAAATTCAATAAAGACTTTTTAAAAAATGGTCCACATCAAAAAAATCTTAAAAAGAAAAAAGAATGGCCCATGTAAAATAGCTGCAGAAAATCTGTTCCTTTTTTGTATTTCCAAGCATGTTCCTACTGTTTTCTATTCTTCTATTGGTATAGCTATATAACTTTTTTCTCTGCCAGCGTTTATCTGTCCCTCTTCTGTTTGTCTCTGAGCCTTCTCTCCTATCACTTCCCATGTCTGAGTAGCCTTTCCCTTGTACATCTACTGATCCACATCTATTTCATGAAAAAAAAAAGACACAGGTGTGGCCACTTGTAGTTCCTTTGTTCGGGTTTATACTGTTGAAGCTGTGACTTCAGTCTCCAGGATCAGGGCTGACAACAGTAAGGCAGGTTCCCTCAATGGCAACAGAGATGAAGGCCAAAGGCAGAGGTCAGGATTCACTGAGGGGTTTTGCTGCTGGGCTGTACAGACCTGGTCACGAGTGTCCCTTGCTTGTTTATCTTCCATGACCAACTATTAGATGTGTGTAGTTGGGGAAGAAAACAAGTCTTCTTTGAAAGAATGGTTCCTGTCTGACTGTGTAGCCACCAACAGCTGCTTTCTGCCACTCCATGGCAGGACCCAGCTGTCCACCAGGTCTCCAGGACAAATCTGACCTAAGGCAGGACAAAGGCAGTCAGCTCTGCTTCACACTCTGCGGCTCTTGTTGCTTCTCCAATCCTCATAGAACATTATCAGAAAACTGTCAGTTTGGGGGGAGAAAAAAAAAGACAGGAAGGAAGTCGGGTCTGTCAAAGGGAGACTTTCCTTGTAGGAAGAACAGCAGGATCTTGAAGACTAGAGTTCTGTTCTCTGTGAATGCTCTGAGGACCAGCCTCACCACCGCCCACCCTGGCTTTGCTGGGGAAGGTCAGGGGAGGCAGCTGTACTCCCTCCCCAAGGCCCAAATGACACCTCTTTCAGTTTCCTCTTGGTGTCCATTGCCACAGTGAGGTTGCAAGATATCAATAAGGCTTTTCTAAAGAGGCAGAAAAAGGGGAAATAAACAGAAAGGATTACAACTGATGACTTAGCTTACTACACATGTGGTTATTTGTTGCTTTTCTGGGGTCCACTTTCAGCCTGGCTCTAGGATCACTTTTTGATATTAGAAGCCATCTGCTACCGAATGCAAGATGAGGGCTCTCTGGAGGGCCATAGGCCGAGAGCAACACAAGACTCTAAAGAAGTGTTTCTCAGCTGAGGGTGGTTTTGCAAGCCCCTCAGAGACATTTGGCAATGCTAGAGCCATTTTTGGTCATTATAGCTGGAGTGGTGCTACCGACATCTCTTAAGCAGAGGCCAGGGATGCTACTCAACACCCTGCCATGCACAGGACAGGCCTCACAGCAGAGAATCATCTGGGCCAAATGGCAACAGTGCTGAGGCTGAGAAAACCTACCCTAGAGACAGACACTAGCCCACCTTTGCAGGAAAACCTGGAGACTGTGGCCCTGGTTCTGCCACATCAGCTCATCATCTCCCTGCAGGCTTATCAGGGAGGCAGAGGAGGTGCAAAGACTGTATTAGAAAGTCATTGGTGATTACTGCAGCTCATGGGCGAGGAAGGGAGTGCCTTCCCCTCAGATGAAGCCTGAGGAAGGGGAGATTCCAAGAAACCTATCCCACCAGCTTGATGTGGGTCCTCTGAAATGTAGGGGTAACGGGACCTGGCATCTGGCTTTTCTGGAGTAAAAAAAAATCTAAACAGAAGAGACTGACTCAGGCTGGCAGCAGAGCAGAGAGGACCGGCGGCACTGAGAGCAAGCTACACTTGTACCAACAGCAAAGAAGGCCAGCCTGGGGTTGTCTGAAAAAAACAAAAAGATCCTGCTGACAACAGCCTCCTGGCTTCTTCCTCTAGCACAGGGGGGAACTGCTAGAATCCCAGGGGATATGGCACACAAAAGGTGGATGGTAGGATGGGCACAATTCCCTGGGGCTGAAGAGAGAGCCACCACTTTCTCTCCCCCAGCAGAAAGTGAACACATTGGAACACAGGTTCATGAGAGTGGAGACAGCCTTGAATCTGCTCTTGTGCATTCCTTTTTAATTGGGTGCTTGGCTATTGGTAATAAATGTATATATATACTTTATAACAAATATTAATAATCTGATAATTGAGAACCAGTATCATCTCTTGAAGAGAGCTTTGACATGCATTCAAATCCTGGCTCTGCCACTTACTAACAGGGCCTTGCCCTTGTTATTTCAGATTATTTATCTGTAAAAGAGTTCTACAGTCGTTATATGGATTAATAAGATAAACACTTTGCATAGAATAAGTGTTCAATAAATGGCAGACTTCTGTACATGTCGGTGTGGCCTAAAATGGAGCCCAGGGAATTGCAAAACAGAACTTTGCATTAACTCTGCCTGGGCTTTTATTGTAGGAAAAAATTATGAGACTCTCTCTGTTCCTGTTGCCAAACTAATGTACATGCCACTGTGCTTCCCAGGGCTACATGGATCTACTAGGATGCTTTCAGTTATAAGTACAGAAACCAAACTATATGTACCTTAAACCAAACAGCATTTAGTATCTCACATAACAAGACTATAGGTGGGAGAGTTCTAGGGTTAATCTGCAGCCTGATCTATGTAACCAAGAATCTTTCTGCTCTCCCATTCCCAGCCCAGTGGCTTTTGTTCTCAGGTTTATGGTTCTGGGGTCTTAAGATAGCTGCAGTAGCTCAGAGCATTTTCAATTCAGTAAAGTTGCTCAGTTCCGACTCTTTGTGACCCCATGGACTGCAGCACACCAGGCTTCCCTGTCCATCAGCAACACCCAGAGCTTGCTCAAACTCACGTCCATCGCGTCAGTGATGCCAGCCAACCATCTCATCCTCTGTCATCCCCTTCTCCTCCCGCCTTCAATCTTTCCCAGCATCAGGGTCTTTTCCAATGAGTCAGTTCTTCATATCAGGTGGCCAAACTATTGGAGTTTCAGCTTCAGCATCTGTCCTTCCAATGAATATTCAGGACTGATTTCCTTTAGGATTGACTGGTTTGATGTTCTTGCAGTCCAAGGGACTCTCAAGAGTCTTCTCCAACACCACAGGTCAAAAGTATCAATTGAGAGCATTTTACCCTTACACATTTTATTCAATAACTTAAAGAGGTAGGAAAATGAGGACATTTCTTCTTGTTTTCTTTTGAAAAGCAAAAAACCCTGTTTCATAGAAGATCACTACTCAGAAATCTTCTCACTTTGAATTGGATGCAGTTGTATCACATGCTCATGTTTAACCAGTCACTGGCAAACAGAAATAAGACCACCAGGAATGGGTCGGTACCTCTTCCCTGAATACAAGGACAATGGAGAATAAAGTAGACACACAACTGTGGTTGTTACATCACTCAAAATACTTCCAGGCTAAGACTCTGTGAGAGCCCCATCAATTATATTGCCCGTGCTAGGTAATAAATGTCTAGCATAGTGTCTACATATAGCAGTGGGGTGGGAAGGTGTGAGCTTGGAGTTTTTACCCGCAAATTGCCATTAGAAAAATTCATTTCATTCGTCTCTTTTAGGTTTCTGTCTCATTTGGCCAGATATGTGTTGTCACTGTTTTTTTAAGTAATGACTTAATTGTTTTCATCAAAATGATATATGCTCATTACCTTTTCAAATGAGCAATACAGAAAAGTACAAAGAAAAAAAAGCAATAAATCATCCCAAAACCCACTGCCCAGAACTAACCACTGTTAACATTTGTTGATTGTAATTGAACACATCACTATGAATGTGAGATGGATTTGGAAATGGAGAGCTAGATAGAAATAATTGAATGAGGCTACATTTTACTTATTCTCTTAATAATTAAAAGTATTAAATTTAATTTTACTTGATTTTAATCAGCAAGAAAAATAACTTGAAGTGAACCTTCTGAATTTTAGACAAGTATTTCTTGACCATAAGAGACATTATTTCCTAAAATATCTACGATTTTTTAAAAAAAGAGAATAAAATGTTTAAGAAGCTAGACTATTTTAATTTTTAAAATACAGGTTTTTGCTAATAAAGATTGATAGATGGAATAATTAACCTCCTCGCATCTCTATTATTGAATTTCTGTTGGTGGTGATATTATTTTCATTTTGTCAAGTTTTGTGATGTCTTCACTCTGCTCAGTAACCATGATTCTGGGGCCAGATGTTTGAACAGGTCTCCCCTTCTTCCTTCAGGACTTTGTGAAGCAAAGTGCCTTCAGGCAGTGCCTCCCACCCACCAGTTGAGCACACAGCCACCTCACTTATGTCCAGCTACAAACTGTCATTCTTTCCTCTGAGATTTTCTATACTACTCCTTTCTCCCTGACTAGCCAAGTCCTATCTATTCTTCAAAGACTGTTTTAACTTCCACATCCCTAATATTTCACGATTTAATTTTTACCTTTTCTCTGAAGCCCTTGTAAATTTCTTGTCCGTACCATTCATTTTATTGTGCATTCTTCTGCTTATTTTGATATCTATGTATCATTTCCTCGGGTAAATAATAAGCTCCTTGCGGGCAGGGACCAAATCTAATGTCGCATTTTTTGACCAGCAGGGTGCTGAGCTCTCAATATATACTATATAGATAACTATTCAGTTGAAAGAGCCACATACAGAGTAACACAAAAGCAACAGACTCTGGTATAAAAAGACTCAAAAAGTACAGATATACTCCTGCTTGCTGATTACAGAAAAGCAATGGCTGCCAAGCTCCCAACACCCTTTGGTAGAACACACAGAAGTGTTATTTCCTGGCCTCTTGAACGACAATGATCTGTCACAGGAAATTATAAGTTGATTGAATTATTGTGAAGAAATTCAGAGATTATAATGCTGAAAGTTCTTGGTCAACGGAAGGATGGTATTTTCAATCTAGGAAAATCCATATTTATTCACTAACTTGACAAGTATTATTGAACAATTACTAGGTGCTAGATTCTGACATTGTTGAATTTGATATATATGTGCTAGAGTTGGAGTTGTTGAACCCGATATATATATATATATGTATATGTATGTATGTACACACATGGTCTCTGTCTGCAAGGAGAATAAAGGAGTGAAAAAGACAGACATTTAACAAACAAAAACAACATGGTGGATAATTCAAAAGAATTGCAAATGCTGACTGAGGGTGGGACCTAAGGGATCCAAAAGGCTTCCCAGAAGAGAGGCTTCAAAACCAAGAACTCAAGAGGGAGTGCTGCTGCTGCTGCTGCTAAGTCGCTTCAGTCGTGGCCAACTCTGTGTGACCCCATAGACAACAGCCCAACTGGCTCTCCTGTCCCTGGGATTCTCCAGGCAAGAATACTGGAGTGAGTTGCCATTTCCTTCTCCAATGCAGGAAAGTGAAAAGTGAAAGTGACGTCGCTCAGTCGTGTCCGACTCTTAGCCACCCCATGGATTGTAGCCTACCAGGCTCCTCCGTCCATGGGATTTGCCAGGCAAGAATATTGGAGTGGGGTGCCATTGCCTTCTCCTAGAGGGAGTGCAAGTGCCCTTAATTTAATTAGAAAACGCTCCACCTGGAAGTTTAGATTTAAGGACATCTTTGCATGCAGGTGTGGCATTAAATGTTAATACAGACAGAAGGACTGACTTCTTGAAACCTTAAGCAATGAATTAAGGATAAGGAAATGAAAATAACCAGAGGTGACATGTGTTGTTTTAGTATCTGTCAGAAAACTTGAAGTTTTAATTATGAAGCAGAAAATCAACCTCGAATATCTCCTTAGTTGAGAACACTATTAAATCCTTTCATTCTTTTATTTCAACACTCTATATCATTGGCTACCTACAAGGCTTAGAGGGTCAGTTGCTTATAATTTAGTTCTATACAATAACTTTTCCCCAGAAGCATCTTGAAAGGTTTTTCTATGACCGCTAGTGTAGGAAAAGCCTTTATGAATACATTTTAAGTGTTGTAGATACACAATAAATTTATTTACTTAAACAACAAACATGCACATATTAGTCTATTTTTTAAAATAAGAATTTACCTATTATCTAAGTTTATAAAGGGAGATGGGAGGGAAGTTCAAAAGGGAGGGGATATATGTATACCTATGGCTGATTCAGGTTGAGGTTTGACAGAATACAAAATTCTGTAAAGCAATAAAAAATAAATAAAAAAGCAAAAATAAATAAATAAATAAAATATTTCAATAAAAAAATAAATTAAAAAAAGATACTTTGTATATACTTCGTATAGGTGCTTCACAAGCCCATAAAAACAGGTATCTCTCATTATGCTAACTAGATACATTCCAGCCCTGTGTGCCTGTTGTTGTTGCTGTGTTACTGCTGTTGCTGTTGCTGTTGGAGTGGGGCCCTGAATCAAGTACTATGTGTTTTTCCCCCACTGATTTCTACTAGGGTAATAAAAATATCAGACTAAAGGAACAAATAGAAATTAAAGCTTTCCACAGAGTTGTTACAGAAACAAATGGTTTAGCTACACATCACTACCAAATAAGGTCTTTCTCACCTCTGCTCTACTTACACATGCTATTACATCAGCTTCAAACCATAATCTGCCCACCCCCACCCCCACCCCGAAGTCACTGCTTTAAATGAGATGGAAGGCTCAGCTGACTGGCACAGAGTCAGCTACTGCACTTGCTAAATACAGCTTCCCTGCCCACCCCACCTTCAGAAATTCTAAATCAGTAGGGAAGGGAATATGAATTTTTAGTCACCCCTTCCCAAGGCATTCCAAAGTAGACAAATTGGGGAACCACCCCAACACCCTAAAGCAGGATCTCCATCACATTACTCTTCCCAGTCATAACATAAGACTCAGAATATTGTAATCCCTCATATATGTTTGTGAAATAAATCAAACCTACCAATCAGGAAAACTGGTTCACTATCTGTGAAGATGAAAGGCTGAAACGGGTTGGGTCCTTGGGGCACGCAGGTATCTGCTGGGAGTCTACATGTTCCTCATCACAGATGGCCTTGCATTCCTGCCCCGCAGCCTCACAGGAATGGCCCTTATTCTAGAAGCCCTGGCTTTGGGCTCAATTCCCAGGTTGATCTTATCTCCTTTTGACTAGGAGTGGGGTTGCAATACTAAAACTTTGCCAAAAATGCCCGAAATGGCAGACTTGAGATTCCAGGTCCTGAAACGTATCACATTTGAATGAAAGAGAAACACGTGTAATTTGGGTGGAGATTCTTAGTAAATTTTGATAGTGTTCTACCAATAAATTTATCTCCTGTTTTCCACAAACACCATAATACAGTTGTCATTTTCTGAGAATTCACTGTTAAATGAGACTTGTATGGACAGTTAGGTACTAACAATCTTCTGAAATCCAATAACAGGAAAGCAAAGGGGCTGCCTGAAGAAAGAAGAAATCAGAGAGAGAGATGACGGCGTAAACAAGAGCATTACTCTATCCCAGAACGAAACGGCGTTTCGGTGGGCAGAAGGGCAGCGTCTGCTGCGAGATTGTCTGTGAGGGGACAGTGTCCCTTTCGAAAAAAATAATAAATGTAAAAGCACCCCGAGGACGTAGCTGTTCAAGAATGCCCGCATCGTGATTCTTTATTTAACACTGCAGGGTTTAAGCTGGGCTGCGTACGCGCTCACAATATAAACAGGAAGGATTAGAGTGACCCCGCGTCCCGAAGGACTGCAGCAGTCCGGGAAAAGGCTCTGGTTACCTCGCGTCCCTAGCAGCCTGCCCCTGGATGACAAACGTCCCGGATGCGGGCGTTCTTTTGTGGTTCATGGGAAAGCACGGCTAATCCGAGCGGCCCCGCGCGCTCGCACAGCGCCCATTCAGAGCCGCTCACAAAGCGCCCGAGCCCGCTCCGCGCCGCCGCCCCCGCGCCCCCGCGCCCCCACGCGGAAGGGGGAGGCCCGGGAAAGCACTGCAGGAAAGGGCTGCCTCTCCACGTCCTCCGCAGTGAGGCTTCGGCGGAAAGAGAAGACTTGATCACGCTGGTCTTTTTCCTCGTTCCATCTGGGATTTACCCCCACTTTTTAAACCCCCCACCCTCTGTTCCCCTCTGCTTTTCCATCCTCTTGGTTCACTGAGCACTTTCAAAGCTCCAGGCTCTTAGAGCCCTACAGGAAGTGACTGATCTAACAATCATAATCGTCAAACACCATTTCGAGGCCGGTCTGTTTTACCGATGAGGAAACTGAGGCACAGGGTAACCCTTGGGGGCGCTGCACGCGAAGTCAAATTTCCAGTGTACATGTTCTTCATCACTTAAGTTACACGCTGCGGCGGCTGTCACTAGCGCAGAACTTTCTGTAACCTGCAACTGAGAGTCACCTTGACATAAACACATCTATGTTTTCATATCAACTGTCTCATTTGGAGAGAGCGAGGAGTTCACACGCCAGTCAAGTGGAGAAGATGAGGTGGGAGAAGCAGGAAAAACGGCTCGCAGTTTTTCACGAGCACAGCGCAGCCGTGATGGGAGCTCCCTGGTTTCTGTAAGGGCTCAGGTTCAATGAAAGCGTCCACTTCCAGCTGCTCCAGTTTCCCCACTAAAGGGGATGGGAAAAGTCTGTCCCTCTAGGAAAGGGGCTTAAAAACCAAGCTATAAAAACATGAACCCTCTGTCCCAGCCATGTTCAGTGAGATGGATGAAAGGAGGGTAGTCTACAGAGCTTTCTTGTTTGCTGACAAGTGATCTGTCATTCTGGAAAATGCCCGAGATAGTTAGCTATGTTCCTGGGAATCACTGAATAATTCAGAAAACAAAAAGGCGGTGAACCAAGTTTACAAAGTCCAAGCAGATTTGTTAAGGTTTGGGGACATATTAATCAGAAAATTGTGCCGCATGGGTGGGGAGAAAGTTTCAACTTCACTAGTGATAAGAGAAATGAAATTAAACAGCAAAGAGATACTGAATTTTAACCTGCCCCTCCTTCCAAAAAATAACTAATGAGATAGAATGTACCATCTTATGTACTGTGGGAGAGAAAATTGGAGTAAGCTTTAAGAGATAATGTGGAAACACTTAGCAGAAGCCTTTAAATGTATGTATTTTTGATCTAGCAGTTCTAGTAACAGAGTTTTATCCTAAGGTAATAAATTTAAATATGCCAAATAATTTTAATAGAGGAAGACTCAATACAGCACTCTTCAAAATACTGAAAGAATGGAAACAGATTTAGATGTCCATTAGTACAGTACTGTTTAAATATGTTGCATAATCCATACAAAGGAAAACTGCTTATGATGTATTGCTAAAAGCAAAAAAGCAAATGTTAAGAGTCTGCATATCACAAAGCCTTTTTTTGGGAAAAAATGTCTTTAGAAATATATCTGGGAGGGCATGCAAAACATTAGTGCCCAATGATTGTGATTTTTATTTTCTGCTTTCTGTTTCTAATATATCTTTTTTTTAAAGATTTTTTTACGTGGACCATTTTTAAAGTCTTTATTGAATTTGTTACATTATTGTTTCTGTTTTCTATTTTTTGGCCACGAGGCATTTGGGATCTTACTCCTCGACCAGGGATCGAAACTGCACCCCCTGCATTGGAAAGCAAATGTTAACTATTAACATTAAGTTGGTGGTCCAACTTAACTGTTGGACCACCAGAGAAGTCCCTGTTATTAATATATCTTTAGCTACTATGCATTTTGCATAATAAAGAAAAATGAAATGTTTATTTTTAAGAAAGAAAAACCAAATCTCTCTGTTTCCCCCATAATGCTTAGATGAGAGCCACCTTTGAGTTCAAAGTGGGATAGTCTTCAATTTGGGTGAGTATACTCTTCAGGCTCTATGACTTTCATAATGGAACATATATCTTGCCACATGGGTGTCTGGTACCCAGGCATAAGGATGTCCTTCAATCAGCAACACAAAGTTCAGACATGGATCCTAGACTCTCATCAGGGAATTTAAGTGGATAGTGATTGTTGTCTGATGCTTGACAAATGCCCATCCAGGAGCAGCGAAATTCAGAAAGGATCATCTAAGGAGCCTACTGTCCACTGCTCCTGTAGGTATTAGCACAGTACTACTCCACACCAATAAGACCATTAGCTCTGCACACAGACCTCATTAAATTAGTACTCCGCAGAAAAGCCTTTGCTGAGTTACACTATCATGTTACACTCTTAGCTTTAGTTATCATATTACACCCTAGGCTTCTATCTGGGTTTAAAATGAAATGGTCATTTGATGGATTCCTTTTTTAAAAATCCTACAGTGCAGATGTTTTTCATGTCTCCGAATAGCTCTGTGTATTGACTCTCCTGATCAAATTCCTTCAGAGTAGTAGTGCTTAAACTGGCTCCCAGGAGATACTGAGCGGCTGAGGGACCGCACATCTCTACCACTTGGGGACTCTGCTTTTCCTTACTCTGCCACAGATGCCAAATATAAGGCAGTTTCACCCCCTTCCAAAATTAACCCTCAGAAAAGAGGAATTCCTCTTATATATGTGCCCTTAAAACTCTCCTATTACCAGGTTTAAACCAATTATTTTTAGCTATAAAGTATTATTTAGGAAAGACAAAAAAAATGTAAAACAGATTTAAGTAGCTATTTCTGGAGGTATGACCTCACACTTAAAAGTTTATGGATGTCAGTGAAATAAGCCTTTTAAAGATCATTTTGTAAAAAGAAAAAAAAATGTGTTTGTGTTGTAAGATCACAAATACATACTACATTTGTTTCCTTGGACTGTTGTAACAAAGTTTCACAAACTGGTGACTTAAACAGAAATTGCTCACTCTTCTGGAGGCTAGAAATCTGGAATTAGGGTGTTGGTGGGCCACGCTTCACCTGAAATCTGTAGGGGCACCCTTCCTTGCCTCTTCTAGTTTCTGGTATTTATTGGCAGTTTTTGGTTTTCCTTGGCTTATAGATGCAGCACTCTGACCTCTGCCTCCATAGCCACATGGCTATTTTTTCCTTTTGTGTTTCTCCCCTGTTCTCCTTGGATATCAGATCAAGGGCATGTTTTATTCCAATGTGACCTCATCTTAACTAATGACATCAACAAGGACCCTTTACTGAATAAAGTCACATTATGAGGCACTAGTGGTTAGAACATCAACCTGTCTTTTGGGGAGACTCAATTTAACCCACAATATATACCTACAGAGCAAATTAAAAAAGAAAAACTATCTAGTGTTATGTAAATTATATTTGTGTCCGGAGATGAAGTTCTAGTGAAAGTCAATGAAAATGTTAGTCACTCAGTCATGTCCTACTCTTTGCAACCCCATGATCTGTAGCCCACCAGGCTCCTCTGTCCATGGGATTCTCCAGGCAAGAGTACTGGATTGGGTGGCCGCTCACTTCTCTCCTGGTGATCTTCCTGACCCAGGTTATCAAACTTAGGTCTCCTGCATTGCAGGTGTATTCTTTACCATCTGAACTACAACCTATTGGTTCTGTTTTCTGGAGAACCCTAATACACACTGATATTAAACAGAGAACATATTTGTGGTTGCCAGGGGTGGGCAGTATAGGCCAAATGGGTGAGGGCAGTCAAAAGTTAGGAACTCCCAGGTATAAAGTAAGTCATAGGGATGTAATATACATCATGGTGACTATACTTAATAATACTATATTGCATACTTGAAAGTTGCTATGAGAGAAACTTTGAAAGTTTTTATGTAAGAAAAAGATTTTATAACTATATAGAATTCCATATAGAAATTCTATAACTATGTATGGTGATGCATGTTAACAAAACAATGTGGTGATAATTTTGCAATATATGCAGATATTGAATCATTATGATGTACACCTAAAACTAATATAATGTTTATATAGTCCGTTCTATCTCAATTTAAAAAAAAGAAAATTGCCATTAATTCTGTGTAGAAGTGGAGAAAGTAATTCAATTGGGACAATAAGAGAGAAATAATAGGAGATTATGAAAAGAAGGGACAGCTAAATGAGGGATTTTTGGTAAACAGTCCTTGGTGCCCCAAACTATTAATCTTTAGGAATCAGTGGTTGTTGCCTTCGTTTGCACCTCCAGATGCTCACACGGCTTTCATTTTCACATCCTTCAGGTCAAAGCTCAAATATTTTCAACAGTGTATTTGACAACTTGTAACTTGTGATTCCTGCAGGAGAACTGGGTTCAATCCCTGGATTGGGAAGATCCCCTGGAGAAGGAAATGGCAACCCACTCCAGTACTCTTGCCTAGAAAATTCCATGGATGGAGGAGCCTGGTGGGCTACAGTCCATGGAGTCACAAAGAGTCGGACACGACTGAGTGACTTCACAACTTGTGTTTCCGTGTATCTTGCTTGTTTCTTCTCTGTCTCCTCTTTAGATCATGAGCTCCTTGAGGGCAAGGATCTCATCTGTTCCATTTACTGTTGAATCCCCAGAGCCTGGATATGGGCCACAAAATAGATCAATAGCAGTGTATTGAAAGAATGAATATTCCATCAATGAATTAATATGTGGCTATTCTGAAGATTAATTGAAATAGTGCAAATTCTTCCCTCAGCACTGTCCCATCATATGGAGAGTGCTTCATCACTTTTCCCCAGTGAGACTTCTTCACTTTCTCACCTAAGATTGGTTTGACAAATGCGTTCTCCTGATGAAACAAACTTAAAGTTGGAATTCAGTTTCAATCATGGGAAAGGACACTGTGGGCACAGATGAAAATCCCTTTGGGCCAAAGTGAAATAAATGCAGGGTCAATTTATTAGAATAAATGTAGGCCAGAAAGAGTATGGATTTTGGAGGGAGGTTGTCCTGCATTCAAGTCCTTATTCTTTTCCTTCCCAGATTCACAGGATGGCAGTTTCTCCAAGGTCTTCAAGCCTCAGTGTTCTTAGCTGTACCCAAGGATAACAATATCTGCATTACAGGTTGTGAGAGCCGAGTGACCTAACAGACTGGCACTCACAGCAGAGCCCTCTACGGTATCATTTTCATTTGCCAAAGCAGCAAGTCCCATTTAAAAAGCAAGCACTTAGAGTAGCAAGTAACCTAACAGAGCTCCTCTTTTGCCTCATTTTTGAGATTTAATGTCAAGCATAGTGATAAAGAATCCTCCTTCAATGCAGGAGCTGTAGGAGACTCAGATTCAATCCCTGAATCCAGAAAATCCCCTGGAGGAGGGCATGGAAACCCACTCCAGTGTTCTTACCTGCAGAATCCCATGGACAGAGGAGCCTGGGGGGCTATAGTTCACGGGGTCCCAAAGAGTTGGACATGAATAAACCGACTTAGTATACATGTACACACACACACGCATAATGAAGTTACTTGTTTTTTCCCCTAACCCACATTTCAACAGGCTATTGCAAGCAAGGAGAACTTACCAAGTATTTTTTAAAGCCATAATTTTTTTCTTTCTTGCCAGCATTGCATTTGAATGAATCTTTTCCCCAGTAATCATGCTGACATGGATTCACGTCTCTATTCAGCTTAGACTCCCACTGTTCTTTAAGGGTAATTTTCAAATATTTCTACACAAGTTGACATATATTTCCCATGGATAAATAATAGTCTCCATACTTTTAGCACCTGCATACTATTTTGACAGATCACCACCCTGAAGAAGTTTTTGGGTCTAAGAAAAAATAATTTGTCTAAAGGAAGAGAATATTTTCAAACCACACTTCTAAAAATGTCAAATAACAGGAATAAAGGGAGGGGAAATGAGCCTTGGAGTAAAAGAGATAGCAGCTGAATAAAAGAAATCTCGAAATAAAAAGAATAGAAAAGATCAAGAGATAATACAAAAAAGGAAACTAGGAATCTAAACATTGTTAGAAGTAGAAAGTGAAAGTAGAAAATGAAACTGTATTCTTATCCAGTTGTGAGTTTTAAATGCCATGACAATGTAGGTGAAAAGGAAAAGAGATATTTCAAACCAGTGACTTCACCTTTTGAAAAACTGTCTTTTTTTTTTTTCTTTTAGAATTCAGGATACTGAGTACCACTTGCTAGAATGAATACACAGAAACAAGTCTTTGTAGGTGGTTTTCCTTTAGTAAACTTAATGAAACTTATAACTTCAAATAAATAGAGATAAGAATCCGTATATATGTGTTGTTTAAATATTAAGCTGAAATTTAAAATTCAATTATTCTGATGTATTCTCTTTTTGAGATTGTTTTTTAAACATAGATAATCTAAAAACCTCATTTAATGCTCTGAACACAAAAAGAAATTAAAATTTCTTTAAATTTAAAGCTTACCTACCTGCTTATAGCTCAATCATATTCTCAATAGCTGAGAATAATTTAAATCAGGCCACTTTCTTTCATGTTTGAATAGCATATGGTGTAGTCCAGAGCTTCACTCACAAGTTTTGCCTCATGCCATCATTTAATTTTTTATATGTGTTAATAGGAGGTAACATATATTGTGTATCTACTGTGTTCTAGATATTGGATGATAAGCCCTTTATGTATATTCTTTCACCTGCTATAATTTCCGTGTTAAACTTAAGAAGCTTCAGGCTTATGGAGAAGCCTCACTTGCCCAAAATCACCCAGCTTTCAAGTATGGATTTGGATTTGAGTCTCTGGTGAGGCCATCAAGGTATGTAAGTACAGAAACAGGAACTGACTAGCTACCCACTCCAGTATTCATGGGCTTCCCTGGTGGTTCAGACAGTAAAGAATCCGCCTGCAATGCAGGAGACCTGGGTTCGATCCCTGGGTTGGGAAGGAACCCTGGAGGAGGGCATGGCAACCCCCTCCAGTATTCTTGCCTGGAGAAACCCCATGGGCAGAGGAGCCTGGTGGGCTACAGTCCATGGGGTCCAAAGAGTCAGAAATGACTAAGAAACTGAGCACACATAGCTGGTTTTAGCAAAAAGAAAGATTTGTTAAATGAATAATAGATTCCTTATAGAACTTCCAGGAGGGCTACAGAAACAACCACAGAAAAATGGACAAGAGCAAGGGAAGTTATGCATCTGGCCAATTCTGCTGTGCTGTCTCATTAGATATGAGTCATAGTAACTCGCAGCCCCAACAGTGCCAGCACTGGGCACTATACATTGATGTCACCACCACCATTCTTAGAACTCTGGAAATTGTATGCTTCAGCCACCACTACTATCACCAGGAAGATATATACTTTTTTTGGATCACCAGATGCAATCAAAAGTCTGGGGCAGGTTAATCTAATTGACTGAGTCTAGGTCATGTGCCTTGCCTCAACTGCAAGAAAGATTGAAATGTGAGTAGTCTGGCCCTTTTAGCACCAATAATTCAAGGAAGGCTACAACCTGCACCCAGATTCCTCCGGTGAGAAATTTCCTCCAAAGAGTAAAAGAGTCATTTCCTTTTGCTCATTAGTCAAGCATTTAACACAACATTGACACTAAGCAGATAGATGTTCAATAAGCATGAGTGAAATGAAGAAATGAAAGTATAATCCAGTTGTCTCTGAGAGAGGCTCAAGGAAGCACCATCAGTAGCTGATAACAGTATTGAAATGGCCAAACAGGTAATCCTCACTCAACTGAAGCTCTGGGCAGTGAATGAGGAAAACTGGAGGCTGTACTTCAGAACAAAAAACTGAAACTGATGAAGCTGGGACTGGGTTGCTTCTGTACTTCCTAGGTAAGAAATTCTCCTGGAAAAGAATGCCTGAAAGAGCCCCCAAATCCTCAGTACTGGTCACTCTGTGCTGTGCTTAGTTGGTCAGTCATGTCTGACCCTTTGCAGCCCCATGGACTGTAGCCTGCCAGGCTCCTCCATCCATGGGGATTTTCCAGGCAAGAATACTGGAGTGTGTTGTCATGCTCGTCTCCAGGGGATCTTCCCAACCCAGGAATCGAACTGGGGTCTCCTGCATGGCAGGCAGATTCTTTACCAGCTGAGCTACCAGGAGACCCCACTTGTCACTATAACTGTTGTCAACTAGGTCAGAAACAATTCACTTAAAAGTATGGAGAAAGCAGTCAGTGCTTGGTGTGTGCCACAGGTTTACATGCGTTATCTTGTGTCGTCATGAGAACGCCCTGTGAAATAGCTACTGCTTGTAGTTCCATTTTACAGAAGACAAGAGGTAAGGCTTAGGGGAATTGCCTGAGGGTGCATAATCAGGAACTGGCAGAACCCGTCTTATTGATTCCAAACCCACCCCCTTAATAACTATGCAACAGTATACAACAGAAACTTAAACTGTAAAAACAGGTTATGGTGGAAGGCATTTCTGCTACAAAATTTACTCATTTCACTGTCAACTTATACCATTATTTCTTATTTCACATTTGTACAGAAAAAATCAGCCTACACTTGAGCTGGCTCCAGAGAGGGAAATAGAGGGCTGAGCTCGGTGCTCTCCAAGGTTCTGAAAGCCAGTGTTTGAAATTTAAAATTTAACTGCCAGAGTAAAGGTAGCATCATTTTATATTGGCTCTTCAATTTTTACACCCAGGGCAAAGCCATCTGTGAGCGGAGGAAAATGAAATAATTATGAAATTTAGGCAGTTCTTAAGAAACTAAAGTTTTCAACACACCCACATCCATTCACTAAAATTAAGGGATATGAACTCTGAAAACAGACTTCCTTTATACATTTTTGGCTTTCCTCCACAGTTATGAAAGTCAGTCCATGCCAGCAATGTCGAAAATCACGATGGGAATTTTCTGAGTGCTGCAGTAAATATATTCTCTTGGTTATGCATCATCAGTCCTGGAACGTTGCTGAGGCCAGGGTAAGCATCTGGAACTGGAGTACCTGGTGGCATAGGCAAGAAACAGCCAGTGGGGCGAGGATCAGAGTCAGAATTGGCAGCAAGAGAGTCTGGAAGAAGAAAGGAAATCGAAAGGAAAGGAGGGAAGTAAAGATCTGAAATAAAGAGAAAAAAAAAAAACCTGAAAGCTTGAATGGGGCCAAACAGAAAGGAGCTGAGGCTGTGGCCAGTGGCAAGTCGTGGCTTTCAATTCATGGGGAGAAAGGTATCATCTGCTCTCTCTTTACTCCTAATACCAACTGCAGTGATGCTGTTTCTTTCCAAGTCTTTCTACACAGCTCCACGGGGGTTGACATTGGGCTGGACTGACATCTGCTGCTACTTCTTGCTGCATTCCGTGCTATTTGGAGATACTCTATTGATATCATCCTTCTTTGACCTTGCTTCACTCTGCCCCTCCCACCCCTCCTTCCGCTGTCCTATTTGTAGCAGCCGCTTTAGTCCACTAACAAGGGCTCATTTATCTATTGGTCCTGCTCTTGCTTTTGTTTCTCTTGTCTATTTGGAGTTTAGCTTTTTGATATAAAGCCAGTGCGAATTCTCGCTTGTCCTTGAGAATTGGTTCAACATAACTGACTTGCTACAACCAGCAGGTAAAAGCCTAAGCTAATTCAACTTTTCATAGTTGTCTGTCTAGCAGCTTAAAACTTTAGCTAAGCAAATAACCATTCTCCTTTGCCGATATTGTCATCCTGCCCTTATAATCATGATCCCAAGCCACTGAGATGCAGAGACCACGTGTGTTTAGAATAAATAAATAAAAAGAACTGAGCTCCTGTCATATGGTTCTGGCTTGGACAGTTTGAACCCTGCCATTGCAGCTGAAAATGGGTTGCTGCTTACAGAATACTAATTGCTATTACTATTCTGAACCGATCTCTTGTGGAAGAAAAAAATATGAGAGAAAAGCTTAGTTTGGGTTGGTCACTCAAAATCATAAGCTGAGTTGTGAGAAATTCTATGTACCAAATATATATAGATATATATTCTATGTTTTATATATATACATTGTACAATAGATATACTGTGCATAGAAAATATATATACACACATACATTGTACTATATATTTATATAGTACATAGAAAAAAGTGTATCTCCAGGATTTTTTACTGAAATGCCGTTGGGCATGTACCAAGTCAGAAGTATCATGACTTTTTAGCTCTCATTTAATTTTTTGTGTTAACTTTGTCACAGCAGTCTGTCAACAATATTTACTGAGGGCTCATGTGTACACAGAGTAGTAGAAGACTGGTCTTACTGTTTGTTTGAGTCTATTTAGATAGAACAAATTGATCTAAAAGTCTGTTTACCTGAGATTCACCACTGATCATGTATTCTTTGATGTGCCTTCTTTTTGTGGATTTAGCATCAGATGCTGTGTTGAAAACTTGAGGAAGAGTATTAATCCTTGGACTCAGATACAGGTTTTCCTGGTTTGGTGGGAAAGTTATGGATTTGGAATCAGAGGACCTAGGATTAAAACCTGGCCCTGTTATTTACAAGGTGCTTGAACTTGGGCAAGTGACTTACTATTTTTGTTCCCTAGTTTCCCATCTCACAGGATTATCATAAGGAATAAGTGAGACTGTGATATGAACAAGCTTTGTAAACTGTAAAAAAAAACCTTACCACATAAGGGATTAGAAACTATGATAATCTAACACAGTGACTGTGAAATGTACAAGTTGTCAGGATTAAGGATCACATTTCAGAGGATAGCCACTCTATATTGTCAACCTATCTTGCCCAAGTACAAGTTAATACTATTATTATAATAACTTCAAAATATGCTTCAATTTTCTCCTTCTAGGGTTTCATTCCACTGGGTGTATTAAAACTGGAAACTTCACTAGTAAGGAATGGAAGTAATTTGGTTCAACAAAGCTCTTTTCATTTTAACAATATTCTTTATAATGTATGGTGAAGAGAACCATTAAAATCATTTTGAATATATCTGAAAGTGTCTCACCAAGAAATGAAGCAGTTCTAGACAGTTTCTGATTAGTTGCCTCCTCCCAGGCAACGGATGTCAAATGAGACCATTAGGGCAACTTTTAGACAGACGCATCCTCAATGAAGAGAGATCTAAGAGGCATTAGAGAGCATTCTAAGAACATTCTCTTCAGATGCATGTTCTTCAGGAGACAGTACATTCCCTCTTCCTGGCAGTGATCTAGCAAAGGCTTAGAAAAATTACCAGGGAAAAACTGAGGAAGAGATTTGAATGCCAGCTGGAGGTTCCTAGTTTAGGGTTGCTACCCTTTTCCCAATATTTAGGGGGAAAAAGTCAATTATTACCATAATTTTACTTTCTTTAAAAAAGGGATTATCTTTACATAAAAAAGTAAGATAGTTATAATTACAGAATTTAAAAAAATCCTGCATTTCTTTTATTGAAAAACATTATTCTACTGTCCTTAGATTTTCCTTTTATTGCAAATGGGAAAAACTTCCCCTGCAGCTAGCACCAGTTGTTGGGCCAATTTTTGGTAGTGCTTTAGGAATCTGTTCAATCTTGAAATACTACGATCACACAAACATACTAAAACAAAATTATTTATTATTCCTCAAGCACAAATGATACTTTTTGGTCAGAGTGTGTGAGCAGCTATTTGTTATGCTATGGATAATTTCAAATTTTGAGAGCCTCTGCTATCATTTAGTTTTGATGAAAAATGGCTTGATACTTTGATCATTTAATTCTGGTTACTCCTTCTTAAACAATGAATTCACTTAAATAGCTAACAGGAAAAGAGGAAGAGAAAAATAAACTAGACAAAAATCTATTGCAGATTTTTCTATTATAAAATTGCACAAGCTGTTCAGATATTGTAAAGGAGGACACTTGACATTTTCCCTCAGGTGGAAGGTTCAATTTCTCAGGACGTTGCACCACTGATTTCAGTTGCTCTTTGCCAGGAGTGTGGGATTCATCTGCCGTTTTCTATTTCTATTAGCTGTGAGTTTCTCTGCATTCAAGTTCCATCTGAGAAGACTACTAAAGTTAGCTCATTTCAAGGAGAACAACTCCCACTGGGAAGGTGTCACTGGCTAAAGTCTCATGACCCAGGTACCTGAGAAATACAAAGCTCTGCATTTTATTCATCATAAAAGAGAAAAATATGTTAAGATATCTGTCTTTATTTTTCTTAGCCATAATAGATATTCACTAGACTGGACTATTTTACATGGAAGCTCAAGAATCAGGATAAATTGTTTTTTAACAGAACAAAGAATTTTTTTAAACAGCTGATGTATTTCCCATAAATTGAATGAACAAGATTGTGACTGTGCAAGAATATTTGCAATCACATGATATATAGCATTTTTCATTTAGTGTTTCAGGTATTCTCTGCCTCAGAGAATAATTGTTTCTGTCCAAATCAAGTTTCCTTTTTTAAAGCTCCTGAAGGGACCAAGTTGATTTCCTGTCCTTATTTTCTCCCCATATCAGCCTATCCTGAACATCAGCAAATGTAGGATAATGAGTTCATGGAAAATTAACCCATACTACATTAATGCTCACACACGCATTTACTATTTGCTTGATGGGTACCCCACTCAAAGCACTGTGCTAAATTCTAGGATTACCAAAATGAAAAAAGAGTTCACAGGGGTCTAAGTTAGTATGATGGGGTCTAAGTTAGCACGTATCAACCCAAAAGGGGTCAGGACAATGTTTCTCAAAAGAAAAGCTTTTTCTTTTTTTTTAAACTACAATCCACTGTAAGAAGTAAACTTTTTATCCCGATCCTGTACTCATAAACACACATAGACACACCTTCGTGCACACACTCAACACTCAACTGAAACGAAATTTTCAGTTAAGTCAAACTTATCCTTTCTACATGTGACACATTGTAATATTTTCTGTTCTATTTCCTTTAATTTTTTTAAAGACTGATGTGACTGACTAAACTGATTTCACAGCTCACTTGCTACAACCTGCATTTCGAAAAATAGTGGTCTGGGATAAGTCAGTATGTAGCTAAAAATACAAAAAAAAAGTTGTCAAGAAGTATACTGGAAATAAAAACAAAAGGCAGTACTAAAATAATATTAGAGTGTTTAGGCTGATGCACCTTAACAAAGATATTAACCACAGGAGCACATGAAACAGTCTTTGCCCTGGAAGTGATAAGCTTATATCTAATGAAGCATCATTTCACAAAGGGCATTAACTCAAGGGTAGTAAACCTAACACCTTGATTATACTGCAAGTGCTAGTAAATATAGAAAAAAAAATGAAAAACTACTTGAATTTAACCTCCTGTTCTACATCTGTTTACACTTGCACACCACAAGCTATATCTTTAGCAGTCTAAAAAGAAGATGAAGGTGATGTAAATATCTGATACAGTGGTAGCTTTCAGACATTCAGCCCAATCTTGGTAGAAGCAGAAGAAAGAAAAATGAGATGTAAATATAATTTTTATTACGTACACTCGGAGACTCATTGATAAATTAGCTGACAAATGTCTAAAATACTAGTGCTTTGCTTGCATCATGTGCTTCTTGGCATGGAACTGTCTGCTTACTTCATCTCAGTCTGCATCAGCTTCCCTGGCTGAGGGTGCTCCTCAGATTGCTTTTCTTTCATTCTGAGTGCTCTCCTCAAGTGATCCATCCATTTTCTTGCTTTGAACTTTCCTGAATGCACTGACTGGATAGTCACCCCAGACATTCCCCAGACACATTAGTCAGCTGCTTATTGGGTCAATCAATCTAGGAGTTCAATAGATGCTTAAAAAGCAGACATATCTAAAGCCCAATTCCCTTCTTCCCTCATGGCAAGTCCGTTTCTTCTCCTATGCTTCCCAATACACTAAATAGTGCTAGTTGGAACCAACCCATTTCTACTAGGAGTCTTGTTTTCTCATGCCCCAAACCCAACCAATCAAGTCACCAAGTTCTGCCAGTTCTACCTCCTCAATGTATATTTTAATTCACCCTTTCTTCATACACATTGCCTCTATCTTTGTGCTGGTGCTCACCATCTCTCACTGGTACAAAAGTTTGTAAGCTGATCTCCTATCTCTGGCCCAGGCCCTGTAGCACAGGCCCAAGAGAGGGACTTCTTAGCATCACTCTCTCCTCTAAGTAGTCTCAGAGTGTCTGCCATGCCTACAGCACCCTTCTAGGAAGTTTCTTAAATCAAACTGTTTATGTGTTATACCACATCTCCACAGCTGATGAAAGAAGCTGACCCAAAGGCAGCCAATTCCAAGTCTAGGAGGAGGTCCAGCATCAGAGTCTTGCCCAAACTGGGAAAGGGGGTGAGAGGTGGGAGTGGTCCACACTGGATTCCCATTGGCTGCTATTCACATCCTCCCTCTTGGAGACAGGAGACTCACAGAGAGGCTGCAGACACACAGATGCACAGGGAAGCACCAGAAAGAGCCTAAAGCCAAATGGGCAACAGGAGAGCACAGGCACCTGTGCTCAACAACCCAGTGTTGTTCTGATTTTCACAAGGTCTCGCTGTGCAATGGTTGACACGGTTACATCTCCCCTACTTTCTCCACAAATCCCTCAATAGTCCCCCACGAACTCAGTGAATTTCTATCACTTAAAACTTTGAAGAGCCTTAAACTGCTCATTTTTTCCAATGTATCTTCTACATGGCTGCCAATGATTCTCCAAAATAAAATGTGAGGGCACAGTCCTGCCTCACACCTCTTTATAGCTTCTCCTTCCATGCGGGAAAAATATTTCAAATCCTGAGCACGTCATGATATCCACTCCTGCCTTTTCTGCCTGGACCTCAGCTCTGCCTCCAAGCTCGGGGGAATTCTCACCTACGCTGTGATCTCTCATATGCGTGATGTCACAGGCCCTCTTCCCTCTGTCTTGATCCTAGCAGGTAGATTTACTCATTTGTCAAGTCTCAGCTTCCATACCTTCCCTCAGGAACTCTTTTCCTGTCTCCCAGACAGTGCCTTCTATAAAAATTTCATGAAAGCAATCATGATGTGCATGGTTACCATTAACAAATCTGTATCTACTCTGTGTCTAGCTAGGATTGGGGGTTGGGGGGTGGGCAGGTAGGGTTTTATTTTGTAATTCCTGAAAGTGTTAGTTGCTCAGTCATGTCCTACTCTTTGCGACCCCATGGTCTGTAGCCCACCAGGCTCCTCTGCCCATGGGATTCTCCAGGAAAGAATACTGGAGTGGGTTGCCATTCCCTTCTCCAGGGAATTTTCCCAGCCCAGGAGTAGAACCCAGACCTCTTGCATTGCAGGCATATTCTTTACTGTTTGAGCCACCAGGGAAGCCCATTTATAATTCCTAACGGTCTTTAATTATGTCCCTTACTAAACAAATACTTATTGAGCACCCTATGCAGACTCTGAAAATATACAATAAACCAAACAGGGGCAGACTTTATCATCTCAGAGTTCGGCAGGAAGGTCAGCATTAAGTAGCACAAGGCGGTGCTGTTATGTCGAGAGTACAACGAGGCACCATGGGAGGCGGCAGGTGAGGAAGACTTCTCGACCTGGTGATATTCACATGAGACCCCAAGGGAGCAGAGCTCAGTGGAAAGAGTTTTGCAGGAAGGAGAAAAGAGGGAAAGATAAAGGAAAATGTTAGAGGAAAAGGAGGCAGTGTATATAAACCAGTAAGGTAAGAGGAATCTTGGTGCGTTCATAGAAAAAGGAAGTTCACTGGAGGTCAGAGGGCCCACAGCCAGGGGCTGCAACCAGGTGGGAGTGGCCACAGTGGTCAACTCACTGCAGCCTGTCTCAGTCATGATATTAATGCAGCATTTTATCCTAAGGACAGTGAAGGCTTTTAAGCAGGACATCAGATTCTATTTTTAATAACCAATTAGCCTGAGTATCAATTACAGAAGAGAAGCAACGAGGTAAGTTGGAGGGCCATTAGAATAGCTTAGGTGAGCTATGGTGGCGGTGGAGGTGAGAGAAGCGAATATAACTGGGAGATTAAGAGGGTGAATGGGACTTTACTGGTGGTCCAGTGGTTAAGACTCTGCCTTCCAATGCAGGGGAAGCAGGTTTGATCCCTGGTCAGGGAGCTAAGATCACGTATGCTTTGGGGCCAAAAAAAAACAAAACATAAAACAGAAGCAATATTGTACCAAATCCAATAAAGGCTTCAAAAATGGTCCACATTAAAAAATATTTTTAAAAAAAGGGGGGGTGGTGAATGATAAGGACTTGGTAACTGATTCAGTGTAGGGGTGGTGGCTTTGTAATGTGTCGGCCTGAACTACCTTTCCTAGAATTCCTTTTCCTGTATGTGTCCTGTCCTGTGAGCCGGAAGAGACATCCTTGTGGGAGAGCTGGAAGAGGGAAGGTGTGAACCTGATTAAACAAGGAGGCCGTTAGACTGAGGTGGCTCTAATGCTCTCATGGTCGATGTAAGCAAACCCAAATCTAAGCCTGTAAATGCCTCAAGGTTAGGAAATCAAGACACTAAGGACAGCCAATCACAAACAGCCAAATAGGCCTTGAACCATCACCAACCAAAAAATTGTCCTTTCTTTGCTTTCGGTATTTTCTCTCTAATATCTTTCCCTGGCTCCTGTTGGCAGTGTTCCTAATCACTGCCTGATTAGAACTGATACATGCTCAAATACACTCTTAACATATTCAATATGCTTCACTCTATCTTTTAGCAAAGTGAAGCAACAACTATTTTGTAGCTCACACACCTTGTCATTTACCTGCAGGCTCATCACCTATTGTGTGAGGCAGTGACTGCTCCACGCTCCCCTGGACACCCTTCAGCTCCTCCCACTCCTGGTCCAGCTATGGGTGGCAGCATGCTGGCTTGTGCAGATACCCATACCAACAAGGTCAGAGGCGATGGAATCTGGTATGGGTTTCAGTATGTCCTGAGGGGCTCCATCTCATGCTTCTGAGCTCCAGGTTGTTCTTATTCTTCCTTTGCATTCATATCTCCTTCCTGGCTGCCCATTTCATGAACACTAAGCTCCAACATCAGAAGCAAAAAGAATATAGACTTTCAAAGAGAGACTGAAGCTATGTGCTGTGCTAAGATGCTCAGTCATGTCTGTCTCTTTGCAACCCAGTGGACTGTAGCCCGCCAGGCTGCTCTGTCCATGGGGATTCTCCAGGCAAGAATACTGGAGTGAGTTGCCATGCCCTCCTCCAGGGGATCTTCCCAAACCCAGAGACTGAACCCAGGTCTTCCACATTGCAGGCATATTTTTTATCATCTGAGCCACCAGGGAAGCCCATAGAATATATGCATAATGATATATTACTCAGCCACAAAAAAAGAATGAAATAATGCCATTTGCAGCAATATGGATGGACCTCGTGATTATCATACTAAGTCAGACAGAGACAAATATATGATAGCACTTATATGTGGGATCTAAAAAATTATACAACTGAACTTCTTTATAAAACAGAAACAGACTCACAGTCACAGAGAACATGCTTGTAGTTGCCAAAGTAGGGAGGGAGTGGGGGAAAGATGGATTGGGCGTTTGGGATTAGTGGATACAAACAAGTATATATAAGATGGTTAAACAACAAGGTCTGACAATGCAGCACAGGGAACTATATTCAGTATCTTATAATAACCTACAGTGGAAAAGAATCTGAACAACTATGCTATGCTATGCTAAGTCGCTTCAGTCGTGTCCGACTCTGTGTGACCCCATAGACAGCAGCCCACCAGTCTTCCCCGTCCCTGGGATTCTCCAGGCAAGAACACTGGAGTGGGTTGCCATTTCCTTCTCCAATGCATGAAAGTGAAAAGAGAAAGTGAAGTCGCTCAGTCATGTCCGACTCTTAGCGACCCCATGGACTGCAGCCTACCAGGCTCCTCTGTCCATAGGATTTTCCAGGCAAGAGTACTGGAGTGGGGTGCCATTGCCTTCTCCAGAACAACTATATATATACATATATATATGTATATATATATATATATATATATAACTCCCTTTACTATACACTAGAATCTAAGGCAACATTGTAAATCAACCATACTTCAATAAAAAATTCTATACAATCAAATTTTAAGTATTAATTTTTATTCTTAGTATATAGTGATATTTTAAAACATTGAATATTTGAGAAGCTAATTTAGTGTTTTAGATCACAACAATAGCACTTACTTTGCTAGTTTATTGATAACCCAGCTTTCTAACAATTTTCATAATTTACTAGAACATACAAGTTTTATTGAGCCTACAAAAATTATAAGGACTTTTATGTTTCATAAAGTTAATATTCTTCTATCTAGTCCCAATTAGGCATTTGATATTCTTGTCACATTCTTTCTCCACGTCACCAGATTAAAAGAACACAAGGATCTGCTTTTACAAATGTCCACTGAAGATCCCTCCTAAAGAGATGTGCTCATGAAAATAAGCAAATGGAGTATGAAGAGAAGGAAAATATGTGTCTTAATCTCATTACACCCATTAACCTATTTTCATCATGTGTCTGATATTAAATTTTTTAAAATTGTGTCCTGAATTATTTTAAATCTCAGGTTTTTGGATTATAGTTCTCCATTTTTCAAATAAGAGCAATAAGCCTAGCAACCTGTCCAAATTATTATATCTTTCAAAATGTGTTTGGTATTCTGAGGGGGTAGTATATACTTCAGAGAAGGCAATGGCACCCTACTCCAGTACTCTTGCCTGGAAAATCCCATGGACGGAGGAGCCTGGTAGGCTGCAGTCCATGGGGTCGCTAAGAGTCAGACACAACTGAGTGACTTCACTTTCACTTTTCACTTTCCTGCATTGGAGAAGGAAATGGCAACCCACTCCAGTGTTCTTGCCTGGAGAATCCCAGGGACGGGGAGTCTGGTGGGCTGCCGTCTATGGGGTCTCACAGAGTTGGACACGACTGAAGCGACTTAGCAGCAGCAGCGGCAGTATATACTTCCTGTCTTATCACAAAAATGCTCTTGAGATTTCCTTTACTGAATAAATAGTTGCATGGTTTACATTTGTACATACCCACTTTCAATATCAGAATTCCAAAATAAAAAGAACCCACCCCAAAGCTCTTTTAATTAATTTGAAGAATTCTGTACAATAAAAATCTTAAGCCTTAGATTTTTCCCCCATAATCTTTTGTTAGTTAAAATGCTACACGGTCTCAATATCCTTTATAATAGACACTTAGTTCACACTCCCTGTTCTGCCTCAGTAGCTCAGTATTCAGTTGTCATATTTTCCAGGGAGAAAGAAATACCCAGAAGTTAAGTGACATGAGGTAACACAGAAAATGGCTGTGTCAAAACTAGAATTTTTAATTTTTAACTCTAATACCCAGGGTATTCAAGTCATAGTCCTGAAAATTATTCTTTCCCAGTAATAAATGTCAACTTTACTATATAAGTGAAGTGTAAAATGAAATCTGCTATAGAATTCCATTTACCATTTTAACTAGAAAATTGGAAACCACAGTCTGGGAGGACATGAATATCAAAACTGTAGATAATCTTTTTACAAACTGCAAACAGCTTAATCAAACCAACAGGGCAGGTAAGGCAATTCTGTTATTTAATAACAACCCTCAGCTGTTTAAAATAACCATCTTAATAATCAATACCATGTTGAGACTTTCACCTAGCATTCATTTTAAGGAGCGTCTTGTTTTGAACAATCATTTTAAATCCTAGTAAACTGAAGAATTAATTAGCAAGCACTGAGGCTCAGCAAACTAATGCTTTAGTCTGTCCAACCATCTGCTCAGGAGCACCCTTCTCAAATCTTGGCATTATAGAGAATGGGGGAGCACAGTACTCTCAATGCTTATGGTGGTAGACAAGTTGCTCCTCAGTACTTAACCATCCATCTTCCAAATAATAATGAAGAAACCCATCTCAGGAATAAGCTCTTAAAAGTTCTGCCTCCTTTTGCACTTATGGTCAGAATGTCAGGGGCTTCTCTGGTGGCTCAGACAGTAAAGAATCTGCCTGCAATGCAGGAGATCTGGATTCAATTCCTGGGTCGGGAAGATTTCCTGAAGAACGGAATGGCTACCCACTCCAGTATTTTGCATGGAGAATTCCATGGACAGAGGAGCCTGGTGGGCCACAGCCCATGGGGTTGCAGAGAGTTGGACATGACTGAGTGGCTAACACTTTCACTTCTTCAGAGCATCAGTAAGGCCAACGTTTCTTTAAGGGTAAGAAACTGGTTAAAAATGACTTCAATACCTGATTAGTAATGTTCCTTTCAAAACAGGTACTGTAGGAAGTTCTAGTCTTAATCCAATGATTCTTCCACTCAGATCACTTTTAAAATTCCATTTTTTGGAATTTTGTTTTGCATATCCCCAAACAGTGGGAAAGAATGCTAATCTCTTTAATATTGTTAGACATTTCCAGTAAAAGTTATATAATTATAAACCAAAGTCTATTTTATAGTTTTATAGTTTGTAAATTGATTCAAGAGGCTCAAAATTGGAGTTAAAAAAATTGGTTCAGGGATGGGCCCCAGACTCAAGTCTGAGACTCAATTCCAGGACTTCAGCTAAAACTGCCTTTTTTTTTTTTTAAGGGTTATTAAGTTAAAATTATAGATCTGTAACTGCTAGGAACCATTATATGGGGAGATCTTCCTGAGGATGAAGTCAGTGCAGAGTAAGGCAGAGCTGAAAGATGGAGAAAGAATCCTGATGACCTTTGAGCAGCTAGATCCAGCTCCACCCAAAGCCAGGCTCCTGAAGTTTTCAGTTATATGAGCCATTAATTCTTCTTTCTTTTTTTAAACCCACCTAAGTGTGTCTCCCTATGTAATGGATTCAGTCAAGAAAAAAAAAAGAAATAGGAAATGTAACAGCTTATACATACATAAACATGTGACTTATGTTCCGCCCACATGTCATTAGTTTTAGTTTGACATCTTTAATCATGTATATTTCATTTTTCGATTTCATAGCTACACAAAGTATTTCTAATTTCAGGTCTACTTTACAAAGCTGGAGATTCAGTGGTAGCGGTAGGGAGGAAAAGGTAGGTAATCATGAAGACATATCAAAGTCAGCAATGTTACCGTCAGAGGCTAAGAGAATTTAAACCAGAAATCAGCCTGACATCTTTTATCTTCCCTATGTGTTATGGCCTTCTCTTTGCCAATCAAGTTAACAGCTCTTTGAGTCTTTCTGGCAGGATATTTCCTGGGCTATCATGAAAAAACACTCCTAGTCTATCATATCTCAGCACAGTAAACCCATTGCAGGCTGTTTTTCTCTAAAAATCTGATCAATACATCTGTTTCCCCAGGGGTAGAGAAAGAACAAACAGCAAGTCCTGATAAAGCTTCTCTGGCATTGCTCATTTCCTCAAAGGCTATACATGGCACACACTTATTGCTTTCGTCCTTTGCTATTAATAAGACTTCTTGAGGAAACACTAAAAGCTCTAATTCCATCCAGATGCAAGCAGTATGCAGCACCAGCACCGCACCCCTGATGTTCTGGCAAAATTACCGAGCGCACTTCATGACTCATACAATCTCAAGCATCCCTTTCTGTCCTCAAGTGAGACCAGGAAATTTTGAAGCAGGTTGCTTTTTGGAAACTGACTTTTCAGCTACTGTAACTCATATCATGGCTCTGCAATATATTTTCTCTCTTCGCAGAGAAAAGTAGCTAGCATTAAAGAATTAGCTCTGGAGTTCAGCTCCACATCCTTAATGTCCCTCCAGTGCCACTCATTACAAACCCGGAACTTTTTCAAAAGATTTGCAAACAAGTCCTTTGCTCCAGATTCTGAAGTACCACCACTTCACACGTTGTTGTTGTTACTGTTTAGATGCTAAGTAGTGTCCGACTCTTTTGCAACCCCATGGATTGTAGACGGTCAGGCTCCTCTGCCCATGGGATTCTCCAGGCAAGATATACTGGAGTAGGTCGCCATTTCTGCCCCCAAGGGGATCTTCCCAACCCAGGAATGGAACCCTCGTCTTCTGCGTCTCCTGCATTGGCAGGCAGATTCTTTACCACTGAGAGAAGAGTCGAAAAAGCATTATTCTGTCAGGCTTGATGCAGAGAAATGAGCATGTGTCAGGCAGTGTCTTTTGTGTTGAACCAAATCCTCAAGATGCAATGCAATGATGAGCCTATGATTTCCATCTGTTCCTTTTTCTGCAGGAAGCTGTCTCCTGGTGCCCAGTGGCTCAGTGAAACTTGCCCCCTGTCATTTCTCCCACTGTTCCATTTCACAGTCGCATTCTGGAGAGGACATGCTTCTGAGAGGCAAGAGCATTGGCAGCTTTACTAAAATTTCTAAGAAGTGTATTCTGGAATATTTGTGATAAGAAGTTTAGGAACAACTATTTCAACAATTGGAACTTCTTATATGAAGAGCTAACTACATCCCACTCTGCCTGCTCCAAGTAAGGCTACTTAAAGAGAAATATCTATTCAGAGGTAAAATAAGTGTATGAGAAACTACTTCTGCTTCAGAGTAGTCACAGGCTATTTGAACAAGATTATGGACAGAGGAGCCTGGTGGGATATAGTCCATAGGGTCGCAAAGAGTTGAACGCAACTGAAGCAACTTAGCAGGAACACACACACCCAGAGCTACCAGAAGGAGACAGAACCCCCTAGAAAGTTTGAAAAGGTCAGGGCTTTTCCAGAAAAGCCTTTTCTCTACTAAGTATATTTTGGGGAGGGTAAGTAAGAGATGGGGAAAGGTAAAAGTTTTACTAAAAGATGTTGATACAAAATGTTCTTAAAGAAAGCACTGCTTAGTCAAAAAGCTGCTGCTGCTTCTTGAATTCATTTCAAATAAAGCTCTCGGTTTAAAAGCTTTGAAAATCAACTATACATATCCCACTAATAGTTGGTTTGAGTTTTCTTTTGTCATTATATAATTTCCAACTTTGAGGAAAATAATAGTATTTATAGATAGCGTTCATGAATTATGCAAATCAAAAATATAATAGACCTTTAGTTGCAATGTTCATATCACCACATAGAGTGACTAATTTTTCAAATTAATAAAGGAAGTTAGAACTGTGAGTCAGTGAGTGGATCACCCTAATGAATGAAAATAAAATTTATGCTTCTTCCAGATGGGCTGTATTTTATTTTTAAAATATTTATTAAGATTTATTAGTTTTGTGCTAAATTTTGTTAATAGTTATTCCCCATATGTGTTTCAACTATTCAGTATGTTATAGTGTTTCTACACGCACAATCTAATATTGAGTCAGAGAAAAAATGGACCTTAACAGATCATAAAGATTTGCAAACAGTACAGTATATTCTGATCCACTCAGTAGTATAGGTAGTTCACCAGCCTTGAGAACCATTTCAATATTTAACACAACCTTCAAGGCAGAAAAATAGTTCTGCACTCCTAATCTAATTACCAATGCTGTTGTTCAGTCGACAAGTCGTGTGCAGCTCTTTGTGACACTATGGACTGTCGCCCACAAGGCTCCTCTGTCCATGGGATTCTCCAAGCAAGAATACTGGAGTAGGTTGCCATTTCCTTTTCCAGGGTATCTTCCTGGTCCATGGATCCAACCCATGCCTCCTGCTTTGGCAGGTGAATTCTTTACCAGTGAGCCACCAGGGAAGCCTAATTACCACCTAGGAGAAGGCAATGGCACCTTACTCCAGTACTCTTGGCTGGAAAGTCCCATGGACGGAGAAGCCTGGTGGGCTGCAGTCCATGGGGTCGCTAAAAGTCGGACACGACTAAGTGACTTCACTTTCACTTTCACTTTTCACTTTCATGCATTGGAGAAAGAAATGGCAACCCACTCCAGTGTTCTTGCCTGGAGAATCCCAGGGATGGGGAGTCTGGTGGGCTGCGGTCTATGGGGTCGCACAGAGTCGGACACGACTGACGTGACTTAGCAGCAGCAGCAAACTACTAAAACAATGATGAAATCACTTATATGTCTATTTTCTTAGACCTTGTCAAAGTTTACACATAATTAGATTTGTGTACCAGGTCTTGCTCTGTGTAAAATAAATAATCTTATTGCAGACTGCAGCAAGTGTTTGACATATTTAAGCATTCTTTGTTTATTCAGCAAACACCCTTAAGCACCTACTATGTCCTGGCACTATTCTAGGTGCTATGATGACCAAAGAAAAAGGCACAGTCTCTGTGTTCACGGAGGCACATCTAGTACGAAGTGACCATGAAGACAGATATAATCAGCAGCATCACGACACGGTTTGTAAAAGCATAAAAAAATGGCTGCTGAGTGAACTGTGCACAAATTAGAAATTATAAAACGTTAGTTTCAAAGAGCTAAGATCAAGAGAAGCAATTGGGCTGATGATAAATGTCCTTTATAGTAAAAAAAAAAAAAAGGTAGCAACAAGATTATTATAACCAACATATGGAGATTAATAACAATAATGTGGCCTCAATCTTTCTTGAAAAGTTGAGGTCTGAAGGGAAAGATGCTAAGAATCCGTAGGGATTCATTTAGTAGCAAAACAGAGACTGAGAGTATTATAATGTGTTCTATGAAGGGGTCTTCAGGGACTTGACCCCAAAGTTCAGGAGCTGTGTAAGAAGCCCAAGTAGGTTTAACACAAATCTAAGCAGATGAATAGTGAAATCAGAATAATAAAGTCACCTTTTAAATAGCGCAGCTGAGGACTGTAGCCTGGAACCCCTGTAATGACAACCTGGTTTAAAGTCTCAGAACCTTGTAGAAGTGGTCTCACTCCAAAAGAGATTCACGTTGAGTTTGATTTCCTTCCTTCTTCTGGTTGTCAAATTCTAAAGGAAAATTGGACCTGACATAAATAGTGATTACAAATAGATTCATTATAAAGGTGCTACCGTTGCCTTGGTATTTATATTTCTTTAAATTTCACTCTAATGTAGTCAACTAACGACACTGTTATTTAACATGTGTGCAAAGTCATTGCAACAAAAATATATTTGTATAAAAACACATGTGATTGAAACTAAAATCTTTTCAACTCAGGTAGTTATGCTTATGGGATGCTTGGACCTTTGGGGGCCATACTACCATAAGTCAGCACCCCCTCCATATACGGGCTTCCCTGATGGCTCAGATGGTAAAGCGTCTGCTTACAATGTGGGAGACCGGGGTTCGATCCCTGGGTTGGGAAGATCCCCTGGAGAAGGAAATGGCAACCCACTCCAGTACTCTTGCCTGGAAAATTCCATGGACAGAGAAGCCTGGCAGGCTACAGTCCATGGGGTCACAAAGAGTCGGGAACAACTGAGCAACATCACTTCACTTCACTTCACTTTCTCCATATACACATACCTATAAAGGCAGCTTATCTCACCTGCAGGTAAGACGAAATAACACAAACAGTGAATGTTGCTGATTCTTGCTATATGCCAAGTACTCTATTTATTATTTTGAATGTGGTATTTCAGTTAACCCTCTCAACTACTTTAGGACATAGGAACCGAAATCACTACCATCTTACACCTGAGGAAACTGAGAAGAAATTTGCATGTTCACACAGTTGGTAAGTGGAGAAACAAGAATTCCAGGCCAGAGTAGATTGGACTCCAAAACCCAAAGGGCAAATGCATCTCCTTTTTTAAGGTATAAGCAGCAGGTAGGTACCTGCCTCTGAGTAAAAAAGGGAGAAAATTGATAGCAGGTAGGAGCATGAAAATGGAACAGGAAGGAAAGTCATAAAGAACAGAGAGACAAAGAGCAGAGGCCAAAAAAAGGAACAAAGCAAAAAATGTCACTGAAGTAATTGTAGGGCTTCCCTGGTGACTCAAACAGTAAAGAATCTGCCTGCAATGCAAGAGACCCAGGTTTGATCCCTGGGTCGGGAAGATCCCCTCAAGAAGGAAATGGCTACCCATTTTTGCCTGGAGAATCCCATGGACAGAAAAGCCTGACAGGCTACAGTCCATGGGGTCGAAAAGACTTGGACGTGACTGAGCTGCTAAACTTTCACTTTTTTTTCTTCACAACTACCTTATCCAACAACCAAACTTGCTTCAAAACGCTTACTGCAATCTGTAGTTTGCCTTCACTTTTAATCTTGATTAACTCCCACACTAGAAAGTCTGTTTTCCCGTAATGTACATACAGCACAAAGCACTGCCCAGCACATAATCAGTGAGCAAGAATCATTTATTGAATTCATTAAATCAATCCATTAAGTAATATAATTTTCAGAATTGGAGGCTAAGCTACCAGTAAGGTTTTTCCCTATCAGGTAAGAATTATGTCTGCTCTTCTCTAACAAGAGAGACATTACTTGGAGCATAATCTTAGTTTCTGCCCCTTGGGCTGTTAATTTTTATTTGCTTAGCGGTGAAGACTCAAGGACACGTGGAAAGGAGGGGAGGAGGGGATCATGTTAAAGGGGAGACGTATGGATCTCCTTTGGAGAAGGCAACGGCACCCCACTCCAGTACTCCTGCCTGGAAAATCCCATGGACGGAGGAGCCTGGTAGGCTGCAGTCCATGGGGTCACTAAGAGTTGGACACGACTGAGCGACTTCACTTTCGCTTTTCAATTTCATGCATTGGAGAAGGCAAGGGCAACCCACTCCAGTGTTCTTGCCTGGAGAATCCCAGGGACGGGGGAGCCTGGTGGGCTGCCGTCGTTGGGGTCACACAGAGTCGGACACGACTGAAGTGACTTAGCAGTGGCAGCATGGATCTCCTTGAGATGAAAGATGGATTATTTTGATTAGTAGATTCTCTGCTACTTAAATTTGTCATGAAAGTCACTTTAGAGTTGCCTTCTTTGAAGAGGTAAGTTTTGCTGGAAGAGTATGTAGGAGAAAGGTGATATCAAATGCAGAAGAGGATTTCGCTTCTACCATACAAGGCCATGTGGAGGCCCATGAGGAGGTGGTGGTATTCAGGGAGAGTGGGAGTGGTGAGCAGTGTGATTTGAGAGTGGAGGTAGCAAATGTGGGAAGAGGAGGAAATGACAGCACTTAGCTGAACAGTGGGCTTAACAATCTGGCAGTAAACAGGGAGCTAACAAGGCCCACCTGGAGCGGTTAGCGACAAAAAAGACATTTGTAGCTCACCAAGAAGACTTAATTGAGGAGAAAATAATATGATGTTTGGCTAGCGTGAGACTCATGCTGTATCTTGGACCCAAGTTCTTTTGGAATTTTGAAATGGGCAAGAAATGACTGACATGTTTGTGCTTCTGGACTGAAAACGTCTTTCTTGGGTGATATTTTAGCACCCATGCCAGCATCATTGTTATTTGCTCCATAGTGATTTTGTCTTGACGTTCGTGTTTCTTAATGTGAGACGTTTTGTTACTACTGTCTTCCTCATTAAAATTATTTATTTTATGCTTTGATAAACTTCTTGGCACAGATGTACTTTTTGATGCTAATCATAGATTTGTTCCTTTTAACTTTTTATTTTCAATCTTTTCTGTGATAGTTCAACTTTGCTTGGTTATTCTTTTTGCTGTATACTTACAGAAAACCTGTCTTCCGTTTTTAGTCATAAAGGATTCGTTCACCTTAGAGATTCCAACATGCTTTTTTTTTTTTTTTAAGCCTACAGTCCATCTGTTACCATCTCCTCTGATATTAAATTGTATTACCCTTTGTTGTTTCCTCCAACTTTTGGCAGAAGAGACTGTTTTCCAATAAGCCCACTTATTGCATACGACAAGAAATGTATCAAGTTTTTTATCAGCTTTCAATGTAGACGAATCATTAAGCATGCCCCCAAATGTTTAGATTTACCATTTGTTTATGTCACTGATGCCGTGGGTAGGGTGGGGGAGTTATCTACTGAACTATAACCAATTACCCCAAATTTAGCAGCTTTAAATGGCATATATTCATTATCTCATAGTTTCTGTGGGTTAGGAGTCTGGACCCAGTTTAGCTGGGTCTTCTCCTCGGGGTCTCACTAAGCTGCAGTCAAGGTGTCACCCAGGCTTCCTCCTTTCTGGAGCTCAAGGTCCTTCTCCAAGCTCATGTGGTTCCTGGCAGAATTCCATTTCTTGGAGCTATAAGACTAACGTCCATTCCTTCACTGGCTGTTAGCAGGGCTGCTTCATGTATAGTTCCTTGCCACGTGTCCCTCTCGCATGACAACCTTCACCTGTTCCAGGACAGCAGGAGAACCTCGCTCCATTCTGATAAGGCAGAGTCTTACATATCCTAAGGTAATCACAAGAGTAACTATCCCCATCCCCTTTGTGACACATCACTTTTGCTGTATCAGTAAGAACTATTCCTTTCAGTAGTAGTGTGCGGCTTCTCCCTCTCCCCTCTGGGTTGGATCACAGGAGGCCTACAAGAGATACAAGACTTCCACAACCATCGTCATTCTTTGGACTGAACTGTATCCCCCTAAAATCCTATGTCAAAGCCCTCATCCCTAAATGTGACCATACTTGGGGATAGGGATGAGGTCGTAAGTGTGGGGCCCTGATATAACATAACTAGTCTCATAAGAAAGGACCCAGAGAGCATGCTCTCTCTCACTACCTCTCCCTTCTCTCTTTCCCATGTGAGGACACAGCAAGAAAGTAGTCATCTGCAAGCTGGGAAAAGAGCTCTCACCAGGAGCAAGTCCTGCAGGAAACTTGAACTTGAGGGTTCCAGAACTGGGAGAAAATAAATGTTTGTTGTTTAGGCCAACTAATCTATGGTATTCTTATTATGGTCGCCTGAGAAAACTAAAATGTGTCAGTAACAGGGCCAACCTCCCGCCACCTCAGTGGCAGCGGAGGCCATGTGAGGAGCAGTATTGAGGCACAGCTGTTCCATCTAGTCCTGGGGCATCAGAAGAGGGCTCATAGGAAACCAGACTCCCAATCCCACTCAATGGTAATGAGAAATCCTTCCACCATAAAGTGGAAAAAAAAAAAAAAATAGAAAGTTTCAGCAAAGGAATTGAAAATCTTGGCAAAAAATAGATAAGTAAGAAACAAATGGAGATTATCAAGCCAAAAAAAATTACAGTAAGTGGGAAAAAAGACTCCAGTGATGGAGTCAACAGTGAAACAGAGAGGACAGAGGAAAGAATCAGTGAACTTGAATGTAGAATGAATGAATCATATAAATAATCAATCTGAACTGCTAGAAGAATATACTGAAAATTTTTAAATGAACAGAGCCTCAAAGATCTGTGAGACTCTAAAAAAATATTTAGTTTTCATATTATTCAAGTTCTGAAGAAGGAAAGAAAACGAGGATTTCCAGCAATCATGCTGAAACACTTCCAAATTTTGGCAAAATACATAAACCTACAGGAAGCTGAGCAAGCCCCAAACAAACAGAAACCCCCCAAAAGTCGGTGTAAAGACACTTGATAGTCAAGCTTTTGAA
This sequence comes from Bos taurus, assembly GCF_002263795.3. Lineage (NCBI taxonomy): Eukaryota > Metazoa > Chordata > Mammalia > Artiodactyla > Bovidae > Bos > Bos taurus. Next base: position 33,321,444 of record NC_037343.1, read on the forward strand.
AACTAAAAGGAAATAAAAACTCTTGAAAGCAATGAGGCAACGTTATATATAGGAAAAAACATTTTAAAAGACAGAGACTTCTCATGAGAAACCACGGAGGCATGAAAAGTGGCCTAATATTTTTTTCAAGCTGTGAAACCAAAATTCTATGCTCAGCAAAAATTTTCTTCAGGAGAGAAAGGAAAGGGACTTCCTTTGTGGCCCAGGGGTTAAGAATCTGCCTTTCAATGTAGAGGACATGGTTCGATCCCTGGCTCAGGAACTAAGATCCCACAAGCCACAGGGCAACAAAACCCGTGTGCCACAACTAGAGAAGTCTGCATGCCACAATAAAGGCCCATCACAGCCAAGAAAAGAAAAAAATACAAGAAGTGAAGGGAAAATCAAAACATTTTCAGAATAAGGAAAATAAAGGGACTTGTCACAGGAAGATTTGCTCTAATAAATGGCTGAAGGAAGCTCTTTAAACAAAAGCAATGGTAAAAGAAAGAATATTAGAACTTCAGAAAGGAGGAATCACGGAAAGAGTAAAGATGTGGTAAATATCATAGATTTTCCTTCTCCTTTTGGGTCTTCTAAATTATGGCTGGTGGTAGAAGCAAAACTTATAACACTGCCTGACTTGTTTCTCAGTGTATGTAGAGGAAATATTTAAAACAGTTACTGTATAAGGAATAAGGAAGGTAAAGGGGATGTAAAGGGAAAGTAAGATTTCTACACTTCATTCAAACTAGTACAATGTCAAGACCAATAGGCCGTGATAAATTATGTATATACAGTCTGCCTTCCTATTTCACAGGTTATACATCTATGTCCCACCATTTATATCAGGGACTTGAGCATCCACAAATTTTGATGCCTGTGAGGTTCTGGGACTGATATCTTATGGATACTGAGGGTGAAGGTATAATGTATTACATAGTCCTGTGAAGTGCTTAGTCACTCGGTTGTGTTTGACTCTTTGCAACCCCAAGGAGCCTGCCAGGCTCCTTTGTCCATGGGGATTCTCCGGGTAAGAACACTGGAGTGGGTTACCATGACCTCCTCCAGGGGATCTTCCCAACCCAGGGATTGAACCCAGGTCTCCCTCATTGGCAGATTCTTTATGGTCTGAGCCACCAGGGAAGCCCATAGAGCAATCACTGAAAAAGCTACACATAAAGATACATTTTTTTCCCCAGGTGGCGCTAGTGGTAAAGAACCTGCCTGCCAATGCAGGAGATGTAAGAGTCACAAGTTCGATCCCTGGGTGGGGAAGATCCCCTGGAGGCGGGCATGGCAAATCACTCCAGTTGGACATGACTAAAGTAACCTAGCAGGCAAAGCTTCACTAAAAAATACTACAGATAAATCAAAATGGAATTCATTTTCAATAACTTGGATAGACCTTGAGGTCCTTATCCTAAGTGAAATAAGTCAGATGAAGTTAATCTCAAATGGTCACATACTGCATAATTCCATTTATATAGCATTCTCAAAATGAAAAAAAAATTATCAAGATGTAGAACAGGTTAATGACTGACAGGGTTATGAATGGGGGGATGGGATGAGTGTGACTATAAACAGCACAAAGGAGATCTTGGTGGTGACGGAATATCTCTGTATCTTGATTGTGATGGTGGCTATACAAATCTATATTGTTATTATACTGTACATATACATATAAACTTACTATATTGTATATGTATAAACTCTTTGCTTGCAATTTCCTGTGACCCTACAATTTTTCAAAATAAAAAGATTTTTGTTTTTTTAAGATTATTTATCTCTGGCTGTGCTGGATCTTTGTTGCTGCACGCAGGCTTTTCTCTAGTTGTGGAGAGCAGGGACTACTCTCCAGTGCGGTGCCCAGCTTTCTCATTGTGGTGGCTTCTCTGGTTGCAGAGCCCAGGCTCTGGGGGGTGCAGGCTTCAGTTGCACATGGCTCAGAAGCGGTGGCTTGCAAGATAGTTACTCCATGGTATATGGGATTTTAGTTCTCTGATCAGGGACTGAACTCGAGTAACCTGCATTGGCAGGCAGATTCTCAACCACTGGACCACCAGGGAAGGCCCCAAATAAAAATTTTTAAAACTGAATATAGATGTGTGTGTGTTTGTGTATTTGTGGGTGTCTGCATGTGTGCATGCTCAGTTGTGTCTGACTCTTTGCGACCCCATGGAGAGCAGCCCACCAGGCTCCTCTGTCCATGGGATTTTCAAAATGTAGGCAAGAATATTGGAGTGGGTTGCCGTCTCCTTCTCCAGGGCATCTTCCCAACCCAGGGATCAAACCCGTGTCTCCTGCATTGGCAGATGGATTCTTTACAGCTGAGCCACCTGGGAAGCCCCTGTGTGTGTCTACTTCCTGGTAAAATAGCTGCATCTATCAGGTACTCTGTTTAGTTTGTTTCTTTTTTTAGCAAATTTTAAAGCATTAACTTAGGACAAGAATATTTACATATTGCTGTCACAATACCCAATCTATGTACTGATGGGATGATCTTGAGTAAACTCCCTGAACTTTGGTTTTTTTAGTTGTAAAATTAGGATAATCATACTTACTTCACATGCCTACAGGATTTTTCTAAGGGTCAAATAAGGTTACATATGCAAAACCACTGAACCCTCTATCTGATAAATGATAGACATTCAAGAAGCAACTTCTTTCCTTCCTTCTTGCTTTCCTTTCACTTTGTATTCCACTACTTTTTAATTATTTCCAAGTGGGTTTCAAGTACTATTCTTACTCCAATAGGTGGATATATTTAATATAAAAAATATGGATAAAAGAAATTAAAGGCCTTTGTAGAAACAAAGATTCCAAGTCCAAGACAGGAAATGACTGGAATATCTTTTTGTACCATAAAGTAAGAAAACTCCCAAGGACTAATAGGATCATCTCAAAAAAAAACAAAAACAAAAACACAGAAGCCTAATTGAATGCACTTCCACTGGCTTAAAATGGCACCGATTGTGAAGGAAAAAAAATAGACTAAGAAGATAGCAGCAGAGGCAACATAGTTTTAATCTCCCTAAATTCCTCTAAAAACATAAAGGGCAACTATGATAGGAAAACAAAAGACCAATGGATAGTATGTACAATAAGTCTAAATGACCAGGTATTCCTATGATCCCTCAAGTACTCAACACCTTCAGCTACAAGGCTTGAGCAATATCAGCATTTGTGCTGGAGAAAAAGAGCACTGGCAAATGAGCTTCTAATGGCTCTGGGACCAAGAACCCCCAATCACCATGTGGTGATCACTGCAAAGCATTGGCCAATCTAGAACAACAGCTGAAACTAGGAGAGAAATTCATTGGTAAATTCAAGAGGATTGTGCTGCAATAAAGTCTAATGGAGCAGTCTGAGTCCAATAAGCTCTCAAAATTAATAAAACAGATCTCCTGTACGAGGCATAGCCCCACCTGAGGACAAGCTGCTGAAAGGAGAATTCAAATGGAGCAAACTAGAAGGCAAATAAAGAAAAAAAACAGTTAAAAGTTAGGAGGGGGAGAAAGCAAGTTAGGAGACAAACAGCAGAAATCACTTTTAGTCACTTTAGGGAAAAAAAAAATACAGAAGCAAGAAATCTAGAACTATAAAGCAAGAAAAAAATCTTCTGCCCCTCTCCTGAATGGACAGGAAAGGTCATTTCATTTAAAAGTGAGCATCAGAAAAAAGATTATAGCTGACTGTCATACAAAATAATTATCAGAAAAAACAGAATGAGTAGAATAAGATCCTTGTAGACAAAAAAAGTCATGACATGAAGAGTATAAAACTGAAAACTATAATTTTATACTTAAAAAACCAAAAAATTAAAATGATAGAAATTATGTGAAAAAACATGTATCAGAATTAGAAAAATTCAGGAATCAAGTGATTGTTGAAAACAAATATTTAAAAAGACAGGTGAGGGAACTCAAGAAAGAATTAGAAAAAATATATATATTTTCCAAAACAAAGCTAGAATAACACACAATAGATAATGCTTTAAGAGAAGTAGAGTATGAAAAATAGAAAGCTTTGAAAAATAAAAAACAAATTAAGAAAAGAATCATAAAGACTTGAAAGAAAGCTTTGAAAAATAAAAAACAAATTAAGAAAAGAATCATAAAGACTTGAAAGAAATAGATACAGAAGATAGACCCAAAATGCCAACATACAAATGACAGGAAACCAAAGGAGAAAACCAAAGCAGTGAAACAGAACAAATGTTAAAAATTGTAACATTATAATATACTATAACAATCCTAAAAGACGATGCTGTGAAAGTGTTGCACTCAATATGCCAGCAAAATTGGAAAACTCAGCAGTGGCCACAGGACTGGAAAAGGTCAGTTTTCATTCCAATCTCAAAGAATGACAATGCCAAAGAATATTCAAACTCGTTTCACATGCTAGCAAGGTAATGCTCAAAATCCTTCAAGCTAGGCTTCAACAGTATGTGAACCAAGAACTTCCAGATGTACAAGTTGGATTTAGAAAAGGCAGAGGGACCAGAGATCAAATTGCCAACATACATCAGATCATAGAAAAAGCAAGGGAATTCCAGAAAAACATCTGCTTCATTGACTATGCTAAAGCCTTTGACTGTGTGGATCACAACAAACTATGGAAAATTCTTAAAAAGATGGAAATATCAGACCACCTCACCTGCCTCCTGAGAAACCTGAATGCAAGTCAAGAAGCAACTGTTAGAACTGGACATGGAACAACAGACTGGTTCCAAACTGGGAAAGGAGTACATCAACACTGTGTATTGTCACCCTGCTTATTTAACTTCTATGCAGAGTACATTATGCAAAATGCTGGGCTGGATAAAGCATAGGCTGGAATCAAGATTGCTGGAGGAAATATCAATAACCTCAGATATGCAGGTGACACCACCCTAATGACAGAAAGCAAAGAGGAACTAAAGAGCCTCTAGATGAAGGTGAAAGAGGAGAGTGAAAAAACTGGCTTAAAACTAAGATTATGGCATCCAGTCCCATCACTTAATGGCAAATAGATGGGGAAACAATGGAAACAGTGACAGACTTTATTATCTTGGACTCCAAAATCACTGTGGATGGTGACTGAAGGCATGAAATTAAAAGACAATTGCTCCTAGGAAGAAAAGCTATGACCAACCTATATTGGTCATATTAAACAGCAGCATATTAAAAAGCAGAGATATCACTTGGCTGACAAAGATCTGTCTAGTCAAAACTATGTTTTTTCTAGTAGTCATTTATGGATGTGAGAGTTGGACCAGTAAGAAAGCTGAGCGCCAAAGAATTGATGCTTTTGAACTGTGGTGTTGGAGAAGACTCTTGAGAGTCCCTCAGACTGCAAGGAGATCAAACCAGTCAGTCCTAAAGGAAATCTTAATGTTCATTGGAAGGATTGATGTTGAATGAAGCTCCAATACTTTGGCCACCTTATGCGAAGAGCTGACTCACTGGAAAAGACCCCAGTGCTGGGAAAGATTGAGGGCAGGAGGAGAAGGGGACAACAGAGAATAAGATGGTTGGATGGCATCATCAACTCAATGGACATGAGTTTGAGCAAACTCCAGGAGGTGATGAAGGACAGGAAAGCCTGGCATGCTGCCGTTCAGGGGATCTCAGACATGACTGAGAGACTGAACTAAATCTGCATGCTTGCATGTGTGCTCAGTTGCTCCAGTCTTGTCTGACTCTGTGAGATGCTATGGACTTCAGCCTCAGTCCGTGGAATTCTCCAGGCAAGAATACTGGAGTGGGTTGCTATGCCCTCCTCTAAGGGGTCTTCCTGCCCCAGGGATCAAACTTGCATCTCCTGTGTCTCCTGCATTTCAGGCGGCTTCTTTAACCACTGAACCACCAGGGAAGCCCATATACTAAATCTACCTTATATTAAAACTGTAAAAGTAGTTTCTAAACCCTAAAGAAGAATTCAAGCAATAGAGATTCCACCTATCATGGCTGCAATTTAGTAGAGAAATAGGACAAATATATTGGTGATTTATACCACTATTATTATTCTCATTTCTAAACCAACATTGGTATAAGACTCTACAGCAGGGGATCCAAACTCCGTTACCTACAGGAGATATCAAGTAACATACATGAGAGAAGGACTGTATCATGAGGGAGGATCTATGCCCCTTCTGATGCTGACAGCCATTTGCCCCAGTCCAAGGGGTATACATCATTTGAAAACAATGAAGCATAAACAATAAAGCAACAGTGGAGAAGAAAGAAGATACTAAAAATTCATAGGTAATAATTTAAAAAAAGACAGAACGAACAGAGGAACAAAAAAAATTAGAGTGACAATAAGAAACAGTACGGTGGTAATCTTAAACCCAATCATATGGATAATCATACAAAAGTAAACTCAAAACTAGCAATCACCAAACTTGTAGCCTTAAGAAACTTTGCCCTAATAAAAGATTATTGAGGGCTCCAGGGAGCTTTTATCCATGTGCGATACACACACACACACACATTATATATATTTAAAAAATCAAAAAATAATATATTTATATATAAATACATATACCATGAAAAAATGCCATATTAGTTGTTAAAAATGAGAAATGTTTAATATATTGACATATTAATTCATCTAAAATAGCATAATGTGCTTTTATGATAGATAAGTGTATTTTCTAAAACAAAGACAATGAGAAGAGTAACATTGTTTTTCAATTTTGGAAACTTCTTTAATGCTTGGCTTGACAGAAGACACTTGGATACTCTTGTTTTTACATTCAGTCTTCTGTAATAGGTTCTTTTGGTTGAAGTATATGAAGAAAATCTGGCCTCACATGGATATGTAGATGGAAAAGTTATGTTAATATCTTTTGCATATAATTGTAGACATTTATCTTTGATCCTACATCAAAACTTGAAAAGTGGTAGTTGTTTAAAAGTTATGGAAAATGAAATCATTTCAATAAACTTACCACTGTCAAGTACATTAAAATCCCTTTGTCTATCTAGCATCTTGAATAGTTCTTTACCCACATACAATCATGTGTTAATCATTTGGAACATATTGGTTCACTGAGCTTTGCAAATGTTGGCACATTTCAATACACAACATTGCAAAAATTACAGTTGTTCATATCATTACGGCGGAGGAGCCTGGTGGGCTGCAGTCCATGGGGTCGCTAAGAGTCGGACACGACTGAGTGACTTCACTTTCACTTTTCACTTTCATGCATTGGAGAAGGAAATGGCAACCCACTCCAGTGTTCTTGCCTGGAGAATCCCAGGGACGGGGGAGCCTGGTGGGCTGCCGTCTATGGGGTTACACAGAGTCGGACACGACTGAAGCGACTTAGCAGCAGCAGCAGCATATCATTACGGATCTCATCTACTGGTAAACTATTAAGTTCACAACGGCAAGTACAAGTTTTCCAAAATTCTAACTTTTACTTGAAAGCATAACTGTTATTATAGGTTAAAAAAAAATATTTCACTAGTCTTTCTTAAGGTGATTGGATAGCTAGATTTATTTTGGGCAGAATTGCTGCCATATATTCAAGTTTGAATTACCATATTTTGTGAGTTGTTCTTTCAAGTAAAAACAGTGCTTCATTTAAAAAGTGCGGTTTGTTCACCTTGCAACTCAAACAATCCCACAAGTGCTTTTACTCAGGGCATCATATTTCAATATGTAGCTGAAGTACCTTATATGTACTTTTAAACAATATATACTTAATAAAATTGATACTTTGTAGTCCTTGATATGGAGAAGGAAATGGCAACCCACTCCAGTACTCTTGCCTAGAGAATCCTGTGGATAGAAGAGCCTGGTGGGCTGCAGTCCATGGGGTCGCTAAGAGTTGAATGGGACTGAGCGACTTCACTTTCACTTTTCACTTTCCTGCATTGGAGAAGGAAATGGCAACCCACTCCAGTGTTCTTGCCTGGAGAATCCCAGGGACAGAGGAGCCTGGTGGGCTGCCGTCTATGGGGTCGCACAGAGTTGAACACAACTGAAGCGACTTAGCAGTAGCAGCAGCAGTCCTTGATAAAGGAGTTTCTCTAGGTGAAACTTTTTTTTTTTCCCCCGAGTACATGCTGAATATCAATGACTGTACTGCATTTGATGCCACTGCCTTGATTTATGCTAAGGCAATTTTATCCACTATGGTTTTTGCATAATCAATACAAATGTCCCATAGTGAACAAAACATCATCCTAGGATTATTATGAAAACCATTTTGATCTTACAGACACATCCTGAAAAGGCCTTAAGTACCTCCAGGGGTCCATAGACTATACATTGGTCTAAACTCTCCAATTAAAAGTCAGACAGTTATCAGAATGGGTAAAAAAGCAAGACCAAACAATATGCTATCTAAAAAAAAATAACACTCAAACACTGATCCTAAGACAGCTGGAGTGGGTATTCTTGCCTGGAGACTCCCATGGACAGAGGAGCTTGGCAGGCTACAGTCCACAGGATAGCAAGAGTTGGACACGACTTAGCGACTAAACCACCATCAGACATCATGAAAAAGCATGAATAAAAGGGACATTTTATCATGGTAAAGTATCAATTTGTTAAGAAGACATTATAATCCTAAATGTATACACAAAGATACTCAAAATGTCCAGAAAAAGTGGCAGAACTAAAAGAAGAAATGAACAAATCCACAATTATATTTAGAAATTTCAGCACTCCCCTCATCAATTGATAAAACAAATAGACTTCTAGTTTCCAGTTCTGTGTGCAAGGAACTTGACGTCACCACTCCATTTTAACAAGAAAAAAACTGAGTAGACTGAAAAATCAACAACTTTTACTAGATCTATAAGAGTGGTAAGGATTTAGAGCAAGCCACTGTTCCCAAAATTGGAGAGACAGGCAGACAGAGTCACAGTTTTCTGGAGCAGAGACGAAGGAATAGAAACTGGTTTATGGATAGGGAAAGCTGACTGTAATTGACAAGTTGCCAGATTCTCAGTGTGGGCAAATTTGGGGGTTAAAAACTTTAGGAGGACCCAGTCACATTGCAAAACATCATGAAATCAACCTCCAGGAGCTTGACCTAGTTCCCACAGTCAATACCAGGGAAAATCCTCTTGGGCTTCTAGCAGGAAGAAAAGGAACCATTTTGAAATACATCAAAACACTCTGTTCTTAACACGGCTTGCCCTCAGGGGAAACTAGTTAACCAGAGCCTAATCTGCTAGGGTTTTATCAGGGCTCAAGAGTCTGCCTTCAATGCAGGAGACCCTGGTTTGATCTCTGGGTCAGGAAGATCCCCTGGAGAAGGAAATGACAACCCACTCTGGTATGCTTGCCTGGAAAATCCCATGGACAGAGGAGCCTGGTGGGCTATACTCCATAGGGTTGCAAAGAGTCGGACACGACTGAGCAACTAACACAAACACATTATCGGAGCCAACCTGAGTTGGGAAGGGAAATACCCAACTCCAGCCCACGTTTAGACATTCTATCCAGCCCAATGGGAGAAAGAAAAGCTGAGAAACACTTGGGAAGTTCACAGTCCAGAGTTGCAGACTCACTAAAAGACCGATATCTACTTGTAGGACTACAGAACACTTCCCCTCTCCTCATAACTCATCAGCACATTACCAAGCTGCCACTTTACAATTCCTTTCACCCAGTACATCACGTTCCAAATGCCGATGAAAAAATTACAAAGCATACTAAAAGGCCAAAAATACAATTTGAAGAAACAGAGCAAGCATCAAAACCATACATGACAGGGATCTTAAAATTATTCAATCAGAAATTTAAAACAACTGTGATTAATATGTTAATATGTTAAGGGCTCTAACGGATAGAGTAGACAGGATGCAAGAACAGATGGGCAATGTAAGCAGAAACATAGAAATTCTAAGAAAAAACCAAAAAGAAATGCTGGAGATAAATGCTGTAATAGAAATAAACAATGCTTTTGATGGGCTTATTAGTAGATTAGACATAACTGAGGAAAGAATCTGAGTTTGAGAATATCAATAAAACAAGTAGATGGAAAATCTGTAAGTATATAAAAGACTTGAACATTAGCAATAACACTGATTTAATTGACATTTATAAAGCACTATATCCAGCAACAGCAAAATATGCATTCTTCTCAAATTATTATGGAACACTCAACAAGATAGATTAATATACTGAATCAAAAGTCAGTATTAGTCACTCAGTTGTGTCTGACTCATTGAAATCCCATGGACTGCAGCCTGCCAAGCTCTTCTATCCATGAGACTTCCCAGGCAAGAACACTGAAGTGAGTTGCCATTTCCTCATGCAGGGAATCTTCCCAACCCAAGATTGAACACAGGTCTCCTGCATTGCAGGTAGACTCTTTCCTTTTTGAGCAACCAATTGTCAATACTTTTATAAGGATTATAATCATACAAAGTATGATCTCTACTCATAATGGATTTAAATCTCAAATCAATAACAAGATGTCTAGAAAATCCCCAAATATGTGGAAATAAAAAATATATATCTAAAGAAACCATGGTAAAAAAAAACTATACAGAAATTATAAAATATCTTGATGATAATTAAATTATAGCATACTAAAATGTTTGTGATGCTTCTAAAGCAGTGCTTGCAGAGAAATGTAAACACTTGTTTTAGAAAAACAAAAGTCTAAATCAATGATTTACACTTCCATTTTAAGAACTATAGTAATTAGAAGGAAATTATAACACCAGAAATCAACAAAATAGGAAATGTGTAAGCAATAGAGAAAAACTATTAAGATAAAAAATTACTTTAATGAAAAGATCAATAAAGTTAATAAATTTCTAGCTTTATTGATGAAAAAAGAAGACTCAGCTTATCAATATCAAGAACAAAAGAAAAGCTATGTCTTAAACCTACAGATATAAAAGAATATTATGATTAACTTTATGCCAATAATTTATATGAAATAGAAAAATTCATTAAAATTATATAAGCCAAAACTTACACAAGATGAAATAGAAAATATGAATATTCCCATATCCATTAAACACACTGAATTTTTAAAACACCTTCTCACAGAGAAAACTCCAGGCCCAAATAGCTTCACTGCTGAATTTTAATCAAACATTTAAGACAGAAATAATACCAACTCTACAGAATAATTTTTTCAAGAAAACAGAGGAAAAGAAAATATTTTCTAATTCATTTTATGAGTAGTATAATATAACCCTGACAACCAAAAAATAAGTAATGCCACTTCTCAAAGAACTAGAACAAATAATTCTAAAATTTGTACGGAACCATATAAGACCCTGAAAAGCCAAAAGAATCTTGAGATAGAAGAGCTGAAGGTGCCATGTGCCCTGACTTCAGACCGTCCTGCAAAGCTACAATAATCAAAATAGAATGGTAGTGGCACATAGATCAACAGGACAGAGTAGAGAGGCCAGAAATAAGCCTATGCACTTATGGTCAATTAATCTACTACTAAGGAGACAAGAATATACAATGGAGAAAAGATACTCTCTTCAATAAGTGGTGCTGGGAAAACTGGACAGTTACGTATAAAAGTGCATTTAGAACTTTCTATAACACCATATAAAGATAAACTCAAGATGTATTAAAGACCTAAATCTAAGACTGAAAAGCATAAAACTTCTAGGAGGAAAACATAGGCAGAACACTCTTTGACATAAATCATAGGAATATTTTTGGGGGGGTCTGTCTTCTAAAAGAAAAGAAACAAAGGCAAAAGGAAACAAATGGGACCTAGTCAAACTTCAAAGCTTTTGCACTGGAAAGGAAATCATTTACAAAATGAAAAGACAACTTGCTGAATGGGAGAAAATGTTTACAAATGATATGACCAATAGTCAACACATATAAACAGCTCATCCAACTCAATATTAAGAAAACAAGCCTCCCAATTAAATGACAGGCAGAATTGAATAGACAATTTTCCCAAGAGGAAATGCAGATGACCAACAAGCACATGAAAAGATGCTCAACATTCTAATCATGATGCTGCTGCTGCTGCTAAGTCGCTTCAGTCGTGTCTGACTCTGTGCGACCCCATAGATGGCAGCCCACCAGGCTCCGCCATCCCTGGGATTCTCCAGGCAAGAACACTGGAGTGGGTTGCCATTTCCTTCTCCAATGCATGAAAGTGAAACGTGAAAGTGAAGTCGCTCAGTCGTGTCCGACCCTCAGCGACCCCATGGACTGCAGCCTACCAGGCTCCTCTGTCCATGGGATTTTCCAGGCAAGAGTACTAATCATGAGGGAAATGCAAATCAAAACCACAATGAGATATCACCTCACATTTGTCAGAATGGTTGTCATCAAAAAGAACACAACAACTGTGGCAAGGATGTGGAGAAAAGCGAATGTTCATACACTATTTGTGGAAATGTAAATTGGTGCGGTCACTGCGGAAATAGTATGGATTTCTCAAAAAGCCTTTAAGCAGAACTATCATATGACCCAACAATTCCACACCTGGGTGTATATCTAAAAAACAAACAAAAACTAATTTGAAAAGATACATGCATCCTAATTTTCACAGAAGCATTATTTATAATTGTCAAGACATAAAAGCCACCCAAGTGTCCCTCAACAGATAAAGGAGATGTGGGACACAGACACAGACACACACACAGTGGAATACTACCCAGCCATAAAAAGAAAACAATTTTGCCATTTACAACACCATGAATGGACCTGGAGGGTATTAAACTAAGTGAAATAAGTCAGACAAAGAAAGACAGATCCTGCATATCACTTGTATGTAGAATCTGAAAATTGCAACAATCTAGTGACTATAACAAAAAAGAAGTGGGCTCACAGATAAAAGAGAACAAATTAGTGGTTACCAGTGGGCAGAGATAAGGGGGAGGGGCAGTATAGGGGGAGCGGATTAAAAAGTACAAAATACTATGAATAAAATAAGCTACTAGGATATGTTGAACAACACAGGGAATATAGCCCATATTTTATAATAACTATAAATGGAGTAAAACCTTTAAGAATTGTGAATCTTTATATTGTACCTGCAATATATAATATTATACGTCAACTCTACTTCAATTTAAAAAAGATATTACAAAAATACTATAGACCAATATCCTTATGAACAGAGATTCAAAGTCTTTTCTAAAAATTTAGAAATTAAATTCAGCTATATATAAAAAGGTTGACACAGTATGACCAAGTGGGATTTGTCCAAGAAATACAAGGTGAGTTTAACATTAAAAAAAAAATCAACTAATGTAATTCACCGTACTAATAGAACAAAGATGAAAAGGCAAATAAGTGTATCAATAGATGCAAAACAAGCTTTTAACAAAGATCACGTAAGTTCATGATAAAAATTCTTAACAAACTAAAAATAGAAAGGAATTTTCTCAGTCTTATAAAGGGCAGCAATTAAAAACTTGTACCTAACATTTTCCTTAATAGAGAAATACTGAAGTTTCCCCACAACCCATATCCTTTTACTACTTTTATTTGATATTACAATGAAAGTCCTAACCAGTATAATAAAGCAATGAAAAGAAATAAAAAGTATAGATTTGAATTAAAAAATAATCTTTATGTGTAGATGACATAATCATATACATATGGAGCTTACACAAAAGTTGTTAGAAATCGATAGGCTAATTTAGCAAAGTCCTAAGATACAAGGTCAATATGTAAATATCAGTCATATCTCTACATGCTAGCAACAAATAATCAAATTTATGAAAAAGAACCATTTATAATAGCTTTGAAGACCATGAAACAAGTAAGGATAAAATTAACAAATATATGTAAGATTTGTACACTGAAATTTTTAAAAATTGTTGAGAAAAAAATTTAAGTATCTAAATCAGTGGTGAGATATGCCGGGTTTGTGAATGGAAATTTCAGTGTTTTTAAGATGCTAATTCTCCACAACTTCATCTAGAGGTTCAACAAAATTCCAATCAAGAATCCAAAGTATTACTTTTTTGGCAGGAATTGACAAGCTGACTCAAAATTTTTATGCAAAAATAACCTAGAATAGACAAGCCAATTTTTAAAAAGAGGAACAATGTTCCTTCAAACTACCTGCTTTTGAAACTTACTAGTAAACTTTAGAGAAGGCAATGGCAACCCACTCCAGTACTCTTGCCTGGACAGAGTAATCTTGCTCCCATGGACAGAGGAGCCTGGTAGGCTGCAGTCCATGGGGTCGCTAAGAGTCAGGCACGACTGAGCGACTTCACTTTCACGTTTCACTTTCATGCATTGGAGTAGGAAATGGCAACCCACTCCAGTGTTCTTGCCTGGAGAATCCCAGGGACGGGGGAGCCTGGTGGGCTGCCGTCTCTGGGGTCACACAGAGTCGGACACGACTGAAGCAACTTAGCAGGTGCAGCAGCAGCAGCAGCAGCGGTAAACTATTATGATCAATAGAGTATGATGTTGACATAATTAAAGAATATAAGTCAATGGTATAGAATAGAGAATTCAGAACTAAATGCACATGTATATGGACATGATTTTGATGTTGAAAAGATAATAGCCTTTTCAACAAAAGATACTGGAATAACTAGATATCAATACTAGGAAAAAAATGAGCCTCAATCCTTGCCTCACATTATACACAAAAATTTTCCCCAAATAGCTCATAGACCTAGTTGCAATTGACAAAATTATAAAATGTTTAGAGGAAAACAGGAATAAATTTTTGCAAAGATTTGTTAGATATCCTACAAGAAATGCATAAAAATATTGATAAATTGGATTTCATCAAAATTAAGAAATTCTCCTCTTCAAAAAATACTGCTAGCATATTCAAAAGCAGAGGCATTACTTTGCCAACAAAGGTTCGTCTAGTCAAGGCTATGGTTTTTCCAGTGGTCATGTATGGATGTGAGAGTTGGACTGTGAAGAAGGCTGAGTGCCAAAGAATTGATGTTTTTGAACTGTGGTGTTGGAGAAGACTCTTGAGAGTCCCTCGGACTGCAAGGAGATCCAACCAGTCCATTCTGAAGGAGATCAGCCCTGGGATTTCTTTGGAAGGAATGATGCTAAAGCTGAAACTCCAGTACTTTGGCCACCTCATGTGAAGAGTTGACTCATTGGAAAAGACTCTGATGCTGGGAGGGATTGGGGGCAGGAGGAGAAGGGGATGACAGAGGATGAGATGGCTGGATGGCATCACTGACTCAATGGACGTGAGTCTGAGTGAAGTCCGGGAGTTGGTGATGGACAGGGAGGCCTGGCGTGCTGCGATTCATGGGGTTGCAAAGAGTCGGACACGACTGAGCGACTGGACTGAACTGATATATAAAAATGGGGCTTCCCTGAGGCTCATCAGGCAGAGGATCCGCCTGTAATGCAAGAAATGTAGGAGACGCAGGTTCTGTCCCTGGGTCCAGAAGATTACATAAAATAGATAAACAACAAGCATTTACTGTATAGCACAGGGAACAATATTCAACATTTTATAATAATGTATAGTTGAAAAGAATCTGAAAAATATACATATTACATATATATAACTGAATCATTTTGCTGTACACTTAAAACTAATATAATATTGTAAACCAACTATAATTCAATAAAAAATAAAAATAAAGAACACATTAAGAAAATAAAAGGAAGGTCACCAGCTGGGAAACAGTAGTAGAATTTCATATGTCTAACAGAGGATTTATACCCAGAATATGTAATGAACTTTAGAACTTAATAACAAGAAGACATTCTAATCAAAACAGGGAAATGATACAAGAAGATATTTCACAAAGGCAGATACATTCATAGCCAACAAATACATGAAAAGATGATCAACATCATTAAATTTAAACTAAAACCTCCATGAGATAACACAATACACTCCCTAGAATGGTGAAAATTAATATGACTGATAATATATTCATTATTGGTGAGCATGTGGAGGAACTGGAATTCTCATACATTGCTAGTGGAAGTATAAAAATGGTACAATTGCTTTGGAAAAGTTTGGATTTTTTTTTTTAAATAAAATTAAACATATGATGCACACAACCCGGCTATTCCATTCCTAGATATTTACCAGAAAGAAATGAAAACATATGTCCATCCAAAGATTTATATAGGAATGTACACATTCATAACAGTCAAAAGCTGGAAACAACTACAATATCAATCAACAGATGAATAAACAAATCATGCTATAGCTGTACAATGGGTAATCATCTAGCCGTATTACAGGACAAACAATCAATATACTCAACATAGGTGATTCAAAAGCAATATGGTGAGCGTAAGAAGCTGGATACAAAAGAGTGCATATTGTATCATTCCATTTATGTGAAATTCGAGAAAAGAACATAACAAAGCAATAATTACTGAAAGTAGAGAGTTACCTGAGACCACAGAAATGTGGTGGGGAGACTGACCACCAAGAGGCACAAAGGAAACTTGCACAGTGATGGAAATAATCTTTATTTTGACTGTGGTAGTGGTTGAAGTCAAGTTGCTCAACTTGCTCAAGTTGCTCAAGTTGCTCAACTCAATGGGGTCCAACTCTTTGTGACCCCATGGGCTGTAGCCTACCATGCTCCTCCATCCATGGGATTTTCCAGGCAAGAGTACTGGAGTGGGTTGCCATTTCCTTCTCCAGAGGATCTTCCCGACCCAGGGGTCCAACCCGGGTCTCCCGCACTGTAAGGAGACGCTTTACCATCTGAGCCCCCAGGGTGTACTAAATCTCTTCAGTCGTGTCCGACTCTGCAGCTCCATAAACGGCAGCCCACCAGGCTCCCCCATCCCTGGGATTCTCCAGGCAAGAACACTGGAGTGGGTTGCCATTTCCTTCTCCAATGCAGGAAAGTGAAAAGTGAAAGTGAAGTCGATCAGTTGTGTCCGACTCTCAGCGACCCCATGGACTGTAGCCCACCAGGCTCCTCCGTCCATGGGATTTTCCAGGCAAGAGTACTGGAGTGGGGTGCCATTGCCTTCTCCGACCAGGGTGTAAGTCTCTGGAAACTGCAAACTTAAAACAGAGAATTGTATTTTATGTAAATAATACTTGAATAAACTTGATAAAAAAACTAGAAATTAAAATCTTAAAATATGACAGCTAGTTAAAACTTTTAGAAAAGTACGTATATGAAACTAAGGCAATACATCTGTAAGCCAGAATTCTGCCCTGTAATTTACCAAGTACAGACTGATAAGTCCCTCTTGTCAACCATTTACGTTAAGTATAGTTGACTTTTGAACAGCTCAGGGCTTAGGGGCATCCACCTTCCTCACAGTCAAAAATCCACATATAACTTTATAGTTGGTCCTCCTTATCCATGGTCATGCATTCCAGAATTCAATCAACCACAGATCATGTAGTACTGCAGTATGTATTTAGTGAAAAAAAAAAAATCTGTGTTTAAGTGGACTTGCCCAGTTCACACATGTTACTATTATCTCTATTTTACAGATTGCAAAACGGAAGTCTCATTACATATTTGCCCAATTTTACATAGCTGGTACATGGTAAAACTGGAACTCAAACCAAAATGCTAAGTCTTCGGTCCTTTGTCCATATATACTAATATATATATATATATATATATATATATATATATATATACACATATACATTTATTTGCAGGCTTTTCTAGAAGACTTACTAATAATCCTAAGCCTCTCCTTCCTTAATGCTCTGAAGAAATTAATAAGCAAGTGATCTCAAACTACATATATTTTTTTCCTTTGTTGGACAAGAACAGCCTTAAAATTATACATGGTCAGCATTCTCCCCTTGAGTTCTTTATATTTACTGTATTTGTAATGGTTCCTTGCATTTAAGCCTCTCCTCAATCCAAGTTTCTGTCTAGGTATTTCTTAATGATTTCCCTCACTTTGCACTCCCAGGATTAGTCTTTTACCCTTTATATCACATACTATTAACAAGTGTAACACGGCAGCCAAGGTTCTAACCTCCATATGTAACTAAAGGATAAAGAAGAATTAAATGTTATACAGTTAATTAATATTTTATCTTCAGAAAAAACTCTCCATTTCCATACTATCCATTGTAAGGTGGGTCACTGGAAAAGGAGTTACTTATAAAATGGCAAAATAATGCAAAATTATATTCATTAATAAGACAAATATAACAATTTATCTGTAAATTGTTATGCTCATAAATATGCATACACATATGTGCTGCAGATTTACTGAACTGAAAACAAACTTGGAACTCAGCAAAAGATTATATTAAAGTTCTGAATATATTTCTAAGCTAGAAGTATTAATCAACCTAGAAGAAGTAAAAAAAAAAATCTTGATATAAAAAAAGTCAAGACACAAAACAAGTCTCAATAACTTTTAAAGAATTGAAATCATACAAAGTATGCTCCCATATTTTGGAGAATTAAGAAACAAAATTCTAAGAAAAATCAGAACACAAATAAGAATTATTTTGTACTAAAAGATTATGAAAAGATCACATCTCAAACATGATATACCACTAAAGAAGTCTTTAGAGAAAAGTGTATAGCCTTATACACATAATTGGAAAAAAAGAAAGGCTGGAAATGAATTAGTTCATCATCTATCTCAAGAAGTTAGAACAAGAACCATGAAATAAAACTTGCAAAACACTAGGAGATAGAAAATTAGAAAGAGAGCAGCAACTAATGAATTTAAAATGTTGGTAAAATTGACAAACTTCTGGTGAGAATCAATCGAGAGAGAGAGACACAGAAAGGAAAAAAAAAAAAAACAGAAATGAAAAAGGTGACATTAGAGAGTCTTCAGACATAAAAAAAAAAGTAAGAAGGTATTGTCTTTAAAAACCTCATGTCATTAAATTTGGAAAGTTTAGATGAAAAAAACTCCTTAAAAAATCATGATATATCCACACAGTGGAATCTATAAGAATGAAAAATACAGCTACTCACAACAATATGTATAGATTTTAAATACATAATACTGAGAACAAGGAGAAACTCAAACAAAACAATCTTAGTTGTGGACTGACAAATTGGAGGAAATAATGAAAACCAAGGAAATGATTACTCAGAAAGACAGGAGAGTGTTTACTCTTGAGGGAGGAGGCTCCAGTTGGGGCAGCGCACACTGGATTCGAGGCTGCTGTGCATGTTCTCTTACTGGGCCTGGATGGTAGTTACATAAGGGTTTGCTTTAGAATCACTGGGCAATCTATACATATGCCTTAAGTACTTTTTGCAAAAACAGTGTTTTGCAATTTTTAAAATTAAATTAATACATGATGGAAAAGAAAGTCCCATGAATACTCTTCATTTTGCACATATTAGTTCAATCTCTCTCTTTCTCTACTTCTCATGAAAATATAGTATGCTGTACACTGACTATTAAAAAAATACATTCTTTTCTGAGCGAAGCACTGAGTTGATTTTGTGTCCTCTTGGAATTAAAATTTTGATTGCTATAACAAGGTTGCTGCTGCTGCTCATTTGCCTCTGACTCTTTGCGACCCCCTGGATACTGGAGTGGGTTGCCGTGTCCTCCTCCAGGGAATCTTCCTGACCCAGAGATTGAACCCATGACTCCTGTGTCTCCTGCATTGCAGGTGAATTCTTTACTGCCGGGGAAGCCCTGTAACAAGGCTGCATATATCCTATGTGTATATTTATCTCAGCAGTCTTTTTAGTTAAGAATTTTTGAAAACAGTAATGGATTCAAATGTTGACTTAAGCAGATTTAAATAGTCCTATAAATATTGGGTTGGCAAAAAAGTTTGTTTGGTGTTTTCCATAAGCTGGCTCTAGTAGTATTCAGTTGCCTTTAACTTCATTCAAAACAATTGTGTTGTGACAACTGTCATATAAGAGTGTTTTTAAAAAAAAAAAAACTTGTCAAAATTGGTGAATTTTTGTGTAGTCATTTTAATATAGAAGACAGAAGAAAAAAGCAATATTTTTGGCATGGTATGCTTTATTATTTCAAGAAAGGTAAAAAATACAACTGAAATGCAAAAAAGTTTTGTGCAGTGTAGTTGCTGTGATGGACCAAAGGTGTCCAAAGTGGTTTGCGAAGTTTTGTGCTGGAGATTTGTCTCTGAATCCATGGTCGACGGTCTGGTAGACCCAGTTGAAGTTGATAGCTATCAAATCGAGATATTAATTGTGAACAATCAATGTGGGAGATAGCCAACATACTCTAAATATCCAAATCAAGCTTTGAAAATCATTTGCACCAGCTTGGTTATGTTAATTGCTTGGATGTTTGTGTTGCACATAAATTAAGTGGGAAAAATCTTCTTGATCATACTTCTGCATGTAACTCTCAACTTAAACATAACAAAAATATTCCCTTTTTAAAAAAAAAATTGTGATGGGAGATGAAAAGTGGATACTGTACAATAATGTGGACTGCAAGAGATTGTGGGACAAGCTAAAAGAACCCCTACCAACCACACCAAAGGCCAATCTTCATCCAAAGAAGGTGATGGTGTTGTTTTTATGGTGGGATTGGAAGGGAGTCCTCTATTATGACTTTCTTTTGGAAAACCAGATAATTAATTCTAACCAGTACTGCTCCCAATGAGCCCAACTGAAGGCAGCAAATCGGTGAAAATCACCCGGAATTACTCAAAAGAAAATGTATAATCTTCCATCAGGATACCACCAGATACATATTTCTTTGATGACCAGGCAAAAACTGTTACAGCTTGGCTGGGAAGTTCTGATTCATCTGCTATACTCACCAGACGTTGCACCTTTGGATTTCCACTTATTTCAGTCTTTACAATATTATTTTAATGGAAAAAATTTCAATTCCCTCAAAGACTGTAAAAGGCACCTGGAACAGTTCTTTGCTCAAAAAGATAAAAAGTTTTGAGAAGACAGAATTATGAAGTTGCCTGAAAAAATGGGAGAAGGTAGTGGAACAAAACAGTGAAGACATTGTTCAGTAAAGTTCTTGGTGAAAAATATGTCTCTTATTTTTACTTAAAAATTGAAGGAACCTTTTGGCCTATCCAATATAGACGTTAGAGTTTTGAGGTTAAATTTGGATTTCTCCTCACTAAGGAGCCAGTGAAAACTCTTAGTCAATAGTGCTAAACTAAGTTAGTTTTTAAGTACAATCCACATAACTCTTCTCTCTTTGTCAAAGTTCTGAGAATGCTCTTCTATTTCTCACACTCTTGTTGGACAGCACTGCTCTGTTACTTGCTTAGGTTTGGGTCTTTATGACTCTCTGTGGGAAAGGCTTGCTATTTTTGTAACTGTTTAAAGTTCACTTATTTTAAAAATCTTTTTGGCAGGAAAAGATAACTACTAACTGAGGGTTAGAAATGCTTTTCTATTGCATGTAAATGTGGTCACTTTGACACCCTGGCTCATTGTTATCCACTCTCTCTGGGACTCCTATGTAACCTTTTTTTTTTTTCAATTTCTTATTTTTTTCCCTTTTATGTTTTTTAAATTTTATAAACTTGACTTATTACACTGTGTGAATTTAACATAATGTGTTACTTTGATACATTTATATGCTGTAAGATGCTCGCCCTTGTAGTGATATTTACCACATTACATAAAGATAGTACAATATTATTGTCTATATTCATTAAACTGTACACTAGATCTTTAGGACTTTTCTGCAAGTTTGTACCCTTTAATAATATCTATCTTATCCCACCATCCTCTAACCCCTAGTAATAAACATTTACTCTAATTTTTTTTTTTTACAAGTTTAACTTTTTTATTTCCACTGTGCTGCAGGCCCACTCCAGTGCTCTTGCCTGCAGAATCTCAAGGACGGTGGAGCCTGGTGGGCTGCCGTCTATGGGATCGTACAGAGTTGGACGTTACTGAAGCGACTTAGCAGCAGCAGCAGCAGCAGGCTCTACCATAGCATAATTCGACAACTTGAGACCTGTTTTTATGTGAAAAGTGTGGCTTCCTTGGTGGCTCAGATGGTAAAGAATCCACCTGAAATGCAGGAGATTCAGGTTCAATCCCTGGATTGGAAAGATCCCTTGGAGAAAGGAATAGCTACCCACTCCAGAATTCTTGTCTGGAAAGTCCCATGGAAAGAGGACACTGGCTAGCTATGGCTCGTGGGGTTGCAAAGAGTTGGACATGACTGAGCGACTGAACACACACACACACGGTACTTAATGAGAAGCAGACTTACCTCCTGTTCTGTTTCCCACAGCTTGGGATATTCAATTAAGAATAATTGGCGATAAGATAATTATTTAATTTTTAATGACTTTCTTATGGTGATTTAGGTTGATAAGTAGCTTGTATATTTTAAGCAATTACCTCTTCCTGTTTCTGAGCTTATATCATCATTTGAAAACACATTGGTTGAATTGGGGAAAGTACTCAGACGTAACCAGATTCAAATGCTGAATAGATGGGTTGACAAATGAGGACACTGTTACCAGTTTAATCCCCATATGGGCCAATTAGTTTCACATAGAGAAGAACTCTGTTCCAAAGCCACAGATTGCACCATTAACCCCAGTCAGCCGTCTCCAAATTGTGTGTCATTGATCACGAGAGGCCCAGGTATGAGTGTCAATAGCTCAGAGCAAACCCATCATCACCTCTGAGAGCAGAGCCGTTCTGTTATCTTACACGTTCTTCACCTCATAGGTGAAGGAATACTACAGTAAGACGGAAAAGCTGAAGACCTCTCTGCTCCATTTCCTGCACTCCACAATCCTATTATAAAAGGTGAAAAATTACAACTGCATAGCTTCCATTTTGGTAAAAAATCATCATGCTTTAGAGGAAACTGGTAATAGCATTATTGATAAGCAATACAACTGGTAAGCAACAAACAGCTTGTGGATTCACTTCGTCAATGACTAACTCCATCATTAAAGGTAGCTTATAAATCCTAACATTGACCCAAACAGAGAAGAAAAGCCAAATACATACTTTTCTGAAACCTTGTTACTCCTGGTTAATTTGTAGAATAACAAAAATTAATATCAAAAGTACAATTATATCAAATATGAAATCTATCACATATGACTCCTGAAACAGTCTAAAATGTAAAGGTTTGTTAATCTTGGATTTTTCTGGCAAGAATACTGAAGTGGGTGGGATGCCCTCCTCGAGGGGATCCTCCCCATCTAGGGATAAAACCCATGTCTCCTGCATTGCAGGCAGATTCTTCACTGCTGAGCCACCCAGGAAGTCCCTTGTTAATCTTATTCATTCTCAAAACAAATAAAATCTTACCTAATTAAATTTCTTGCTATGGAAAAAGTTTCAGAGCCATCCTTAACTTGGGACTAAGCCTGAAAAATTATCTCAAAAGGTAATTTGGGGTAAAAAGGGGTCAAATTAAAGTAATTTTAGAATAGGCATTAATAAAAATAATGTCATCCTTACCATCACTTTGGCAAACCTATAATAGATGTTTTGATATGTGTATCCATTTAGCATACTTATCTTTTGGTAATAGAATGCAATTAAGTTAAAGATAAAACTGATTTTAGCAAAAAGCTGATGCAGTTCTACTTTGTCACAGTGCCAACATTCTTGGTTCTTCATGAACCTTTTGAATTAAGCCCAAAATTTGGAGAATAAAAAACAATGATATAAATCTAATGACTGGGAGCCTGGGTAGATATCCTTTGTGAGTCATTCCTTCTCTTTGGTAGGAACTACTTTGCAAACAGGATTGGAGTTCATGGACATTTCTATCCTATGTTCCACATGATGTTTATTTTTCCCATTCCTTGTCATTCTTGCTGTTTTCTTACCCTGCAAAGCCACCTGAACACTAAAAAAAAAATGTTTCTTCATCACTGGTTTCAGAGAGTAAAATAACTCCTTTTTCTCCTAAATTTGGATCCCAATTGAAGAATGCATACAAAAGATAGGTACTGGAGAAGAAAACAGCAACTTCACATTAGTACAAGTCAGAAATGTGCATTTAAGCCTGCAGACAAGTGAGCTTGCTCATAATTCACGCCAGAACCAGAAAACCACAGGCCGCCTCTGCAGAGCAGTTCTCTGTTGGCACAAGGGGAGCAGACATGCACCCCAAACACAGAGACCTGAGAATGGGTTAAGTGCCTGTAGGAAGTGGGGGGAATTCCTATGGGGGAGTGAAGGAAGCAGGATTTGGCATAGTGAAGTGCAGCACGATCACAATGCAGGCTTCAGCTAATCCTGTGTGTGTGTGTGTGTGCACGCGCATGCGTGTGTGTGTGTGTGTGTGTGTGTGTGTGTGTGTGTTGCGGCGGGGGCAGGGGGGTAGTGGTGTGCTGGGTCTGGGGATATGGATGGGCCTATAGGCTTGTTCTGAACTGAGGCAAGGGGCTAGCCCTTACGTCCCAGACGGAACAGTCATTGGGAAGGGAGTGTGATCTGGGGTAAAGCTGCTCTCTCAGTAGAGGACAATTCCTGGGACGGGGACTTAATTAAGAAGTGTCAATGACCAACATTCTGAGCAGCTGGAGAAATGTCTGCTTCAGTCCTCAAAGGAGGGGTTGCAGATCTGGGCATGATGCCACTACAGTGTTGAAGGAACTCAATCAAATGCATGACATATACCGCCTTCTGTTCAAGGCACTAAAATGCAAGTTATGAGTCAGTTTTCGTCCTACATGCATCCTACAAGTATTGCACTTGGCCTTTCCTTCTCCATGTCATGGAGCACTGATGCCAGCAAAATTTCCCCACCTGTTTACAAAACTCTTTCTATCCATGCAAATCCTTTCCATGTTCACTCTTAATCTTGGAGAAGTATCTACCTTCCATTCAAGGTAGGTACTATTATCTTTATTCACCTCCCATATCCTTTTGAAACACTCTTCAGTAATCCCCCCTTTCCTTCATTTTCAATCTCTTTCTCTCAATTAGCTCTTTTTTCCTTCTCCCATTTATATTGTCTGATTTCTCTCATTCTTAAAAAAAAGGAAGTCTCATCATCCTGGGTCCCCTTCTGGCTACTATTTCACTTGTCTGCCCAACTTTTTGAAAAATATGAAATGGTCTGGCAGATCACTGGCTTTGGTGTAAAACAGACCTCAGTGTGAGCCCCGGTTCTGTCCCTTGCTAGCCTAGAAAATTTTCTTAATTTTGTTTTGAAATTTGTCATTTGTCTCTGAATTTATTTCATCACTTGTAATGTGGGAATGGCAATTCCTACTTAACGAAGTTGTAATGAAGGTTAAGATTAGAGTATGGTAGAATAGAAATGGTGGGCATGAATTTAATCTCCCAAATTCAAGGGTTTCTAGAACGAACTATATTTCAATTTTGGGTCTCCATTAGGGTGAGTAATTAGAAACTTCCTTTCTGCCTGGGTTGTCAAGAAGTCCTGGAGGAAAGGCACTGGGGAGACTGGCTTCCATGGTATCAGTTCATGAGAAGAGAAAGGGCTACTGGTCTTGGCTATACACACTGGCATCCTCTGAGACATCAGTTATCTCAATTGCCCTTTGCTGCTGATCTATCCCTCAGTCCCCTCAGAGTCATCTGCTGATGTGCTGGAACTGCAGTGCTAACCCTACCCCATAGTTGAGCGTGGGGATCTCGTATGTCTGCTTAAACCTCAGAAACCCTGGTCACACAGGAATTGTGTTGCTGCCCAAGTCAAGCTGCGCACCTGGAAGCTCTGTGGGGACTGATCGAGTACATTAACCATAGGGATGAGACAACCCCTGGCCTTTCCATCCATCTAGAATCTCACAAGGAAAGAAACACAACTCCTGTCTTTGGAGTCCTGAAGACTGTCAGGTTATTTACTCATTTTCCCACTTGGGCCAGCCCTTCCCCAGAAACCCACCCATCTCCTCCTGCTAGCCTTAGGAGTATTTTAGAGGTGGCACAGAGTGAGTGAGGCCTTGTTCTAGGCATCGCGTAGTCTCCCAAGCCTGCTGTTTAAAGCCCTGGAGTTTCCATTTCCACTGAAGGGCTGCTGCTGCTGCTGCTACTGCTGCTGCTGCTAAGTGGCTTCAGTCGTGTCCGACTCTGTGCAACCCCATAGATGGCAGCCAACCAGGCTCCTCTGTCCCTAGGATTCTCCAGGCAAGAACACTGGCATGAAAGTGAAAAGTGAAAGTGAAGTCGCTCAGTCGTGTCCGACTCTTATCGACCCCACTGATTACAGCCTACCAGGCTCCTCCGTCCATGGGATTCTCCAGGCAAGAGTACTGGAGTGGGTTGCCATTTCCTTCTCCACAGAAACTACAAAGCCAGAAAAGGATGCCTTTCCTTGTCAATCTGTTCAACCATCTCTTTCCTGAGGCAATGATCTTCTAGCTCTGTAAAGGTCAAGAAAGAGCTAGGGGAGTCATAGTCCAGAAAACAAAGGTGAATATTTCAAAACAGCGTCCTGCTACACTTAAGCAAAATGCCAGAGGGAAACTTACTTAGTTCCCAGTTGTTGCTGTTGTTTAGTTGCTAAATTGTGTCCGATTCTTTTGCAACCCCAGGGATTGTAGCCCGCTGGGCTCCTCTCTGTCCACGGAATTTTCCAGGCACAGAGCACTGGAGTGGATTGTCAGTTCCTTCTCCAGGGGATCTTCCCAACCCAGGAATTGAACTCTCATCTCCTACACTGGCAGGCAGATTCTTTACCACTGAGCCACCAGAGAAGCCCAGCTCATAGTAGGTTTCAATAAATATTAGTTTCTATTTCCATTACTCCACTATCCCCTCTTCCTCAATTGGCCATTTCCTTATTAACTCTTTGAAGCTATCATTCCCATTATACGATGAAATTACTTCCATAAAAATAACCAATGATGCCCCAGTTGTAAAATTCAATAGGGACTTATCAAATTTTCTCTTTTATTTGCCCCTCCTGGACAGCATTTCCACTGGCAAATACATCTCGTTCCCCCCTTTTTAAACTCTCTCAACTCTGGCTTTTACAACTTCTGTTTCTCCCCTTACTCGTTTGGCTATTTTTTTTTTCCTCCGTTTTTTTTTTTTTTCCTGCCCTCAAGTATCAGTGTTTGCCAAGGTGCAGTTTTTAGGATCACGCTGCTGCCTGCTGTCGTTTACCCCATTCTCTCATGCAGACCCACAGCTTCAGACCAAGTCTTCTAGTCTGACCACCATATTTTCATATTCTCAAATGCCTCTAATATTAAATTAGCTAATTCCTACAGAGTGCTTAACACAATCATATTAGCCACTGTATTTATTACCACATCTAACTGAAAGTCTGAAAAGTGTACATCAAATTCAATACCCAAAATGGTCCATTTTCTCTTTTCTCTCTCATAACCTTGCCTCTTAACAACCCTCCTCCCCAAAATAAGCACTAACAACCATAGTGTGTACATGCTCACACACACACACACACACACACACACACACACACCCCACACACGCACACACGCACTCCTCATCCCAGGGCCAGGAGGGCAGAATTCTGGACATCATCCTTCATTCCTCTTTTTCACACGATCCCTTTGCCCACCATCTAATCACTCTGCCCTGATGATTCTACATCAGAAATTAATCAGGAGATCCTTCCTTCTTCTACCTCTCCAATGCTCTTACATAAATATAGACTCACGTTTTCTCATGATTATTCTTTAACCCAGCTCAAATGTTTTCATGTCACTGAAATCTTCCCTGCACCATTTTTTCCCCCCTGGAGTTCCTGATGGTACCCTTTCTTGCTTTTGTGTTCCTTTCACTGCCTGGAATGTCTCCTTCTGCCTTGTCAATTTCTGGACCTCATTTTATTTTACTTATTTTTTATTGTTTTGGTCAGGCTGTGTGACTTGTGGGAACTTAATTTTCTGACTAGGGATCAAACTTGGGCCCTTGGCAAAGAAATGCAGTCCAGTGCTAACCACTGGGCTGCCAGGGAATCCCTAACCTCATTTTAAAGCTCAATTAAAATGTCACTAACCTCTTTTTAGGAGAAGACAATGGCACCCCACTCCAGTACTCTTGCCTGGAGAATCCCATGGACGGAGGAGCTTGGTGGGCTGCCGTCTATGGGGTCGCACAGAGTCGGACACGACCAAAGTGACTTAGCAGCAGGAGCAGCAGCAACCTCTCTTTAGATGGACCTGGCTTATTCTGTCCCATCCTATCATTCATTTTTTTATGGTGTGTTTTCTTATCCCTTTATATATGTTTCTATTACCACACTTATTTGTATTGTGGTTGCTTATTTACTTTGGTATCCTAATAGAATAGAACATCTTAAAGGTAGGCACTGGGTTGTATTCATATCTCTCTCTATATCTTTACATAGAGTGAATAAGTGTTCATGGAATTAAGTTGAAATGAATATTAAAATGTGAACTGTATGATTTGAGGTGTAAAACATTTCAGCAGAGAAGACACTAGGACTAGACCTGCCTAGTGGACTTTAGCCTGCCATTGACCCCATGGACTGTAGCCTGCCAGGGTCCTCCGTCCATGGAATTTTTCAGGCAAGAATACTGTAGTGGATTGCCATTTGCTTCTCCAAGGGATCTTCCCAACCTAGGGATCGAACCTGGGTCTCCTGCACTGCAGGCAGACTCTTTATCACCTGAGCCACCAGGGAAGCCCATGGACTAGGCAAATACGCAAACGTTTTTTGAAACCCTGACTGGAAATTTCAGAAAAAGAGGTTATGATAACCCACCGTTAAGGAGAAAGTACATGAAGAGTAACAAAAGTTGGAGACTTTGCTTCATTCTTTATAAACATTTTCTTTCATTCTTTATAAGCTTTTCCTTGTGAACCATCTAAAGAAGTTTGTGTTCATCAGTAAGAGTTCTAGATATCATGTAACTAATGTCGTGTAAAGTCAGATATTTAGCAGAAGATATCTATAAGGAAGTAACTTTTCAGAAGGGAAGAGGGATAGAACGAGAACCTTCTGTAGGCACATGTGACATGTGTTTAGTAAACTGTTATTTTCTGCCTTGTACACTCAAGGCTTGTAATAACACTTTGAATGGAGCAAGATAAAGTTAAAGGGTTTAACCTGGACACCAAAGCCCAACCATTTTCTGAATCTTTTACATTTGGATACAGAACAAAGAAAGGCAAGTCATCTTTGGTAATTGTAGACATTAAAGGAAAATCAAGGCAGACTTACATTGTTAAAAAAAAAAATACATCTAATTTGAGATTCGTGCTGGTATCCAGTGGTTTTCATGGCTCAATGTAACTTAGTCAAAGTGACCAAATCTTAATACCAATTGTACTTCCATATTTTTATTTTGGATTTTGTGGCATATTTACATTTTATAAATTCTTCAGGGATGAAATTTCTTAGTGTTCAACTTTAAATTTTTTAAGACAAAATTCTGAGAATTTAATCAAAGAAATTAATCAAAATTAATCAATCTAAATATTTAACATCATTAATACAGATAACAATGTATGAAAAAGGCAATTCATTGTCACATATTTGTCAAACATAGATACAAGCAAATGTAGAGAAAATACTCTTTTAATTAATTTTGTGCCTTGAACACCTGTTAACCTCAATACATTTTTTTTTTTTTTTTGGTAACAGCTGATAATTTTTTTATGCACCCCTGTAGCTCAAATGGTAAAGAATCTGCCTGCTAGGCAGGAGATCAGGGTTCAATCCCTGGGTTGGGAAGTTCCTCTGGAGAAGGGAATGGCAATCCACTCTGGTATTCTTGCCTGGAGAATTCCATGGACAGAGAAGCCTGGCGGGCTACAGTCTGTGGGGTCGCAAAGAGTCGGACACAACTGAATGACAAACACACATGTAAGTAGGAAACAGCAGATATTTATCCTACAGAGAGAATATGCTTTTTAATAGGCATTTAAAACTGAAATTTTAACTGAGAGCCCCAAATAAAAAAAAAAGTGAAATTTCAAGTTAGGTAACTATTAAGAAGGAAATAATTCAAAACCTATTCTATAACTCAGATGCTTTTGTTCACTTTAAGAATATCGAATAGTTGAGACAGAGGAGATCTGTGTATGGATTGTACTGGGAAGGTTGAACTCACCATCTCCAGTGGGGAAAGGATGGAGAATGCTTCTTCAGCTCATGCTAGAGGGGCACCCATGGGCTTCCGTGGGATCAAGTGCAGAGCTTGGGATATGTTCATTCCCTGCACTGAGGGGATCCTGTTGAAACTGGGAATCAGGTTGCCCAACTGTTTCTATGGCAGAACCACAAGGGAGAGAGTGGTCAACAGGTGAGTATTTCCCAAGGACCAGATGAAGCACCACAGGAGAGAAGGAGTGGGCTGGAGCCATCTTGAGTCCTGCCTAGGAGACCTCTGCAGAGGCTGGGAGGACCCCAACAGGGAGACTTCAATAGGGCTGAGGAAACTGAAGGTGAAAAGTGAGTAGGAGTAGGCAGCTAAAAGAAAAGGTGCATTGCCCACATTGTAGGGGTTGCAGTTAGAGAAATCCGGAAGCAACTCTCCAAAGAGCCCCTGGAGAGCCAACCTGAAACACAAACAGGTCATGGGCCAGTGATCTGCGTAGTCCCGTGCATACAGACTGTGCTTGGTTTAATGATCTCCTTTGCTCTTTTAAAATTCTTCACTCTTGTTCCACAGCGGTGCCAGCATTTCCGTTTTGCACTGGGTCCTGCAAGTCCTAGTGGGTAGGGGGGTTATGTATATCATGACAAGAGAGTGCAAAACTGGATTACAACAGTCAAGCTAGATAAGAACTGTTTTGTTCTTCACCCTGAGACTGCCTTGTGGGGTGCAAGAGGAAAACAAGATGGAGAAATAGAGAAGCTGAGCTGTTTTCCTCACACAGGCTTTCAGCTTAAAAAAGGCTTGAATTCTAAATCAAATTCAGGGTTTTGATTAAAATCTAATTTTTGATTAAGATAGTATTTGCAACTGAAAGTGGCCATAGTTTTATTTAGGAACTAAAGGTGAACAGAAAAATTCTGATACTGAATTACCTCCTACCATAAAAAAAGCAAACTAGGATTATTTAATGAAATAGTACAAATACAACAGTTGAAGGGCTTTGTAGTGGGTATAGATTTGAATCCTTCCAATTGACCCAGAAAGTATTTTCATTAGTAGAAGTTGCGTTTAAAAATAGATGGGGAAACTTTCTGGAACAGAACTGTATTTCCTTGAGATAACTGAGGAAGGGGTTAAGGTGATTACCTAGGTGAAGGCTGGAAATTTACTGTCATTATTTCACTGCTAGCTGTTGTGTTATGAAGTTCAGTCCTCTCAGAACAGGTTCTGAAACAGCTAAAAAGGCACATCATCTCAGGAAGTCAAAATTATATCCTAAAATGAGGTTCTGGGATTAAAATATGGCATTATTAGTATTACTGCATACCTTTATTTAGCTGCAGTCCGAATAATAATATGTATGCTCTTGCTTTGGAATCAGAACCTGAATTCTAAGTCAATGCCCCACCAAGGACGGCAGAACCTGGTGGGCTGCCAACTATGGGGTCGCACAGAATCGGACATGACTTAAGTGACTTAGCAGCAGCAGCAGCCCCATAAGCAGTTATTTGATTGTGGTCAATAACTTTCTGTGGGCTCTCTTGATGGCTCAGTGGGTAAAGAGTCTTCCTGTAACGCAGGAGACACAGGAGATTTGGGTTCCATCCCTGGGTCAGGAAGATCCCTGAAGGGGGAAATGGTAAGCCACTCCAGTATTCTCGCCTGAAAAATACCATGGACAGAGGAGCATGGTGGGTTACAGTCCATGGGGTCACAAAGAGTCAGACACAACTGAGGCACTAAGTTTACACACACACCATGACATGTATTAAAAAAAACAAAATTAAAAACTTTCTGTTCAGACCCAGGGGTTCTGAAATACTAAATATAAGTATTAAGTTGCTAACAGACTTAGCTGTCTAAGAGAGAGCATGATAATATCAATGAAAAAATTTTCATTCACCCTCTAGTAACATAGTAGGGGAAAAAAGTCTGCCAATAAAACAAGGGGGACGTTCCCAGAGAACTTTAAGTATCCCCTTTGCACGTGGCATCAGATTAGTGACATACTTAACCCTTGGGTATTCTCGTGTGTTACTAATCTAGCCCCATACCTTATAAAAACAGTATCTGTGAAAAAAGAGAAAAGACAATTAGTATTGATAACTATTGTAACTTACTCTTCTGCTACTTATACCTGGACTTAAACTATGTTCTTCTGAAAATTGCTCTATTAATCATCTAGGATATTCATTAATTACAGTTATAGACTTAGCATGGTTATTTCAGAAACCAACTGTGGCAGAGACTGCCTGGCTGTTCATCAAACCAATTTCTTTTTCTTTATGGGCTAGACTCCATTTCATGGGCTGCCTTGTAGTTTGGTGGTTTTGGAGTATTCTAGCCAGCGGAATGTGAATGGAAGTGAAATGCACAAAACTTCTCTTGAGTGATCCTCCATGTTTTGCCCCTTTCAGCCAGCTTGATGTCATGATTACGTGTTGAACATGTCATAATTCAAACATGGAAGAAACTTTATTCTTATAAATGCTTGCCCGCCATTCTGAAACTTTACATGAATGAGAAATACATTTCTACTGCTGTGTGCAGGACAGATTTTCACGTTTGTTTGTTTTACCAGTTAGTGTTAACACATATATTTATGTTTATGGTAAAGGAATTTTAGCTTGCTGATCACTCATTATGTTTTAGATGCCATCTAATATTTCATCACACTGAATTCTCATAATAAGCTGTTGAAGTAGTTGTAACCATCGTTGCACAAATGAGGAAATTAAGGCTTAGAAGAGTTCAGAAACTTGCCTGAGATCTAAACTCTGCAGAGAGAGGATGTGAACTCAAATTTCCAAGGCTGCAATATGTGTTCATGATCTTTCCAATAAGCCATCCCAAGAGAAGAGTACAGTATAAACTACACACAGGACACAGATTTATTTGTCCATTCACTCATTTGTCCGTCAAACATATTTTGTGCATTCTGTGTGTCATGTTCTATTCTAGATACTGGAGACAAGATATCTTTGTCATTAAAACACAGAAACAGTAGCTTAACTTTTTAAACTTGATGTCCTGTAATTCTAAATGTGCCTTCTAGTGTAAATTACTCCCAAGCAACGGTTGGAGGAAGGCATGGCAATCCACTCCACTATTCTTGCCTGGAGAATCCCCATGGACAGAGGAGCCTGGCGGGCTGCCATCCATGAGATCGCAAAGAGTCGGACAAGACTGAGAGACTAAGCACAAGCAATGGTATAAGTACTAACAAATAGCTCTCAGTATCTAATGTACTCATTGATAGTCAAGAAGAGTAAATATTTTTCTTAAGATATATAAATAACTAGTACTGAGAGATATTAGTCTTAAGAATTTCTGGCTTAGTAAAGAATGAGGGTATGTCTCTAAAATTTAGGAGGGATTTTCCCATGGATAAAAATACTCCTGTTGCCCATATTATTGGAAAGTGATGACAGTGAAGAGGAGAAATTTAGAATACACTCTATATGGAGTACCATCATCTCACAATCAGCAGATTCTCCAAAACTCATGACGGCACAATCTAAGAGAAAGAACAATGCTACTTAAAGTAAATAACAGTGCTATAATAAATTCTTATGTAATAAAAGTTGACATGCTTTTATTACAGAAGTGGATGAAACTACCATAGTAGAACAAAACACAGAAGAAATAAAACTACAACTTTTTAAATACTTGAAGCCTAGAGTACATAATCCATGGCAGTCTATACAATATTTACTTTTAGGTTGTAATCCGGTTAAGATTTAACCCAATCTGAAGAGACTGAGAAAAAATTTGAGCCAGTATGGCTAGCTTCCCTCATAGCTCAGTTGGTAAAGAATCTGCCTGCAATGCAGGAGACCTGGGTTCGATTCCCTGGGTTGGGAAGATTCCCCTGGCGAAGGAACTGGCAACCCACTCCAGTATTCTTGCCTAGAGAATCCCCATGGACAGAGGAGGCTGGTAGGCTACAGTCCATGGGGTCGCAAGAGTCCGACACGACTTAGCGATTAAACCACCACCATGGCTCATAAGACAAATTTGATTCTCAGAAATACGTTGATGTTAAAATTGGAAATAAAATTGCAGTTGATCAGAGACATCTGGCAATTCAGAATATCACAAGTCTCAGAGTTAAGTATTTAAGAGAGCTTTCAAAACACTCTTTATAACTCTGGTGTCATAGGGACTATTTTCTTAAAAATAAAAAGTGACGGGTTATTATAGAATAAAAATCTGACTCATTTTTGTTAATCTCAAGCAAGAAATTTTTAATGAAATCACTTTACCAGTAGCGACTGTTAGAGGTCTGATAATTATGGCAATAAATTATATACTTTTTATACACAGATAAGCTGAATAGAGAGGCTTCCCAGGTGGCTCAGTGGTAAAGAATCTGCCTGCCAAGGCGGGAGATGCAATTTTGAGACTCAGGTTCCATCCCTGAGTCAGGAAGTTCCCCTGGAGAAGAAAATGGCAACCCAGTATTCTTGCCTGGAAAATTTCATGGACAGAGGAGCCTAAAGGATAGAGTGTATATTTATTAATCAGTTCATGATGTGCTGGGAAATATGGGAAAAGGAGAAAGGCAGCAATTGAGGACTTTTACTCTTGAGTAGACTGTACATCTTAAAAAAGCATGTTTTATTCTGAAACTGTCAAGTGTAGTGTTTCCTTTGCAAATGGAGAAAATTGATCTTAAAAGCCCTTTCTTTCCTTATTAGGTTAGGTTCCATACTCCTGTCCACGATCCCAATAGATGTGCCTTTCACAACAGATGTCGACACAGATGTATAAATACAACTCCCTATGTAAATACCAGGGGTATAGTGTAAAAGAATGATTACCATCCCAGTGCTGTCAGGAAATGGAAAAAGCACAGTAGTAAGTGCCCTTCAGAAGCAGTAAGTCTTCTACAGAAAGAGCCCAAAAGCACTACCAAGAATCTTGCATTGGAAGAAATAGCAGGTACATCAACAAGGATAGCGTCACATGGTGAAATAATATGATTTTTTCAAAGTGTTCTAGAAGCAACAATATGTGGCGTCAGAAAGAGTAAACTTTCATAACTTTCTGGAGTATGATGTATGGTTAAAAAAAAAAAGGCCATTTTGTGAAGAAAAAAAAAAACAAACAAACAAAACTATCTCCTTTGTAAACATTCTCAGAAGCCATGAACTTCAAAAGAAAGCAATGCTTTCTTCGTAGTGAATGCAATACATCATGGCCTCCTCAAAGTCAATGAAAACTATATACTATCTCTAAAAAATGTGAAATTTTAAGGTTGAATCCTAGCTACTGCAAGGTGTACACTATGTGTGGTGGTTACTGCTTACAGGAAGCGCTGGGATGGCTCTTTCGAGAGAGGTGTTCTAGGACTGGACGGTAAGGTCTCCCGCTCTGTACTGACCCCAGAGGTGCAGAGGGGTGGGGTCGCTACTCGCCTAGCTGCTAGTTTTCGGGGGCGCGCCCCTACAGGGAACCGCCCATCTCTGGGGCCTCAGGTCCCGGCCCTCTAGCTCCCGGCCTGACCTCCCCCAAGCTGCGGCGGGCGGGAGGAGAAGCCCCGGGCTCGGCTGCTAGCGGAGAGCAGAAGAGCCTCCCCTCCCGGGCCTCGGGTGCCTGCCGCACGCCACGAGGGCGCGGGGGAAACCCACAACTTCCCGCCTAGGAACGACGCCCCGCTCCTGGCTCCGGCTGGGGGGTGTTCTCGCGAGAGGAGAGGGGGCGCTGGCCGCCGCGGGCTCGGGGGCTCGGGGAAGCCCGCGGACGGGGGCCCGCGGGGAGGGGGCAGAGGCGGCGGGCCGGCTGGGGACGCGGGGAAGCCGCTCCCGCCAGTCGCCGAGCGCCAGCCCCTGACGTCAGGAGTTTTCCTCAAAGTCAACAACAAGCCCCGCGGCGGCGGCGAGAGCTGATCGCGGCCGCCCCAGCGGGAGGAGGGGGCGGGGAGGCGGCGGCGGCCCCCCCCCCCCCCCCCCCGCAGCGGGGCGCGGCCCTAGAGGAGGCCGCAGACCCCCGACCCGCGCCGGGCCGCCAGGCCCTCTCAGAGCCTCCGCCCGCCGCCGCCTCGCCTCGCCCGCGCGACCCGGCCCCCGCCCGAGCGGAGTTTTCTGGTGATGAATTGAATTTGTAGCCGAGATCCGATTCCCACGTAGAGTCTCCGCCCCCTCCCCCCCGCCGCCTCCCTCCTCCCGCCGCCGCCGCCGCCGCCGCCGCCGCCGCCGCCGCCTCCCGCTCCAGCTCCGCGGCCCGGCCGGCTCCCTCCCTCCCTCCCCTGCAGCCCGCCGCCTGCCCTCCCGCCGGCCACACCGGGCTCCAGGGGGGCCAGAGGCTCTGCGGGGTGGGGGGAGGACAGGAGGGGAGGAGGAGGGAGGGGGACCCCCGAGTCGCCCCCTCTCCTCCCCCCGCCCCCCGGCTGCATCCTCCGCCGCCGCCCGAGCAGCTGCGGGGCCGCCGCCGCCGCCTTTGCAGGTAACAGCCACCGCCCCCCCCCCCCCAACTCTCGCCCTCTCCCCGCCGCGCCTGCACTCCCCCCGGGGCCCCCCTCGGGCGCGGGTGGTGGTGGGTGAATGAGGTGGGGGCGTCCGGCTTGTCACCGCGCCGGGGGCGTGGGCGTGGGGCTGGATCGCCGGGGGCTGGGGTGAGGGATGCGGGTGCGGAGGCCGGGGATGCCCGGCGCGGGCGGACCGCACCCCTCACTTTGCGGGGGAAGCCGGGGCGGCGGTGCGCGGGGGCCGGGGAGGGTGTTCCCGGCCTAGCGGTGCGGTCCGGGTCTGGGCCGCCCTGGCCCGGCGCCTCCGGTCTCGCTCGCTCTGCGCCACTCTCGCTCCCGCCCCTCACCCTCCCCGCCGGCCGGCGGCGTGGGGAGGGGGCCCGGCTCGGCCTGGGGGTGGCGGCGGGGTTATGTAACGCGGGGAGCGCCGGTGTCAGGGCGTTTGGGTGGGGGAGGGGGCTGTCTGCGCGTGGGTGGGGGAAGGCAGGGATGCGACGG
Organism: Bos taurus; assembly: GCF_002263795.3. Classification (NCBI taxonomy): domain Eukaryota; kingdom Metazoa; phylum Chordata; class Mammalia; order Artiodactyla; family Bovidae; genus Bos; species Bos taurus. The sequence goes on from NC_037343.1 coordinate 33,358,229, forward strand.
CTCCCCGGGGTCTTGTTCTCCACCCCACCCCCCCGCCGCCGCTGCCGCCAGCGCACAGGAAGAGACGGCACTGGTGGGGTGGGGGGTGTGTGGGAGTGGGGAACGTGCTTGTCTGTGTTTTTAATAGTAGTGGGTTTTGATCCGCTCGGGAGTTGTGTGCTAAGAATAGAAATGTGCGGAAGATGCTGGCTTTGGCGGATCCAGTGATGCTGTCGCTGCTGGCGGCGGCGGCGGCGGCTCTGGCTGCAAGTAAACAAACCAGCCTCTTCCTCGTCCACCTCCTCCTCCTGCGCATCGGTCTGCATCAGCCATGATGCTGGTGGGGCCGTTCTGAGCCCAGAGTTGAAGCGGAGCCGGTTGCTGTGTGCACCCAGACTCCTAGGCGGGGTCACCCCTTGTTTGGGATTTCCCGGGATTCTGCAGTTAGGCTCGATTGAATTTCTTTGGGGCCAGGTTTTCGATACCGGTATTTACTGTTTATCTTCTGAAAGCAGAGGAAATGCTTACCCATAAGTCAAGGCTGGGATACTCACGTTACTTCCATCAAAATAATGTTATGAAAGTGACACCAACACGTTCCACCAGTGTGGTAATTGATCGAAAGCCCAGTAGTTTGTAATTGATAAACGTTTCCAAATAGAAATTCAACAGTGAAACCTATGTATCTATAGTAATTACTCGTGTTGATAAAACGTTCACTTTTTTAGTTCATCGTGACGCTGAAGAATGTGAAATAATGACTTTTTTTTGTAGTTAATACGTTGTCAGCTGCCTGACATCAATTTAGATGTATGTTTCATCTTTGGTAAAGTATGGTCTTATAATATCTTTCAGTGCACTATAAATCATTAAACAACTGTTGGGCTTTGGTTTTGGTGAAAAGTCATTAAATTAGGTTATAGATTGTTGGAAAACAGTTGAAAAAGCCAAAGGAGAAAGAATCCTATGAAGATGGTTTAGGAAACTCTGTCTTCAGAACTTGTTATTGTGAAATATGTATAAATGAATAAGAATATTCCAGGAGGTAGATATTCCAGGAGGTAGTTGTCTAAAACGTGAAGACAACTTTTATTGGCGTATCTACTTACTAGTATTACTAGTTTTCCAAGGTATACGACAGAATGCACAATTATTTGTAAGATATATGTCGGGACTGTAGATTTTTTTTCTTTTGCACATACATAATCTAGACTTTGAAAGTTTACTAGTGAGACTGTATTTGACGGTCTGCTTTTTGTTTTTCTCACTAAAGTTTACCCCACTATCTTTGGTTAGTTTGAGCTTTTAATTTTATAGTGAAGAAAGTGCATATATCACATGACTGAGACAACATTGGAAGTTAGAGACCAATAAAGAGTTTAGTTTTGTGTTTGTATTGTGTATTTGCAGTATATAGTATGTTTTCATAGAGTGTTTAAAAACTAATATCGTGTCTAAAGTCATTCTGCAAAAAAATTTATGAAACTATTATTTGTATTCATCTTGTCCCATACTCCTAGCCTTTCTGTAATGATTACTTTAGTGAATTGTTTTCCAACTTAAAATTAATTTTTACTTTGACTCTTGAAGTTGTGTGTTTAAAATTATTACTTTGGATGTTTTTGTTTATGTAACTTTAATGGCTGTAAAGTATTTTAAATAAGATTTCTTTCATTCATTCATTGAACAAGTACTGGAGTGTTGGCTGTGTGGTAGGGACTGATTTGATCGAAAACTTTTACTATTTACATTTCATCCAGAAGATCACTACTATTAGTGAATTTGTTTTCAGAATCACTGCAAATCTAAACATGTTTTGGCTAAACGTATGGAACAAATGTACTTAGTATAGAGTCTTGTGCAAAGTAAGGATTTAAGGTTTTTTAAATTCTAGCTCTCTAAACATGAGACCTTCTTACAAAAAACTCAATGGAAACTTTAAACTATTTAGGTTTCTTTAGAAAGAGGAACAGGTTTTACAAATTGATTTTGTGGAAGTTTAGAATTTACTTAAACTTTGCATAGTTTATGAAAAGATGGTTAGACTTTGTTGTTACAGCTTTCAGTACTAGACTTCACCCTTGTGAAGATAAGGCAGTTATTGTTAATGATGTGTTAATTGGATTTTTTAGCATGATTTGATAGGATCTAGTCTTTATACTGTGATTAAGTTTCAAGCACTAAAAAATACTTAATTTAGAACCATTAGCTTTGAATATTGTAAAATGCAGGGCATTTCATATTGACCAAATCTATCCTGTAGTTTGACTTGGTTTTTATTTTTAATATAAAATATAATTAATGCACATAATTAATTTTTGTAGATTTGTATTTATTTAAATTACTTAAAATTTCTGTTTTCCCCTCTGGGTTTTAGAGTGTGCATCAGTGTTCTAAATCTTGGTTTCATACAGCTTGTACTTTCCTGTAGTTTCCTTAATCGTTTTATGATAACTTAAATATTTCATCATGGTCTTTTACGTGTGATAAGAGCTGGATTCAGTTTAGAGTTAATAGGAGCCAGTGCCTGATGAACGCTTGCATGTTCCAGGCACTGTTTTATGTGCTTAACATGTATAAATGCATTTAATCATCATAATAGCCTGTTACACTTCTGAAAGAGATTTTCATAGGAGAAAACACCTTTCTCGCATTGTGAAATTTTTGTTTCATTTGAACCTTCTTAGTTTTAAAACACATCTTTTAGTGTTTTCCTAACCTGTTTATATCTATTATTAGAGTTCACAGTGACAATGCTAAATTTCACTAATGTAGTACAATAAAATTTACACAGAAATCAAGACAATATGATTTGATTATCATTTTATATCAAGTCATATGTAAAAAAGCTATATTGACTGATCCACAACATTTTTTTTTCATTTTTTTCAAATGCCAAATTAAATGTTTCAGGTGTTTACATGTTTTATTCTAAGCACTATAGTCTTTGAACATGTTAGATGTAAACATTTCCTTTACCAGAAAATCTTCAAATAATAGTCAGTATGTAAATTAATTTATGCTTCTTGACCTGTAGATTTCATAGTTTTTTTTCTTTTCAATTCTCTGGTTATATTTATTTATCACCAGTTACAGATATTTCACATTTATATATGGGTATATGTTGCTAATATTCAGAAGGAAAAGTAAAAAAATACTGGAAGAAATCACTTAGAGATTTTCAAATGAGAATTTTTCTTTATATTAATTGAAAAAGTCTCTGACTATATTTGGGAGTCTAGGGGATGAGAGGGGGAGAAAGATATTTTTGCCAGTATTGGCATTTAGTCCAAATTTTTGTCTGAGTGAACTTGATGTTTGAATGTTTTATTAACCTTTTGAGGACTGGAAGTGTGTATAATCAGGATACTGTCACCTAAGATGGCATCTATAAGTGAAATAGGTACTTAGTAGTTTTGAACTTGAAGAACTATAAATAAGAGCTATTTACAGTTCATCTAGTGCTACACTTTTGTTTTTATGGCTAAGGAAACTGAGGCACAGAGAATTAAAGGACCTTATACAGCATCACTCTGGGTGGGGCAGAGTTGGGAACAGGGACCCAAGTTTCCTACCCTGCCCTGTGCTCTTTCTAATGCACCACTGAGATGAACTTTGTTACAGAATTCCATACCTACTGCTTAATTCTCAGTTTAATCAGGAGTAAAATCTGTCAGGCTGATTAATGGCATTTGTGTGTGTGTGTGTGTGTGTGTGTGTGGGTGGGTGCTTTTTGTTTTATAATCAGGAAGGTTCCCAAGTCAGAGTTAGGAAGGATTTTACGTGTATATTAAAAAAATATGGCCAACCATGCAACTGAGATTCTTTTAGTAACAACCTTCATCCTGTCCATTGGTCATTATGTAAGTGCTTTCATCTAGAGACAAGCCACATTTTATATTAAAAATGTAGGGGTGAATTTGTCAGTAGCTTGTTCAGTGGTTTAGGAGAACCAAAGGAATCCAGTAAGCATTTTCTTAGTTGTTTCAAATTAAAATATTGACTATATTACCCAGTACAAGTTGCTGTTTTTAATTTGATTAATAATGGATATGTTGGTTGAAATGATACTCAAATGCCCTGAACAGGGATAAGAAAGAGGGCAGAAATGGTTTATGGTTTTGTATACATATTTCAGAGTTTATAAAGTTGATTATTAAGAATTGGCAATTTAAAATAACTGATATTTTGTGTGAAAGTTAGAAATCTTGCCTATGCTTATTCAGGTATTTCCCCATAGTGTGAAACAGTGAAAATATCTATATAGAAAGAGTTTAAAGAAAATCCACAGAGTATATTACAATCTGAAGAGAAGAAAGGTATCCAAAGTATATAGTTTGTACTGTTCATTTCCCTATATGATATCTTTTTAGCAGGATAGCAACTCATAAAAGGACAGACTTTGAAAAGGAGATCAAGTTACCTTGAATTTCCTTTCCACTCCAGTATTTTTCCTTTCCCTCAAATCCTTATGAATGTTTCATGTAGTCTTATGTATTTATTACGGCATATATTAGTTTCACCTATTTCTTAGAATCAGTATATACCATAGAAGTATATTGTGGTTACCCTTGACCATCATTTGTTTTTCAAAGTAGAAACTTTCTATTGTGTTTGGACATCAATTCTTCATTAGTTTAATTTGGCTAGCATATCTAAAAGTATATTAAAAATGTGGGTACAGAGCAAGTATATTCTGGATAGTATTAAGTATACCCAAATGTATAGTAGTTTTAGGGCTTCTCTGATGGCTCAGTGAGTGAAGAATCCACCTGTGATGCAGAAGACACAGGAGATGTGGGTTCGATCCTTGGATCAGGAAGATCCTCTGCAGGAGGAAATGGGAACCCACTCCAGTATTCTTGCCTGGAGAATCCCATGCGGGCTACGGTCCATGGGGTCACAGAGAGTCCACTTGACTGAGCATGCCCAAGCTCAATAATATAGTAGTTTATAGAAGGTTGTATTACAACCTATTAACCTATGAATTTTATTCTTTATAAAGAAGAATTGCTAGGGGTGCTTTTTAACTTTATGTTAACCTACTTTTAGTCTTCTGTTATAATCTGTGATGCAGTAGTTATATTTAAATTTTAATTTATTTGAAAACATCATGTTTTATTGGACTTCTGAAATATGTTATAGAAAAAATGTTCAGAACTGTTCACAAATGTTGCACATATTTTTGAGAGTTCATATTTTGTTACTTTATAGAAAGTATACCAAACTGATAGAAGACTTGAATTGCTTCTTGTCACTTGTCATTACTTTGTTATGGTAACTGTAAAGAAATAATGTTATCATTATTGGTTGGTTATGGTCTTCTTAAGTTCAAAATTGTAGATGTGGTAACTACTGCACAGATTTGTTTTTAGAGTTAATTGAGAAAATGGATGTGAAAGCACTTTGATAAATTATTTTAGGTTTGGAAAACATTTTTAAAATATTTTGTTTAGCTTGGCCCTTGTATACTCAGTTTAGTTCTTGTCACAGAGTAGATAATCAGTACATATTTATTGACTGAATAAACATAGGGATGTGTGTTTATTATGTGTTATACACACACACACACACACACACAATTTCTTGAGTCTTTCTCAGCATTAAGGTCTTTTCCAATGAGTCAGCTCTTTGCATCAGGTGGCCAAAGTATTGGAGTTTCACCTTCAGCATCAATCCTTCCAATGATTATTAATGAATAGGGAAGAATATTTATTATAACTTTAATTTTTTTTATGTAGGTTCTTCTATAATGTTTAAGTTCAGGTTTTTTTTTGTTGTGGCTTCATACCATTCTGTTTGTCAACTTAGAATTTTAGTTCGCTTCATCTTAATTCGTTATCTAAAGCTGCATCTCTTTTCTTTCAGTCATCCATCTATTCATTCATTTACTCCATATTTGTTAAGCATCTCTTATGTGCTAGGAAGCATCAAATTGCTTTACTAAATAATAATGCTATTGAATGAGATAAAAGATGTGAAAATGTTTTGTAAATTGTAAAATGAATTTAAAATATTATTATCAAAATCTCAGATAATTTTGTATGAAAATGCTTCTAGTGTAACTAAATGTGTAAATTCTGAATTGAATCTACCAAGAATTTTGAATGAAATTTTTCATAAGAATGGGAAAAATTAGATATGCAATATGTTTAAAAGAAAAATAAGCCAAATTTTGTTGCAATAGCTCATTGGACAGAACAGATTTCTAGAGAAGTAGTTACTGTAGGAGGAGGTAAAGTTCACTCTACCTTAGGAAACAGATTCCAAACCTAAAGTACAGCCCAGCATTTAGCAGATTAGTGTTTTTAATAACATGTAAGACTTGAGTGGGAGAGCGTGTTCGACTTGGTGCAAGAGTGTTGCCACTGCAGGAAAAGTAAATCAAAGACTATGGTTAACTGCATGAGAGTCAATGCCATTGGTTCTGCATTAAAGACAGTGTTTATTTCTAGCTTATTGATCATAATTCTAGAGTAAAATTACCTTTAAGCGACTTTTAAATTGTTTTTGAAGTATGTATCATTTTAGCCAGTAGAGACCCAGGAGCAGTTTTAAAGCTGAAAATTATGATTTTGGGTAGAACTTGGTGGTAATATTTTAAGATGTAGTATGGATAAAGCCATGTGTGTACTGCCTGGGTTGACTGGCCCTGTTGAAGATGATAAATTTTGTCCTATTAATTTAATATACATTTAAAAAGTTTAAATATATAGGCACTGGTAAACATCTTTATTTAGAAAACTCGTTTTTGGAAGCAATTTCTTTATAAAACTAAATTCATTAATTTGGGGTTAATCTGAGTATTTCAGTCTATTTTTTTGTCCTGATGAGGCTGTGCTAGTGGAAAGTGTGTGCCTGTTTCTGTCGTCTTGATTCTCATAAAGTAGCTGTGTTATGTTGGGCAAGATGCTTTATTTGTCTTGACTTCTTTTTTCTCAGCTGTGAGATGAAGGTGCCTTCTAGCTTAGAGTCTAACAATGAAATGTACACCTAAGAAAACAGAATCAATTTTGAAAATACTTTTGTTTTTCTAGTGTTTTATGTAAGGGTATGACAATGCAGATTATTCTAATAGGAAAATATTTATGTTTATTGATGTGTTTTGTTTGTTTGTTTATTACTAAGTGTTGGTCGAGGATCTCTTTCTTTTCCAATCCCAAGGATGTTAAGATAATGAATTTTTGTTTACCCAGAGTATATAGTTTAATAGTTAGAAACCAAGGATGATTAATAGATGTGATGCCCCTTGTTATAAGTATGACCAAAGAAGGTCTAAGTGCAGTTCTTCTAAAGACATCATTAGTGTCCCTAATATTTAACTTCCTTATACAGTTGACCCTTGACCAGAGCTGGGGTGGGGGAAGCGCCCCACCCCAACCTCAGTGTCAAAAATCTGCCTACTGCTATCTCTGCCTCAAAAACAAAGGAATTGATAAATGACTCATCCAGGGGCAGGAAGCTGACAGTTTGGATAAAATAAAGATTCTTAGTTCTTTTGATTCCACATGTTTGTGATCTCTAATTGAACACAAACTTTTCCTCACACTTGGGTAACTTGAAGATCTGTAAAATGAAGATGCAAGTAGTATATTTTTTTTGGGGAAAAAAAAAATCTACATATAAGTGGACCTGCACAGTTCAAACCCATGTTGTTCAAGGGTTAATCGTAATTATTTATGTTGTATAAGGAGTTAACCCTTTCAGTTATCTAGCTCCATATTAAGTAGCCAGCTGATCATGTTGCGTTCTTAAGGAAGTTACGGAAATCAAATTAAAATGATGTTTTGATTCTTTACCGAAAGCTTTTTTGTTTTTTTACCTGTTTTTAATGGTGAAATCAGTCTTGTCTTGAATTATGTGGTCATTTCCTATGGCTGTTTGTCACAGTGTGTTCCCTTGGATTTCAATGAATGTTACTAAGGAAAAAAAAAAAAGCCTTGTGTGTTCAAATAAGTTTAGGATTTGCTGAGATAAATAAGATTATACATGATGTATTTTATACCTTTAATATGGTAATAGTGATGTTTCAAGAGAATGACATGGTTTATAGAATTTCCCAAACTTGTTTGACCAAATAAAAATTTTTTTTCTTCTTTTAACCCTCTTTTTCTTCTTATTTTTCTGGAATTTCCCTTTTATTCTGTCAGACATGTTTTGGAAAAATACACCAAGATTCTAGTATTCCTTTTGACTCTGTGCAGTAGTTAGACTGGAATGATTTTGAGGACAGTCTTGGTCCAGCCTGACATGACAGGGGTGGTCTTCTTTTCAGCCACACAAACTTTGTCACGCTCTCTTGAGAGAATGGTAGTCTTAATTCCTGACTGCTAGATGATTAGGCTCTGTACTTAATGCGCATTGGAAAAAGAACTATAATTCATTTCAGTACTAGCTAGGAAGTCTAACCTTGAACTTATTCCTATGCACTATTTATCAAAGTCATATTTGAGAAAATATTGGGTTGACCAGAAAGTTTGTTTGGGTTTTTCCCTAAGATGTTACAGAAAAACTCAAACTTTTTGGCCAATCCAATAGTATAATTCTATATACTCCATCCGTTTTTTCTGGTTATCTAAAATGTATACCTTGGTTCCTGTATCATGTTTCTTGGTCCCTTTTTGTGGAGCTGCTTTAACTCAATTATATCTTGACATTTTTCCTTTTAGATTGAGAGAGACAAGAACTAGCCTGTAAAACTCATTGCTGTATGTATGTGAGGATATTTTTGAGGACTTTTTGTTTATTACACTACAAGGTCTCTTATAAAGATCCACGGGTTAAATTTCAGATTTTTGTCCCAGGAAAAATTTTCTTCTGAACAACATTTTTTCTTTAAAAAAATATTTATGGATACTGTAAATAATGAAACTGATTTTATTTCCTTATTTGCATTGCTTCCTGAAAGCTTCATGTTAAATTTGTGGTCCATCTTTCACAAATATGTAGATTTTTACTCTGGTGGCTTTTTATCTTTGCTAAAGTCAAAGAATGTGGGCTTCAGAATCAGATTGCGTTCAGCTCTTGGTGCCACCATTCACGAATTGTATTTAAATCTGGGAATCAGCTTAATCTCTGTAAGCCTCAATTTCCCCATCTGCGAAATGTAATCGTGCCCTCATAGGGTTGTCGTGAAGATTACCAGAGAATAATTGATATTACAGTTCTCGACATGTCTTTAATACTCCATACCTTTTCCCACTTTCATCTTCCCTATGTTTCAATTCACCTACTTTAAAAAATAATTGATTTTGTAATATTTATAATATTTTATTTCTTGTAATCTACCTAAGATATTTCTTGGAACAAGGCAGAGTAAGCATACATAAATGTTGGTTTCTTAGCACATTGTTTTTTACATAAAATCTAGCAATTAAAAACTTTCACAATTGCTTTGCCATAACTGTTTCAAAATTTACTGAGATTTTGAAACTAAACGTACGTGAAGATTTACTTTTAGCCTGTCTCACTTTCATTTTCTTCCCCTTTCACCTCAAACACCCATCATCAAGTCAATTTTCTGTACTCTGAGTAGATATGACAGTGGTTAAGACATTTTTTTTTGTTGAAACCTCTTAGGTTAAAAGTTTCACTATCATTTGAAATCTGTCACAAGACCAGAGAAGTGCATTCATTGTAAAACTACTTAATAAATAGGTTCCGCAGTTTGAAGAGCTAGACTTTTATGTGAGGTCAGGTCAGTTGAAGACATTTACAAAGAATTAGTTGTTTGTTATTGCTATGTGAGTTGCAAGAATGGAAAAAAAAGAAATTCTTTCTTCAATACTTCCTTCCAGGCTGAGTCATCACTAGAGAGTGGGAAGGGCAGCAGCAGCAGCAGAGAATCCAAACCCCAAAGCTGGTATCACAAAGTACCATTTCTCCAAGTTGGGGGCTCAGCGGGGAGCCATCATGAGCGATGTTACCATTGTGAAAGAAGGTTGGGTTCAGAAGAGGGGTAAGTGTTCAACGGAACTGAAAACAATATGGTTGGTAAGTGTGCTAACACTTAGTTGTGTCCTGGAAGTCACTATCTTTTTTTTCTAATGTTGGAAACAAAGTAAACGGTGGCATACTATGTCCACTAACATAGAAACGATATTTAACTTGTGTTAGGAGTTTGCTTGTTATTTCGGAATTCTTTGTAATACTTGATTTTGATCATTTATAATCAAGTTATGAAGGTTTGGCTTATCTGGTATGTTGTGTGCATGTATGTTACAGAAAGTTTGTGTTGTGTTTTTCTCTGTTGTCCACAGATTCTACAATCCAGAGAGATGTCTTTAGATGTCTAGAAAAATGTCTAACTTGTATTAAAGACATGTAAATAAAAATACCCAGTTATATTAAGCCATTTTTGGGTGGTGGCAGGGAATAGGATTAAAGTAGTAAAGAGGCAGGATTCTCTCACAAACTCTGGATTCAGTAATCCTATAGTTAGATAAGTAAAGTCCTAAAGTAAAAGACCTGGTGAGGAAAGGGAATGTGTATGTGTGCCCACGCATGTATGTTTAATTTTGTATTTTAATTTTTCATGATCCACTTGTATTATTTTTTATTCACTCCTATTTTAGGTAAATAATTCAAATGCATTATTATTGCTTTTTAATACTAAAAAAAGCCTCTTGAATGTAAAGCTTAGTTTATCCTCCATGAGATCACCTACTAATGAGGTTAATGTGCTTATTTTGAAATCTAGACTAGAGTTTAGACTAGTTGCCAGGCAACTACTGTTTATCCACATGGCCAAATTCAGTAGGATGAAGATGGCTCCATTTTCAGAGCTTTAACTTCTTGTATATCTGTTTTCTAGTTAAAAGTTTCCTCTTAATAATTTTGTAATTTTAAATATTCCTTGAAGCTTTGTAGTTACTATTTAAGGCTCAAAAGATGTTGTCAGTAGTTAAATATGATTACATATTAATGAGTTTTTAAAAAATAAGCCTTACTGAGTTGTAATTTATGTACAATTAAACTTCACCTGTTTTAAGTGATAAATTTTGCTAAATTTATACACTAGTGTAACAAATGTTACAACCATGATGCAGAACATTTGTATTATCCCAGAAAGTTCCCTCATTCCCCTATGCAGTCAGTCCTCGTCCTTGAACCCTGGCAACCACTGATTTGCTGTTACTGTAATTCTGCTTTTCTAGAATTTCATATAAGTAGAATCATACAATGTGTAGTCCTTTGGGTCTGGTTACTTTTACATAGTCTAATACTTTAAAGATCCATCTGTGTTGCTGTGTATATCATTAGTTTATTCCTTTTTGTTGTTGAGTAGTATATCACCATCTAGACATACCACAGTTTTTCTGTTTCCCGGTTGGTGGGTTGTTTCTAGTCTTTGGCTGTTATGAATAAAGCTGCTGTGATCATTTGAGTACATGTCTATGTGTGATGTGTTTTCATTTTTCTTGAGTATTAAGAATGAGATTGCAGAGTCATATGGTAAGTATATGTTTAACTTTTTACAAACTGTTTCCCAAAGTGGTTATTTGTATTGTTAAAGTTTAATTTTTCCCATGTTATTCTCATAGTATAAATTTGGAAAGCATTTTCATATTTCAGTGCTATATGAAAATTTAAAAAAATTTTTTTAACTTGTCTGTTACATTTATATATTTTTTCCTACTTTTTTTTTGGGGGGGGGATGGCAAATTAGTTAAACCTTTTGGAGTTTTATTTTATTAATCTCAAATATCTGCTCTCACAAGATAGTTGTGAGTTAAGTGAGATAGTGGATGTGGATGTGTTCTGACAGTTCTTAAGGTATTACTATCACTGTATTTTATCAAGGTATTAGGAGTGGTTCTTGAGTCTTATTTAATTGTGTCTTGTCTGAAATACTAAAATTAGGTTTGGTATGTTGTGCATGGCGTACAGAATAAAGAAAAAATGAAAGTGAATTCTCAGTGTTTTTCCTGTATTGTTTAGTGAATACGATTGTAATGAGTGTGTGTGTGTGTGTGTTTATTTTGGGAAATAATGGTCATATAAACAAGAATTTGAGGTACACAAGGTATAGAATGAAAAGTAACTCTGCCTCTTCCAACTAGTTTCTTGCTTTAGAGAGAACTTTTTTATTTTTAATTCTGCTGATTATTACCCCAGTTTTATATATAATATGCTAAACCTTACTTTTGATGAATCTTAAGTAATCTAGTGTACCTTCATTGAGAAAAATAAAAAATTTTAACTTTTAATACCTATTTTCTCCCTTCCTCCGCTTATTTATTTTTTGGTGTTTGTGGTTAAACTTCTAGCTTTTGTACTACTAATTCTAGAAAGTTTTTAGACATTGGACTCTTAAGCTTGCCACTTTATAAGCTGAGAAAAAGTGATACCCCTCCCAATCTTTTCCTTTGAATTCCACATTCCCTTCCCATTTTATGTCAACTGTAACATTGACTTTATAATTTTAAGGCTTATAATAGTTGCTGCTTCTAAAAAGCAGTAATCTGTACTATGATTATGTATTTATTACTCACTGCAAAGTAGTATGATGGGATTCTTAGAGAAGAGGTGGGTTTTTGTACTCTATTGATATTCAATATCATCCCATACTTTAGTTTGGCTTCTAGTATGGCATATCACTTTTTTCTGGATTTTCCCCCTGTTGGTAGAAGAGCCTTCTTCATCATATCACTTGGTTATCTAGCTTTTTAATCATACTATATGTGGAAGTTCTGAGATAAACTGACTTTTATGAGAATGATGCTTAGCTAGTGTCACATTATTTAATTGCATTCTTGGATAAGTTCTTTGCTTGCTTAGCTCTCGTGTCTTTCCTCTTTTTGTTTTGGATTTATTTTCAGTTTTCTGGAGTATTTTCTGAAGTCACTTTTTCAGAAAGAATGTGTGTGGGTGCTTGTCAACACCATGTTTGAAAAATCCTTTTCACTTTTGCACCTGTACATGCCTTGGCTGGGTGTAAAACCAGGTTTAAAATAATTTTTCTTCAGCATTTTGAAGGTTGCGGTTCATTACCTTTTAGTAATGTTTTACTGATAAGAGATTTGATGCTACTATAGAATAGTATTTTTGTAGGTAACCTGATTTGTATTTTGGAAGCTTTTTGTGTTGATGCCTTTTTATCCTTGGCATTATAAAATTTGAAGAGGATGAGTTATAGTCCTTTTAAATTTTTTCTGTAAAGCATTTGTTAGACCCTTTGAAAATGTGAGCTGTGTCTTTAGTTCTGAGAAATCTTTTGTATTTCTTTCATTATTTTTCCCTTCTATGTTCTCTGTGTTCTTTCCACATTATTTTCCCTAGAGCTTCTATATACCAAAGTCCGTTTTAAAGTTTTTCTTTTGTTTTACATCTCTTTGGCTTTTTTGTCTATTTGTTCTGAGAGATTTCCTTGACTGTTTCATAACCTTTATTGAATTACTTAGCTCAAGTTCAAGTTCAGTCCTCCAACTCTTTGCGACCCCATGGACTGCAGCACATCAGGCCTTCCTGTCCATCACCAACTCGCGGAGTTTGCTCAAACATGTCCATTGAGTTGGTGATGCCATCCAGACATCTCATCCTCTGTCATCCCCTTCTCCCACCTTCAATCTTTCCCAGCATCAGGGTCTTTTCAAATGAGTCAGTTCTTCGCATCAGGTGGTCAAAGTTATTGGAGTTTCAGCTTCAGCATCAGTCCTTCTGATGAATATTCAGGATTGATTTCCTTTAGGATGGACTGGTTGGATCTCCTTGCAGTCCAGGGGACTCTCAAGAGTCTTCTCCAACACCACAGTTCAAAAGCATCAATTCTTCAGTGCTCAGCTTGCTTTATAGTCCAAGTCAGCTACTACTTTATATTTCTGGGGATTTCATCTCATTCATGGTCACTTGCTCTTATTTTATATATATATATATATATATAAATGCAATTTTTAATCTTAGGACACTAAGGTTTTAAATTTTTTCTCCTCATCAAATAACTCTTCCAATTTGTTTATTCTGGTTCTTTTTGATGGTGGTAGTTGTTTCTTCAGGTGTCTGGTCATCCTTATTTGTCTGTGTATACTTCTGAATGAAAGACCAGAATTACAGATAGTGCCCTCTCTTTTTACACAGTGGAGATTAGTAATGTTGGTGTTTAACTGTGCTCTTAAAAGGTTTAGTTGAAACATTAGAAAAAAACCAAATTAGGCGTACTTTTCTTCTACCCTTAATTTATTCATTTAGACATTTTCAGTGTTATCTTAATGTTTTTAGTCAGGCAGATGTCATATAGTCTGTTGTTGTTTGGCTATATTTTGGTTCAAAGAATTTATTCTAAAGGATTGTTATGATTTGCTGCTTGCTTATTACCCTGGGTAGATTATTATCACCTGAACTTTGGTGTACTCATTTGAAAATAAATATAATATCTGCCTTCTTTACCTTACAGTGTGATTGTAAGCATTACAAGATTATTTAGGGGAGTGGTTTCAGACTCAAACTATAAATAAATAAATATAGAAAAAGTTGTAATATAGTTCTTACTTTGTCAGTCCTTTTTCTCAAATTTGTATTTATGAATCAGTTATTAGCTCCTGTCCAGGTATAATCTCATTGTATTTGTACTTCTGAATGTGAATAAGCTAATAAGCTAATATTGCTCTTTAGCTAATGTCTTAGAATAGGGAAAGAAAGGCTTAAAGATAATTATTGATGTTATGTAGGATAAATGCTTTTCTGACTGTGGCTATTAGTGATATATCAGTAGTGAAAACTTTTTTCCTCTACTTATCCAAAATCATGAGTATTGAGATAACACATTAATTCAGTATTGTTGGTGTTAGAAATTACAATGAAAGAAGCATCAGTTGCAAACTGGAGTATTGCCTGCATTTTCCTTCTTAGTGGTCCTGTGAGAGTACCTAGCAGTTTGGCTGCACATCAGAATAAGAAGCATTTGCATATATATCAGACACTTCTTAAATTACTTTATTCAAAGATCAGCTTGTGGGTATACTCTGGGTAACTTAAAATCTTTAAACTAGGTGTCAAAAGTTTTGCTTTCTTAGTTTCCATTACAGCTAGTATTAATATTTGCTCTGAAGAAACTTACTATATTAGTAAAATGGGAAATTTTAACCTGCTTAAAAGGTTTAAATTCTAGAAATATGTATATTTTAATAATGTTGCATAAGGGTTTATTGTAGTTCATAAAATTTTGTTTGGTTAATAGTACTGTTCTTAAAAACCTAAGTAGTCTATTAATGTGGAGAGCCATTTCCTTTGATAGCAAGTTAAAATTTGTGTTTCTAGTCAACTCATCATCTTACTGTTTTGAAATTGGTACAAATCTAAGAGGTCGTTTTATCATTAAAGCATTTTGATTGATGAAAATGCTGCATGATGTGTTAATTCCTTACACTTTGTGTTGTATTAGTATCTAACAAATTGAACTTCATGTTATGTTCTGTGTGTGTAACCAGCCTGTGTTTTCAAATAACTTTTTCCCTAAGTTGCCTTGTGGTTATAGTTTCCATTCAGGGACATCCATTGTCCATAAACTGGGTCCTTTGAATGATATTTGTCTTACATTGTATGAAATGGTTTGCTTAGATGAACTAGAATGTTAGTATTTGGTGATTCTTAGCTAAAACTTTATATGTTTATGAGTTTTTTTTACAAAACAACTTAATCTCCACTGTGCAAAGTACACCTCTGTAGCAAAGATTGTAAGATAGGTTATGGTTTAATGTGTGCTGTGATCTAGGCAATTGTAAGTTACTACAGAGAAAACAAAGTGTGCCTTTTTGGGGGTGCTTTTCTAAGTCCAAGGGCCTTTCCTTCTCTTTTAATTTGTATATACTTATGTACATTTTGTTCACATCTTATTCACAAAGTGACTTTTGAAATAAATTATGAAGTGATTAAGAGAAGAGAAAATGACAGCATGATTTCCTGTTTACTAGTCAGTAGCAAGCATTTTCCATAGAGAGTAAAGAGCTGTGGTAGTGACTGCATAAACCACATGATAGATTAGAGAAGCTCACTTTGACTATTGACATTATAAAAGGAGCAGAAACATGGAAAAGTTATATTTATTTTCTAATTGCATTAAACTTGGAGATTTAATGTATCTACAGTGATGTGAAATTTGTTCTTCCTATTGTTTCAATGTATTTGTTTTGAAAGTGTTAACCAAGTCAACCAAGTGGAGAGAAACCAAATGGAGAGAACCATCAAATAGCTTTCATACACATTCTAGAGTGTAAAATTGCTGTTACCCACCTTCCCAAGCAACAGTTGAGTTTGTACATTGACTTTGTATTCTAGTCTCATTAAATTCACTTTTTAATGTTAGTTGACTTTAAAGGTTTTGTTTTGTTGGTCAAGTCATCTGCAAAGAGCCACAGTTCTGTTTCTGCCTTTCCAGTCTTTATGCCTTTAATTAATTTTTCTGGTCTTATTTCACTGGTTAGGACCTTTAGTACAGTGTTGAGTGTAATTGGTGAGAGTGGACATTTTTGCCTTACTTCTTAAAGTTTTCATTTTAGCTGTAGGATTTCACTGCTGCCCTTTATTGAGTTGAGAAAGTTCCCTTCTATTCCTAGTTTGCTGAGAACTTTGAACATGAGTGGGTATTCAGTTTTTTCAAGAGATTTTCCGGCACCTGTTGAAATGACCATTTAACTTTTCTAATTACTGTTTTAATATGTTAATATGGCATAATACTTTGATTGCTGGAATAAACCCGTTTGGTCATGATGTACTATCTTTAATATATTAACAGTTTTGATTCACTAATATTTTGTTAAGGATCCTTTTATACATTTATCAAAATATTGATCTATAATTTTTATTTGAAGTTTTGCATAATAGTTATGCTAGACTTATAAAATAGGTTGAGAATCCTCTCCTTGATTTTTGAAGGAATTTGCAAAAGATGAGTTCTATTTCTTCCTTATATGTTTGCTGAACTGCAGTCAGTGAAGCCATCTGGGTTGGAGCTTTTTAAAATAATATATTCATTCAATTTATTTAATAGATACAGGAGTATTCAGATTTTGTTTCATCTTGTGTAGTTTGAGTAAATTGTATATTTTAAGGAATTTGTCCATTTCCTGTAAATTGATTTATTGTCTGCTAACCTGATTTTAGGATTTTCCTGAAGTTGATTTCTGTTGACAGCTCTTTTTCTTCGCCTGTGATTGTATTTTCTTGTTACTTCATATGTCTGGTATATAGTTCATTGTGCTGATGTGTTGTACAGACTCTTGATCTCTTATTTCCTACTGAAGACTACTGCTTTTTGTTTTAATTGATACTTAACCTCAATTTTATTGTTTCTTTACTTCATTTTCTTTGTTGTGAAAAGCAGTTAAAATCTCTGCTTTTTTCCTCAACTTTTTTGCTTTCTGTTTTTTGGCTCTTTTTTTTTTTTTTTTTTTTAAATCCATGGATTATTCAGGGGTTAGCTAGAATTTGGGCAGAGTTTACATATAGGTTTTGGGGCTCCTCCTCTGTGTCTTCCTGTCTTGTGGGGTATTCTCCTTTTCTAGTCATGAAAAGTTTTTGGCAGCTCTGAGCTCCAGTCTGACTCCTTTAAGCAACATGACTATGATTTTTTGTCGAAGTTTCATCCACACTAATCTCAAGAGATGGAGGAGCCCCTCAAGCAACAAGTCATATAAAAATGTAGATCTCATCCAGTGCAGTCAGTTCTCTTCTTTCAGGGGTGACTTTCCCCAGTTTCTGCTTACTTTTGGTGCTTTCCACTGCCTTCAGATAGTTTTTATTTTAGTATTTTGTACAGGATTTATAACTTTAAGTATGGGAAAGTTAGCTTAATACAAGTCACCCTACAGTCAATGAAAGTGGAACTCTGCTAGACATATGTTTTAATGTATAGATGTAAAGTTTAAGCTTTGTAAGTGACTAAGTTTTGTAATTACTCGTAACAAATTAAGAGGAGTAGAAACTTCATCTGTCTGTATAACCGAGGAAACTAATGGTTTAAACCATCTGACCTCCAGTCACCTGGAAACATAGGTAAACCTTTTCTCCAGTAAATTTACAGAGTTTTAAACTAGAGGAGTCTTTGGAAGTTGTCTAGTCTTATACCTGTTTATCTTATAGTTTAGAAAACAGGTCAGTTTTGGAGTTGAGGCAGAGCAGGACCAGTAGTGGAATTACTGTATTGCCAATTTTATGATACTTCATATTTTGTTCCTTTCCTGTCACTTAGGAATATACTGGAGTTCTTTTTAAAAAGCTATTATTAGTACTCGGTGAAGGAGTAGGTAAGAACTGTTGAACAGGAGGCTTTAAAAATTTCTAAGAATGGAAAAGGGAGTAGCTTCCATCTGTTGGAAACCTCATGTCCCCGTGGGGAGCACAGGGACGCTGTCCCCGTTGAACTTGCTGTGTTAGCTGCCTTGGGGAACCTGGCACTGATGTGATGGCCAAGCACCGGCTACTGTATTTTCTTAAAGATATGTTTTTACTTATGCCAGTTTTTCTGCTTGGCCTTTTCTTCCCTTCTGTCTTTGTCAGTGAAATCCTTCATTTTAATTTTAATATCATCTTGATGTTTTCCCAGATCACAGTCTTACAGAGCGAGAATCGAATCATTTCTCTTGTCTCTAACACATTCGTGCCTTGTCTTGCTTTAGGCTTTTTATTGACTAGTTACGACATAGATACATTATTTTACCTTCTCCATTATAAACTGAGGGCAGGAACCTTGTCCAGTACAACTGTATTTCTTCCCCCTATAGGGTCTACCAGTACCTTGAACATAGCTCTTAATCTTCCCTTGACAAATGAATACGGAAGAGGAAAAAACAATTGGAGATGTTCAAATATCAGTATGTCACAGATATCAGGGCTTAGAACTCAGTTTGGGATAGCTGAAGCAGGGCAAGGCATACAGAATGGATAGTCAGACTTACGGAAGTGGCCTGTACCTCGATGGGCTTCCCAGGTGGCGCAGTGGTAAAGAGTCTGCCTGCCAGTGCAGGAGACACAAGAGGTGATGATTCGATCCCTGGGTCAGGTAGGTCCCCTGGAGTAGGAAATGGAACCTGCTCCAGTGTTTTGCCTGGAAAATTCCATGGACAGAGGAGCTCTGCCCCCCGCCACACGCACCCTACACAAACACGTCCCCCCCACACACAGACACACACTCCTAGAATAGGATTTTGGGATTCCAGATCAGGTAGTACATTTATCACTCTATCGTGCTTTTGTGTATGGAGTCTGCTGCTGCTGCTGCTGCTGAGTCGCTTCAGTCGTGTCCGACTCTGTGTGACCCCATAGACGGCAGCCCACCAGGCTCCCCCATCCCTGGGATTCTCCAGGCAAGAACACTGGAGTGGGTTGCCATTTCCTTCTCCAGTGCATGAAGGTGAAAAGTGAAAGTGAAGTCGCTCAGTCGTGTCCGACTCTTAGCGACCTTGTGGACTGCAGCCTACCAGGCTCCTCCGTCCATGGGATTTTCCAGGCAAAAGTACTGGAGTGGGTCGCCAATGCCTTCTCCAGTATAGGGACTAATGGAGTAGAGATTAGAACTGACTGAATGGTTATTCCTGGCAGAGGTGGCTGGGAAGATCCCTCATAGTCCCAGAATAGGTGAGTATATAAGTTATCTTAACCAGGTGAGTGGGACACTATAGTGAAAAATGTAGTAGTGATCATAGTTCTGAAAGATTTGTTCATATTTAGGGAAAATTTTTGCTTTACT
The DNA here is from genome assembly GCF_002263795.3 of Bos taurus. Classification (NCBI taxonomy): domain Eukaryota; kingdom Metazoa; phylum Chordata; class Mammalia; order Artiodactyla; family Bovidae; genus Bos; species Bos taurus. The sequence goes on from NC_037343.1 coordinate 33,377,889, forward strand.
CATAGAACTGAGAAGTGCTTCCACCTTCATGAAACTTTTCAAGCCTATGAGGAGAATCTTTTCTCATATGTTTCTGATGGATCATTTATTGAAACTAAAATCTCATTGTATAAGGCATAGCTGTTTCATTATTTAATAGCTCTGAGCACTAGTAGTCTTTATTTTGCCTTCCTGAGCAGTAAAAAAAAAAAAAAAAAAAGTTCTGTTTTTCCTATGATAGGCCTTCAGATTGGAGAAGGAAATGGCAACCCACTCCGGTATTCTTGCCTGGGAAATCCCATGGACAAAGGAGCTTGGCGGGCTACTGTCCATGGTGTTGGCAAAAGAACTTAAGGCAACAAATAAGGCCTTCAGATATTTCAAGATCACTGTACTGTCTTCCCTAAAATCTTCTTTCTAAGCAAAAAGTTGTCTTTTCTTTAGTTTGTTTATTGTATGACATGGTTTCTAGCTCTCTCATGCATGATCTTTGGTGTCCTCTTATGGAGATATCTGTTTGTCTTGAAATGTGGTGTTATAGGTGATCTTATTTGCAAAACAGAAATAGAGACACAGATGTAGAGAACAAATGTACGGATACCAAGGAGGAAGCAGAGGGTGAGATGAATTGGGAGATTGACATGTGTATATATATATATACAATATATATAAATCTTTACACGTATATATATACACACACACACACACACACTACTATATATAAAGTAGATAAGTAATGGGACCCTGCTATGTAGCGCAGGGCACTCTTACTCAGTGCTCTGTGGTAACCTAAATGGAAAGACGATCCACCAAAGAGGGGAGCTATGTATACGTATGGCTGATTCACTTTATGTACAGCAGAAACTGACACAGCAGTGTAAACAACTATACTCCAGTTAAAAACAAGACAACAAAAATGTGGTGTCCAGAAGAGATAATATATTTATTTTCCCATTGCTAGTTTGTAAATGTTTGTGTTGTCTCATGCCATGGCCATCACTGGGTATTATTTTGATTTTTAAAATTTTTATTGGTTATTTATTTTCTATATACTAGTGTGTATATGTCAATCCCAGTTCCCTGTTTATCCCTCTTCCACCAACATTCCTCTTTTTTAGTTGTCATTTTATTGCTGTCTTATTTTACATCTCTTTGTTACTGAGGTTTAACTTTGTTGTTATTTCTTTTAGCCGCCCTGCCCCCCCAATAAATTGCTTGTTCTTATCCTTAGTCAGTTTTTATATATGAAACTTACATGTTTAGTTCAGTTCATAAATGGTGTATATTTTTTGTTTGTAAGAACATTTTATATATTCTGAATACTGTTATTTTGTTGATCTTTTTGTTGCTGCTGCAGATCTTTTCCTGATTCGTTTATGCCTTTTAACTTTAGTTTTGTCATGTAAAGGTTTTTAACTGCTATGTATTCTATTAATACTGTATCAAGCTTTTCTTTAAGGATGCCATTCAGGTCATACTTGGAAACTTTTGCCTGTTTTCTTTGAGCATCATTATGATTTTAAAAATTTGTGTTATGGAAGTAATATATGAGTTCTTTTTGTAAGAAGGCTAAAGCAACAGATAGAGTTGCACTATTATTTTCCTTCTCAGAAATATTGCTATCAAGTGTGTTGTGCCAATATAAAGTCAGATTTTTCCTCAAATATTTAAGAACCAGAAAGATACGTGCCAAACTATAAGTAATACTTGTCTCTTGTCAGAAGATTTGGATTCAAGGAATTGAGCAGGGCACAGGAATAGGGATAATGAAAAAATGAGACTTCTGTGCTTTATTCTGTATAAACATTTGAACCTTATTGTTTCGTCTCATTTTACATAAATGGTGTCGTAGTCACTTAACTACATGTCTTAGAGATTCGTTTATGCTGTTGCAGCATGTAGTCAGAAGAGAACGACTGCTCTGACAGAACTTGGCTTTTAGTGAACCTGTTCTTCTCACTCGTCTGTTTGTCTCATTGTTAAGTACTCATATACTGTCATTTAGTCCAGAGGTTAAGAGAGCGGAACTTCAGGTCTTCGCCTTGCCTTTTGCTAGTGGCTGTGGGCAAAATGCTCAGTATGCCTTAAACTTACCATCTGTAAGATGGAGATGACAATAATTTCTCTCCTATGGTGATGGTTGTTTTGTCACTAAGTCACGTCCAAATCTTTTGTGACCCAATGGACTGTATAGTCCACCAGGCTCCTCTGTCTATAGGATTTTGTGGGGAAGAATACTGGAGTGGGTTGCTGTTTCCTTCTCCAGGGAATCTTCCCGACCCAGGAACTGAACCTGCGTCTGCTGCATTGCAGGTAGATTCCTTACTGCTGAGCTACCAGAGGAACCCTTTATGTGGTTGTGTGCTGTGCTTAGTTTCTCTGTCACGTCCTTGTGTCTGACTCTTTGCAACCCCATGGATTGTAGCCTGCCAGGCTCCTCTGTCCACGGGATTCTCCAGACAAGAGTACTGGAGTGCGTTGCCATATCCTCCTCCAGGGGATCTTCCCAACCCAGGGATTGAACCCAGGTTTCCTGCATTGCAGACAGATTCTTTACCATCTGAGCCACCAGGGAAGACCATGTAAAACATCATAATGTTTGATGAGTTTTAATCACAGTACATGGGATATTCTAAGTAGTTAATAAGCAATAGCTGCTATTATTGGTATTATATATAGCTGCTATTATTATCATATATTATTACTATTATAGAATAGCTGCTATTATTACTTAGTACTCCGTTATATGACATGGCTAAATTTGACATCGGTTTTACTGATATTTAATATTTAGCCTCACCCATTGTTTTCTTCTATAAAATAAGGATCTTTGCCTGTACAAGGTTTTGTTTTGTTTTTAATACCTTTCTGATGCTCTGTATTTCTCAAAGATTACTGATGCTACTGGAACTGAGTGATAACTATCTTCTCAGCACCTTTGGACATTATAGAAATGTGAAAGAGGAGTTACTCGGTGTTCCTTTTCTGTTGTCTCAGCTGAATGTTGTGCTGCTCTCTTCCTCAGTCTTTATCTTTTATCATTTTAAAGTTTCTGTTTATTTGTAACAATTTTTAAAAATTTGTTTTTCTGTATTAATTCTCTGTTATGATACTGCTATCTTTTCACTTTTTCTAAATGAATTAGTGCTACAGCAACAAGTATAAACATTTTTTTTCTTCTGCACTCAGGACTGGGTAAGGCCAAATGATAGGTGCATTTTAATCTTGTGGTTGACAAAAAATGTTTGTCATTTAAGAACACTAATTTCCTTTTTGTCCACATTTGCAAACTAAAACATTCTATCTAAAGTTTATGTGTCAAGAGAGGCATAATTATTTTTTAATGTTGTGATAGTAACAATTGATAAATGAAAATGAAAAAAGAAAGTAAAAGTTGGGAAAGAACGTGAAGGGGAACAGTTTTTCACCTTCATAGTGGGAAGTCAGTTGAAATCAAGAAAGAGAGCCATAATGCCAGAAGTATTAAAAGTGGCTGCATTTGTCAAGTAGAATGGTGAGGGTGTGAGGTGTATGTATGAGTGGTAGAAGAGACACTACTGTTTTTTAAGTCTTAAATTCTTTCATATGTTACTGAATTATTATTACATTCTACAGGTACTACTAATAATAGTAAACTGTATCCCACATGATCCTAATTTATGAAGATAAAAAGCATAGTTTTATATATTGATATAGGTATAAAAATTGATCGGAAGGAAATACATACCACAGTATTAAAAGTGGTTATCCCTGGGTAGTGTTTTTTTTTTTTTTCCTGTCATATTTTTCTATATTTTATAAAATTTCTAAAGTGAGTTTATTACTTTTATAATCAGAAAAATATTAAGGGAAAATATATAGGACTGTCTGCATTTAATTTGTCATATCTGGCATCAGTATGACATATGATGGCTCAGACAGTAAAGCGTCTGCCTGCAATGCAGGAGACCCGGGTTCAATCCCTGGGTAGGGAAAATCCCCTGGAGAAGGAAATGGCAACCCACTCTAGTATTCTTGCCTGGAAAATCCCATGGACGGAGGAGACTGGTAGGCCACAGTCCATGGGGTTGCCAAGAGTCGGACACGACTGAGTGACTTCACTTCACTTCACTTCATAACTTTTTTAATTAAAAGAAGTTAGAGAACCATTTGGGAAGATGCCCTGGAGAAGGGAAAGGCTCCCCACTGCAGTATTCTGGCCTGGAGAATTCCATGGACAGTATAGTCCATGGAGTCGCAAAGAGTCGGACATGTGACTTTCACTTTCAGTTTTCACTTTCATTCTCTCTCTGTTTTAAATGTATTAGTAAGACAAGTGTTCTGCTAAAAATAACAGAATAGGTAGCCAAGAGTAAAAAACAAAGACGTGTTTATTTTTTCCTGTAAGACGGGATAAAGGTCGGCAGGGACTGGTTGTTTATCAGATAAGGATAAAATCACCAAAGATTCCAGCTCTCTCTGCTTGTGCACCTTTAGCTTACTGGCTTTTCATTCCTACACTTGTTGCTTCAAGGTTTCAAAATATCTTTCAGTCTCTAGTGGGAGGCGGCCAGGGTTAAGGCGATTGGGAAAAGATACTGCTTTAAAGAACCAACAGTGTGTGCCACAAAATGTTTTATGTGTGTGTGTATGTGTGTGTGTGTGTGTATGTGTGTGCGTGTAGTTATAATGTCGGTACTGCAGTTCTTAGATTTCCGGCAGAGACAATTTCCAGCCTTTGTATAGGTCAGATTTAAAGTTTGGCACATAGCATTCTCTAAAATTTATCCCTCTGGGGATTATTCTAAAAGATAGCTATTTTGTCTGTTTGTAGAACTTCTAGGCTTGTGCTCCCTTCTTAAAAAAGATAGTTTGTTATTCTGAGGTGATAGTGAATTAGGAAGTATGTTTCTAAAATGATCCTCAATTTTTTTTTTTAATGATCCTCAGTTTGATTTGACTTTCCTTGTAGAATCCAAATTTTAGTTTGCAGCCAGTTTTCTGAGGATTGTGAGTTTTTAGTGTATCAAATGAATTATATAAAGGTTTTCATTTTTGTTTTTAAGTCAGAGTATGCAATGAAATTGGTAGTCACAGGTTTTATAGCTGAGGATTCCAGCTCTGTTGTTGTTTAGTTGCTCAGTTGTGTCCAACACTTCTGAGACCCCATGGACCGTAGCCCGCCAGGTTCCTCTGTCTGTGGGATTTTCCAGGCAAAAATGACGAGTGAGTTGCCATTTCCTTCTCCAAGGGATTTTCCTGACCCAGGGATCGAGCCGGAGTCTCCTGCATTGCAGGTGAATTCTTTACCACTGAGCCACCTGGGAAGCCCGATTCCAACTCTATCTTCTGGATCAGCGGAAAAGACCAGATTACATCCTTCAAAATGTTAGGGCTTATATTTACTTGGATTTTTTTCATCCATATATTTTAATGAATATTACTCCTTATTTTCTTACTCCTCTTGTGACTGACTTCTTTAAAAATTTTTTTAAATTTAAGTTTATATAGCTTTCAGTGTTGTATTTATGGCTTTCAGCATTAAAATGGTGCTGAATAAAAATACATTACTATCAAATTAGACTCATTTGTAAAAGTTTAGATCTTTATAGTTTTGTTTATCAATGAATTGATAAACTTATTTTTTTTTTGGTTAATTTTTCTTAGCAGTTACCCAGAGATACTTATTTATCCTCAAGCAATTTTTTGTTAGTCTAAAAAGCTGTTACCACTCTATGCTTTTGAGGCGTGACAAATTCTTCTTGTAAAATAAATAAGCATATTTATTTCTAGTATTTGGATAACTAATATCTTTAATCAAATTAGAGAAATATTTTTTGGAGATTGGGAAGAATGTGAAGATACAGGTCACCTGCCTTCATGGAGTTTAGAATTTAGTGGGGGAAAGAGGCTCTTTAAGATGAGTCAGTTTCCTCATCTGTAACATGGAATCATGTAGTTCTTACCTGCCTCATGAGAGTTGTGAGGATTAAGTGAGTTAAGTCATGTCAAAGGCTTTGAACTACGCCAGAGACATAGTAAGTGCTTCCGAAATGTTAGCTGCCGTTACCATTGTTATTAACAAATAGAGATTTGCACAAAGTGCTTTGGGAGCACAGACTAGGCAAGACTGACTTCCTGGAAAAGGGAGGGCGTGATAAAATTTGTACCTGCTGTCAGTTCTGCTTCATAGTTTCCTTGTTTATCATTGCCATTTGAGTGCCTAGTGCATAGTCAGTCCTCGAAGGAAGAACTCAGAGAAGTTGCAAAGGTGAACTTTTCTTAAAACATTTTAAAAGTAGATGACAGTAAAATTGGAAGATGTAGTGTTAAAATTTGTCACCCAATCTTCTATGCCTGACTTAGTCCTATGATAGAATTTAGAATATTTTTGCAAGTAAGTAAGTAAGTAGTAGAGGATAATTTTAGAAATAGAAAAGCTATTATTTTCAACCAGGCTTTTGAAACAGTCTGGGTTTTCAAATAGTTTAAGATAATGCTTTCTAGCAAGGACTTGAGATACAAGAATCATACACTTCAGACTAGACTCATAGCTGTGGATTTTGACAGTGCTGTGTTGTTTTAGATCAGTATAACGACATTGATTTTTATCTGCTGCTGTAATAGATTACCCAACACTTGGTGGCTTAAAATAATGATTTATATTATTTGTCATGATTCTGTCTGTGGTTTGACTCAGTGGTTCTTCTGGTGATCTCAATTGGGGTCACTCATCTGGCTGGATTTAGAGTGTAACCAGGCAGAGCTGGAAAATCCCAGAAGGTCTTGCTCCGGTGTTTGGTTCCTTGGTGCTGAAGGTTGAGTGGGAGTGCCTCAGTTTTCCTCCCTGTTGCCTTTTTTTCAGCAGGACAGCTTGCACCTCAGAGCATGTGACTGGCTTCTGAGAATGAATACTGCCAGCCCTCCTAAAGGCTAGAACCAGAGCTGGCACAACATTTCTTATAATCCATTTTTTTGGTCAAACAAGGCAGAAGGCCAGCTTGGATTCAAGAGGGAGAGAAAGAGAGTCCATCTCTTGATGGAAAGAGTGGTAAAGAATTTGTGGCCTCTTAATCTACAATAGATAGCGTGGTGCCTTAATTTTCATTGCGTGTTTGCTTTCTGCCCTCCCTATTTATCCCTTAGTTTCGTTCTTTATGTTTTACCTTTTCCTGTTTTACTGATTTAGATTTCTGTTCTTTTGATAGTGTGGGTTTCAGTTCTGCCTTTGTTTTTACTTTGCCTATATGTATTTCTTTTCTAGTTTTCTTTTAATATATCCTTTGTTTTAACCTTCTCACTTTTCTTTGTCTTTTATCTTTAATTTTATGGAACCTAAATATTTCCACCGTAAGGCATAGGTGTGGTATTTGGGTTAGAGGAAGTGTTAGAAAAACACAGGGGTGGTGTCCACCGGGTTATGTTATTGATGGTCAGACACTGAATCTTTGGTTTAGGGGCCTGGTGGAAGATGATGGGATAGCCCCTTTTGATTGAGACAACTTTCAGCTTTTGATAATTACTGCTGAGTTTTTACATGTTGTAAATATGGTTTCAACTGATTACCCATAAAATTGTAGTGAAATTATAAATTTCTTAAATTTTGTGATTTCAAATGAGTAAGATAAGCTGTTGATATGCTAGTTCAGAAAGCAGTTCAACCTGTGCATAACTTAAGTAAACTCAAGTAAAACCTTTTAAAAAAAATTTTAGTAATACATTTTATTTAGCCTACATGTACAATGTGACATTTCAATGTGTGTCAATATGAAAAGTTATTAACAGTGTATTTTATATATTTTTTTCAATCTGAAGTCTTCAGCATGTGCTGTGTATTTTGCACTTTGAGACCCTCTCAGTTAATTCTGGCCACAGTTCAAGTGCTCACTAGCCACGTGTGACCACTGGCCACCATATTGGACAGTGAAGTCTTCCAGAGTCAAGTAGAGCCTTTTGATAACTACAGCTGTGGTCAACGTGTTGCCTGCAATCTCAGGAGTGATCCTGGTCCAGAACTGAGCTAAGCCCATCCTGCCCCATTGACACGGTACTGAAGTTTACTGTACTGGAAAAGCTGGCATTTGGGGTAATTTGTTACATAAAAATTGTACAGATTTTGGTATCAGAGTGGTTTTATTTTGCCATAACAACAACTTTAAATGGAGGTCTGTCATTGAACTCAGTAGTGGACACAAACTAGAAAGATTTTGAGGCATTAGTGAAAGCCTGAAAAGCCTGATTAGACTGTTAGTAGAAGTTTGATGGCCTTGATGGCCTTGGAGAAGACTGTGGGTGCGAGCTTAGAGAAAAATGAGAAAATTGTCATCAGCAAATTGAGGAAGGAGATTCTTGTTCTCTAGTGGCAGAAGTTTAGGAACTCTGTCACCTGCAGTAAAATAGGAAGTAGAAGAATATATACAGTAAACTAGGTGATCTAGCTAAGGAGACTTTGTAAGCAGAACATTAGGGATACTCTTGGTTTCTTCTTGCTGCTTGTATATAAAATGTAAAAGGAGAGAGACCAATCAAAGAAAGTACTGTTAAACTAAAAGCATGTGTGAGTCTGAAAATTCCTAGCCTCTTCATTTGACCAGTGTTGCTAAAATGAGGAACATTCTGCTACTGCTAAGTCACTTCAGTCGTGTCTGACTCTGTGCAACCCCATAGACGGCAGCCCACCAGGCTCCCCCATCCCTGGGATTCTCTAGGCAAGAACACTGGAGTGGGTTGCCATTTCCTTCTCCAATGCATGAAAGTAAAACGTGAAAGTGAAGTCGCTCAGTTGTGTCTGACTCTTAGCGACCCCATGGACTGCCGCCTACCAGGCTCCTCCGCCCATGGGATTCTCCAGGCAAGAGTACTGGAGTGGGGTGCCATTGCATTCTGGAAAACAGCAAATCCAAAACACTCTCAGGAAAATGTGTTCTACAAATGAAGCTGAGGATGTGACTTTAAAATCCTTTAAAACCTCAGAAAGATCCAAGGTGTTGCCTCAAAGACCTCTTGAGTCAAACAACAGGGTTTCTAAGAACATTTAGAGAGGAACGGAAGGAAGGGCTTTTCTTGGAGAGATTTATGGGTATGGCCTTGGTCTCACAATGGAGTAAACCATAAAAAGATTGTCAGGAGGCCCACAAAGTTTCTTCTCTCCTCTCTTCTTCCCTTTCACCTCTTTTTCTTCTAATGAGAGTAAATCAGCACTGTCAGCTTGGACTGGACTTGGGACAGAGACAGTACACATGAAAAGCAGGGTGTGAGTCTCTGAACCTCTGCATGTAGGAAGCATGTTGAGAAAACTACACGGCTGCCATTTGGAAAGCAGGACCAAGAGCCTGGAGGACAGAAACAGGCCTTGGGTTCTGATCAGAAATTGACTGTATTGCCTTGGATTTCAGAACTGCTGTGGGCCAGTGACCCCCTTCACCTCCTACTTTATCTGTTTGAGCACCAGTGCTTCAGTAGTTTCCCGGTGCCTTTTGTGCCTTTGGCCTTGAATTCTTGACCCACAGAAACTGAAAGATGTGAAGGGTTATTGTTATTTTAAAGCTTTAAGTTTTGTGGTAATCGATTATGCAGTGATAGATAACTAATGCAGTGACAGGTTGAAATCGGAAGGCTGAGAAGAGAACCCCACCAACATTTCAGGAAATGGGAGTGGGGGAAAACAGGAACACAGAGGGAGAATAAGACCTTTGATTTCAAAGGTTTTGATCTATTAGAACCATGGACTGACTGCTTGTCATTGGAAAAAGATGTAAAGTCAAGAATATTCATTAATGTGTGTTCTGTTAAATACTGGAGAAAGGAATTCTAATTATTGCTAAGAACTTGAATTTTATGTGTAAAATGGGGAAGAACTCTACTTATTTTATGTGTAGTTTTACAGTTTGACCTTGTTTCTTAGTAAGCAAGGTTGATTATATAGTGTATATTCTTAGAGGTCTCAGAGATCAATATTATTTGGTGTAAAAGTATTTAAGATAAATAAATGTAAGAGTTGGGCTCTAAACTCAGCTCTTATCAATTTACTTTAAAATGACTGAAAAGAAGAGGAAATTACTTTCACTCTTGAAGATTTTGAAAATTTTAATTATGTACAAAAGCTAAAAGTTTTAATATAGAGCTAATAAGCACATAAATCTTCAGTGTTTCACCATATTTTCTTTATGTATTCCCCCCCCGCCCCCAGCTTTGAGGCACACTTGCTAAAACTTGTATATATTTGACATGTACAGTACAGTGTTTTGGTGTATGTATGCATTGTGGGCTTTCCGTGTGGCTCTCGTGGTGAAGAACCTGCCTTGCCAGTGCGGGAGACATAAGAGATGAGGTCCAGTCCCTGGGCGGGGAAGATCCCCTGGAGGAGGGCATGGCATCCCACTCCAGTATTCTTGCCTGGAGAATCCCATGGACAGAGGAGCCTGGTGGGCTGCAGTCCAGTGGGTCTGAAAGAGTCAGACACGACTGAAGTGACTTAGCATGCGGGCATACGTTGTGAAATGATTGCCACAATTAAGCTGATTTAATATTTTCATGAATACTCATAGTTACAATGTTACTTTGGGGTTTTTTTGTTGTTGTTGAATCATTTGAAAGCAAGATGCAGATTTTGGTCCATCCCTAAATTCTTTTAGTCCACATCTCCAAGAATAAGGTTTTTATGGTTACCATTAATCCAACCAAGAAAATTAATACATTGAATAATCACATCTAATATGGCAGTCCAAAAAAACTTTTATGATTTTTAAAAAATCTAGAATCTATACAGTATATTTGTTTATGTCTCTAGCCCATTTTCCAATGAGTCAACTCTTCACATGAGGTGGCCAAAGTACTGGAGTTTCAGCTTTAGCATCATTCCTTCCAAAGAAATCCCAGGGCTGATCTCCTTCAGAATGGACTGGTTGGATCTCTGGCATCACTGACTCGATGGACGTGAGTCTGAATGAACTCCGGGAGTTGGTGATGGACAGGGAGGCCTGGTGTGCTGCGATTCATGGGATCGCAGAGTCGGACACAACTGAGTGACTGAACTGAACTGATTGAACTAGCCCATTTTATTCTGGAATAATAAAAATGTGACATTGTATTGCTTTCTATGACATTGAATCTGATTTTCTTTGAGGATTTTATGCTTCCAGTTGCCTCTGTAGAATGTTCCGCATTCTGGATTTGCTAAATTTTTGTTTATTATTAGATCCAGGTTGATCCTTTTTTGGTGAAAATACTATATAGATGACATATACTTGATCAAAAAAGTGACTTCTGGAACTCTTCACCATAAATATATTTTTTCCGTTTACAAACCTGTGTGGTCATAATTCCTAACAACCTTTCGCTTTGGTTTTAAACTTCCATTGATTGATGCCACTGCCTGAATCAATTTTAACCTTGTGAATTGTAGGAAAATTCCTTTGTAATGGCCGTATATAATTGATCCATGTTTGCAGTTTCCTGCAAAAAAAAAAAAAAAGAAATGCCTTGTCACCACTGAAAGAATCCACTGTTTTTTCTTGTTAAAAATAAATATATTATTTGGACTGTGGATTTGAATGCATTTATTGTCTGAGTTCCATGTATGTTTATATTCCATAATGAATAATTTTGAAAAGCTTTAACTTAAAACAATAAGTTAATGACAGATCTCTTAGGATAGTTTCAGAATTCCTAACAGTGAGGCTTATTGAACAGTTGTGTGATACTTTTTGAATACCAGCTACAGTATTAGGAATCACACCAGATAGTATAATGTATTTAGCATTAAAAATGTAGCCCTCAAATACTCACCAGATAAATTGAAAAGATAAGACACATATGCATGTAGAAACAGAAGACTATTTACAGCAAGAAAGCATATATGCTGAATCACTGGAATAGTCAATAGATGATTTTTGTGTTCAGGAAACTGTCACTTTGAACTTTGACATGTGTACAAGGCGTGCAGGTATATGAAATGTCTTAAGATGTCATTGACGTTCTGAACCTGGACTTTTGAAACATACTTCACAATAATAATCTAGTGCCTACCATGTTATAGCAACCAAAGAAACAAAAAGAATAAAACATATCCATTGCGCTTGAAATTCTATTGCGTGAGATGAAAAACACAGGGATCAATGCTACATAAGATCATGAAAATGCTATAATAAAGGTGTCTACGTAGTGCCAAGGTTGTATAGGAGAGAGAACTAGGAATTCAGATTGCTCCAGAGATGGGTGTGTGACAGGAAAGTCTTTCCCAGAGTAAATGGCCTTTGAGTCTGGGAGGAAGTTTTTCGACTGAGAATGGAAGCATATTCTAAGCAATAGAAGATGGCGTATTCTAAGCAATAGAAGATGGGCCCAAATACCCAGAGGCATGATTGTGTGTGGCATGTTTCAGAGCCTGGTGATACCATTTCAGGAAATTCAGAAATGGTTCTGATTTGGAAGGGGTTGATAGAAATGATTATTCAGCCTTTTGTGAGTTTAATTTTTTCACATACAGGAGAACAACACAGTTGAATTTTAATGTTATGTACACTTTTTCAGAAAAGTATATGGCAAGCAGTGGATTGAAGAATGAATCCAGGAAACACTTTACCAACAGTTGAGGAATGAGAGGAAAAGGAGTCTTCCTTAGGAATGTACCAAAAGCATTTATTAGAAAGGAAGAAAGCTACAACAGTAAAGTCATTAGAACAAATTGATGAGATTTTACAAGAGGATGGTTAATATCACATACAAGAGAGTGTACAAAGGAAATGAAAATGTTTAAAAAGGCTGTTGGATTTGACAATAATTTTGTGAATTCAGTATCAGTGATTTGGGGAAGGGGATTGGAAGCCACTTTTCTTGGGGACAAAGGAGAGTGATTAATGCTTAAATACTGAGTTTAAACTATTTGGAAAATCTGACAGTGAAAAGTAGAGTAGTAACAGCATGCGTACAGTTTGGTCAAGAGAAATTGTTTTTAAAAGTTAGAGAAAGCCTTGTATATATATGATGGCCGAGTGGAACATGCTAGTGGGACAGGAAATGCTACAAGTTGTCAGAGCATAATTGATGGAGCAAAGGGTTGGGAAGAGATGACAACACAGGAGAGAGGATTAGCTTTGGAAAGGAGGAGAGGCAGCCTTCCAGCTGATCCAGAGGGAATGAAGTGATCATGCAGGAAGAACACAAAGGGAAGGATTGTTAAGCAAGAGGATTGTAAAAAGGAACTTAGGTGATGCTATTACATTCTCTGTGAGTTTGGACAGAGCAAACATTTTGGTTTTTGAACTTTCTCTGTGATTTATGTATTCTAGGAGCATTGATGGATAAAGTACCCATCCAACATAATCTAAAGTTGGAGAGTGGCATGGCAGAAAACTAAGGGGCAGGGAGTAGACACCTGATATTTTCTATCATTTGAAAAATTTTAGTACAAAGAAAATACTGAGCATCAGAATGCTCTAATATTGTTTAAAAATGCAATCATTGTTTAAACCTTGTTTAGGAACGCTAAATATTATTGTGTTAAAAAAAGCTTTGGTATATAAATTTCAAAGTATGTTTTATATTGATAAAACTATTAATCTAATTTTTAATTGTTTAAAATTTTGCTGCACTTTTTAAAAACGGAGGACTTTTCTCTATGAGAATAATTAGGACTTTGCAGATTTTAAGCAACAGCAACTCAACACAAGCTTAAGCAGTGAAGGATAAATTTAGAAGAAGGGATGGATTTATTAGATTATGTAAATGAGGAATCCAGAATGGACCTATTTCAGCGATACCTGAATCCAGGAACCCTAGTGATGATGTCAAACATTCTTCTGCTCCATTCTGCTGTTTTCATCTGTGGGGTTCTCATTTCCAAGCAGGATTCTGCTCTGTAGTGAGCGTGTGGTTACTGGAAGCCTCAGGGCAATATCATGGCTCACCGTTCAAAAGTAAGGTAGGCCTTTTCCCATCAGCTGTATAGTAGATACCAGAGTAGATTGTGTCATTTTTGTGTATCCCTGGATTGTGAAGCCAGGGATATATGTACTCTGATTATGTAGAGCTTGGGTTGTGTAATCACCTCTTGAAGGAGGTCAAATAGCTATGAGTTAAAGGGATGGGGGCTCAAAAATTTGGCACATTTCCTTCTATTTGTATGTATGTGTGTATCTACCTGTTGGCTCTGTAACAAACCAAATAGTTTAGTGAATGCCTTGTGTCACATTTCTTAGGAAAGAATCAGCCTTTGATTATATACGTAAGTCTTAACAGCTTTTTTAGTTTATGATTTCATAAGAGATAACTGTAGAAGCCTTTTCTTTTTTTACAAGTAAAAGTGTTTTCTATGGTATATATCACAGTATTTTCAGGCCTTCACAAAAATGGGGCAGCCGTCCATGAGTTGACTTCAGTAGTAGTGAAAATGAACATCTTGTGATGCTGAAAAGAACTGGATGTGAGTCTCACAGAAGTCCCGAGTTCTAGTCTTAACTCTTTCAGTAATCAACTGTGTGTAAATAACACACAAAACTACTTGACACCACTGGGCTGTAAAAATAGGTGAATTGGAGATCTTATGAAGCTCTAAATTTCTTCTACTTTTAATAGAATAATTCAGGTTATAGAAAAATGTAAAATAGGAATCTTAGTATACTGTAAAGAAAATTAATGATTGTAGTTTTCACTTTAGACAGATTTGGGTTTGAATTCAAACTCTGACTCACCAGCTATGTAAACTTGGACAAATTGCTAAACCTTGTTTCCTCATGTAAAGAATGGCAATAATAATACCTGATTGGAAGTTTAAGGATAGAAATGCATTTGATTTATGCCCAATAAAATTTTGATTAGTTTCTGTAAAGTTCCTTACAGCTCCAAAATTTGATATTTGGAATTATTTTTGCTACATGAATATTCATTTCTCCCGTTATAACTTTAATAACTCTAGGAAAATAATGTAAATTGCAAATGTATAGTTATAAATGTATGTTTATAACAGTTACGTTATGCCTGTGACATGCTTTCCTTTGAGCTATGTAGTGTAGAGAACTCATGTGGACCCTTTCATAACAGAATTTGAACACTTAATTTAGCTATCTTACCAAGAGTTAGGCTTAGTAGTAGATTGTATTGGAATATACCTGGTAAAGGGCAAATTATGATAGCAAAAATGGGACATAAACATTTTAAAAAAAGAAAATTCTGATTAGGCAGTTGGAAATCAGCTGTGGACTTGAGATCTAAAATTCCTGAAATCAAGCTAAATAGATATCACTTAAGACTGAACTGAACTGAACTGAAGATTGTTGTAAAGATCAAAGGAACTAAAGTTTGTAAGCCCTTTATGCATAGTATTTTTCATGTATGTTAGTTACTACTACTGTTGTTTTTATCTTCTAGGAGTACTTTTTCCTCATGATCAGCAAGCCACATTTAGTTGAGAGCAAAGGCAATGCAAAAATCCAGTGCCATTTTAATCTAAGAATTCTGCTGGAACCTTCAATAGAAAAAAAAAAAATCCACAAAACTGAAGAAGTGCATTCAAAATCCCAAACTAGGATTTTTATTTTTTTCTGATTTTGTTTTAGATTCCTGAAATAATTTTTCATGAGAAAATTTTCAGTATTCTTTCATTCAACAGATACTTATTTAGTACTCATTATGAGCTAGGTCGGGGCTTCCCAGGTGGCACTAGTGGTAAAGAACCTGCCTGCTGATACAGGACTTGTAAGAGACACAGGTTCCATCCCTGGGTTGGGAAGATCCCCTGGAGAAGGGAATGGCTATCCACTCCAGTATTCTTGCCTGGGAAATCCTGTGGACAGAGGAGCCTCGTGGGGTCACAGTTCATGGGGTCACAAAGAGTTGGATATGACTGAAGCGACAGCATGCACTCACATGGGCTAGATACTGAAGAAAAGAACAGTGAACATAGATAACATACTTTATTAAGGAAAAAAGTGGCTTATTTAAATTTTATAATAGCTTTGTAGTTGCAAAATAAAATTAATTGCAACTATAAGATCAATTAAGGTGTTAGTATACCAGTGACTTTTGAGTAGTCTAGATAGTAAAGAAACTTCTTCAACTTTGTTTAATTTGGTGTTTCTGAAACTTGTTACCTATTTTACCCCTTTTCCTCCCTCACTGAACCCATTTTGGAGATAATAGTATATTAGTCAGAGAAGGCAATGGCAACCCACTCCAGTACTCTTGCCTGGAAAATCCCATGGACAGAGAAGCCTGGTAGGCTGCAGTCCACGGGGTCGCTAAGAGTTGGACACGACTGAGCGACTTCACTTTCACTTTTCCCTTTCATGCATTGGAGAAGGAAATGGCCACCCACTCCAGTGTTCTTGACTGGAGAATCCCAGGGATGGGGGAGCCTGGTGGGCTGCCGTCTATGGGGTCGCACAGAGTCGGACACGACTGAAGTGACGCAGCAGCAGCAGCAGCAGCAGTATATTAGTAGGTTTGTTTAATTGGAAGTGAACAATATTAGGTTAACCGTGTGATGTTTGTAGGGCAGAAACGATTGCATATTAGCATTTTATAGTTCATCTGATATTAATTGGACTGCTGTGTCCTGGTTCGGCTAGGACCGTTTCTGGTTTATGCCCTGTTGCTCCAGTGGTGTTATTTATAGTCTTTCTCAGAAGTGCCCTGGTTTGGATGATAAATTATATGGTGCTCCTCTAGCTGACACTTTTGAACCACTTAAATGCTAGATAGCATTCTAATCATTTGATATATATTAACTCAGTCCTCATGACAACCCTGTGAGGTTGGTACTGTATTATCTTTCTTTTTTAAAGATGAATGACATGAGGTACAGAGAATTTTAAGATTACACACCTAGTAAGTCATGGACTCAGGATTCAGATGCAGGCACACTGGTCCTAAGGACCAGCCATTATGCTTTGTTGTGACACAACGATGCTCTGTGAAGATGCTTAAGGGAAGAGAGGGGAGGGCAGAGCTCTGGAGAATACTGCCAGTTAAAAGCAAGTAAAGGGAACAGAAACTTGGAGGTATGGCAGATAAGGGACTAAAAGGAAGCAACTTTAAGTCATACAAAATACAGTTTGGTGAATTTGATTTATTTCCTCTAATTATCTTCATCCTCTTTTTAACCAGAAAGAGATATGTTCCTTTTCATTGTTTAGTAAATGCCCCAAAGTACTAGTCTGAGAATCCCAAGATCCTCATTCAAGAGGTCTTAAGTTGGGACCCAGAAAAATTAGTTTATTTATCCATCAAATGCTTATTGACTGCTTTCCTAACATTTTCTTATGACCACAGTGTGTCAGTGATGTCAGAAGGTGACTCTTTTGCCTACTCTCTAATTGAAGGATAGAGATAATAAAATAAGTAAATAGGATAATTTAATCAGCAGTAAGTGCTACAAAGAAAGTATGGTGTGTACTAGAGTTAACCTGATAGGGGAGAGAGATGACTGCAGATCATGATCTTGGAAGGGATCTTTCAGGAAGTAACCTTTTTTTTAAACCTTGCTTTTAAAAAATTATATTTTAAAACAGTGGTAAAATCTACATAAGATAAAATTGACCATTATAAGCATACAGTTGAGTGGCATTAAGTGCATTCACATTGCTGTACAACTATAACCACTATCTCCAGAACTTTTATAAAACTGAAACTTTGTACAGTTCGTCCCTTCCATATCCAGAGGTCCATGTATTTGCCCAGTTGCAGGCTGAATATTTTTTAGGAAAAAAAAAAAAAAAAAAAAGATTTCAGAAGGTTCCTAAAAGTAAAGCTTGAATTGGCCTTGTGCTGGCAGCTGTTTGTGTAGCATGTATGTTGTTTTAAATATTGTAAGTAATCTGCCAAGAGTTTTGCCAAGAGAATGCACTGGTCATAGCACACACCCTCTTCCAACAACACAAGAGAGGACTCTACACATGGACATCACCAGATGGTCAACACCGAAATCAAACTGATTATATTCTTTGCAGCCAAAGATGGAGAAGCTCCATATAGTCAGAAAAACAAGACCGGGAGCTGACTGTGGCTCAGATCATGAACTCCTTATTGCCAAATTCAGACTTAAATTGAAAAAAGTAGGGAAAACCACTACACCATTCAGGTATGACCTAAATCAAATCCCTTATGATTATACAGTGGAAGTGAGAAATAGATTTAAGGGACTAGATCTGATAGACAGAGTGCCTATAGACAGAGTGCCTGATGAACTATGGACGGAGGTTCGTGATATTGTACAGGAGACAGGGATCAAGACCATCCCCATGGAAAAGAAATGCAAAAAGCAAAATGGCTGTTTGTGGAGGCCTTACAAATATCTGTGAAAAGAAGAGAAGTGAAAAGCAAAGGAGAAAAGGAAAGATATAAGCATCTGAATGCAGAGTTCCAAAGAATAGCAAGAAGAGATAAGAAAGCCTTCCTCAGAGATCACTGCAAAGAAATAGAGGCAAAAACAGAATGGGAAAGACTAGAGATCTCTTTAAGAAAATTAGAGATACAAAGGGAACATTTCATGCAAAGATGGGCTTGATAAAGGACAGAAATGGTATGGACCTAACAGAAGCAGAAGATATTAAGAAAAAGTGGCAAGAATACACAGAAGAACTGTGCAAAAAAGATCTTCACGACCCAGATAATCATGATGGTGTGATCACTGACCTAGAGCCAGACATCCTGGAATGTGAAGTCAAGTGGGCCTTAGAAAGCATCACTACGAACAAAGCTAGTGGAGGCGATGGAATTCCAGTTGAGCTATTTCAAAGCCTGAAAGATGATGCTGTGAAAGTGCTGCACTCAATATGCCAGCACATTTGGAAAACTCAGCAGTGACCACAGGACTGGAAAAGGTCAGTTTTCATTCCAATCCCAAAGAAAGGCAATGCCAAAGAATGCTCAAACTACTGCACAATTGCACTCATCTCACACGCTAGTAAAGTATTTCTCAAAATTCTCCAAGCCAGACTTCAGCAATATGTGAACCGTGAACTTCCTGATGTTCAAGCTGGTTTTAGAAAAGGTAGAGGAACCAGAGATCAAATTGCCAACATCCACTGGCTCATTGAAAAAGCAAGAGTTCCAGAAAAACATCTATTTCTGCTTTATTGACTATGCCGAAGCCTTTGACTATGTGGATCACAATAAACTGTGGAAAATTCTGAAAGAGATGGGAATACCAGAGCACCTGACCTGCCTCTTGAGAAACCTATATGCAGGTCAGGAAGCAACAGTTAGAACTGGCCATGGAACAACAGACTGGTTCCAAATAGGAAAAGGAGTATGTCAAGGCTATATATTGTCACCCTGCTTATTATACACAGAGTACCTCATGAGAAACGCTGGGCTGGAAGAAGCACAAGCTGGAATCAAGATTGCTGGGAGAAATATCAATAACCTCAGGTATGCAGATGACACCACCCTTATGGCAGAAAGTGAAGAGGAACTAAAAAGTGTCTTGATGAAAGTGAAAGTGGAGACTGAAAATGTTGGCTTAAAGCTCAACATTCAGAAAACTAAGATCATGGCATCTGGTCCCATCACTTCATGGGAAATAGATGGGGAAACAGTGGAAACACTGTCAGACTTTATTTTTTGGGGGCTCCAAAATCACTGCAGATGGTGACTGCAGCCATGAAATTAAAAGACGCTTACTCCTTGGAAGGAAAGTTATGACCAACTTAGATGGCATATTCAAAAGCAGAGACGTTACTTTGCCAACAAAGGTCCGTTTAGTCAAGGCTTTGGTTTTTCCAGTAGTCATGTATGGATGTGAGAGTTGGACTTTGAAGAAAGCTGAGTGCTGAAGAATTGATGCTTTTGAACTGTGGTGTTGGAGGAGACTCTTGAGAGTCCCTTGGACTGCATGGAGATCCAACCAGTCCATTCTGAAGGAGATCAGCCCTGGGATTTCTTTGGAAGGAATGATGCTAAAGCTGAAAACTCCAGTACTTTGGCCACTTCATGCGAAGAGTTGACTCATTGGAAAAGACTCTGATGCTGGGAGGGATTGGGGGCAGGAGGAGAAGGGGACGCCAGAGGATGAGATGGCTGGATGGCATCACTGACTCGATGGACGTGAGTTTGAGTGAACTCCGGGAGTTGGTGATGGACAGGGAGGCCTGGCATGCTGCAGTCACGGGGTCGCAAAGAGTTGGTCACGACTGAGTGACTGAATTGAACTGAAGTAATCTGCAGATGATTTTAAGTAAACAGGAAGGTGTGTATAGGTTGTATGCAAGTACTTTGTCATTTTATATAAGGGGTTGAACATCCACAAACTTTGGTATCCACAAGGGTCCTAGAACCCTGTGGATACCAAGGGAGGACTATACTCTTTAAAACAGTAACTCTCTGTTTCCCCCTGAATGAGAATTAGAGCAGGAATCAGAAATAGCTGACTTTTTGAAATCAGAAAGCAGATGGACAGGCAGTAAGTGGTTAGCAGAAAGGAAAGCTTACAGTACCTGCAGGTGCACAATGCCTGTAAGAGGTGTGATGCAGTTGCCCCTTTAACAGCACAGGGGACCCCCAGGCAGTCCCAGCTTCACATGTAAGTTTACAATCTTGACTTCCATATGTGGTGTTCTATATCCACCCAGTCAACCAACTATGGATCATGTAGTACATATTTTGTGAAAAAATCTGTGTATAAGTGGATCTATGCAGTTCAGCTCATGTGATTCAAGGGTCGTCTGTACTGTATCTCTCTGCTCCCAAAAGGCTCAGCCTTGGGAAGCTCCAGACATTAACAAAATCGAGATCAGAAGTGGAGCAGAAAACAGGGAGACTGGTTAGAAAATATGTGCGCTTATAGGTGGAATCCTTAGGTTCTCTCCCTTTGTATCCTGTTGGTAAGTGACTCCCTTCACCACCAACCTGGTCTCAGTAGACCAAGATATATTGTTTATAATATTGAAGAAGTACCTGCGTTTTAAAACCAGGAGCAGTGGATGGCTGATTATTTAAAACAGGAAAGTTAAGGGAAATCGGTATCCAAACTCTGAAACTCTTAACTTGGCTTCCCTTCGTCTATCTAGCTCATATTCTGCAGCTGTCTTCAGGTACTGGTAGGCTCACCCACAATAAATTCCATCTGTTGACCAGCCCTGTTCCCTCACATAGATCTTTCAATTTTGTTTTTTCAGAACCTTATTCTTAACTATGAACTAATAATCCAAGACCATCAGACATTTGGGGAAAACCTCCATTAAAAAAAAAAAAAAAAGGTCAAAATAAGCAAACAGAAATAAAGAAGTGGAGGAGGGAAATGATACTTGAAGTATTGGGAGAAAACAGACACCATAGGGATCAAAAGAAGACCTTAAAAAAATCCTCTAATAGTATTATCAGAGAAGATACCCATCTCTCTAACCACTAAAATGATAGAGAAAGTAAAGAAAAACCCATGAGAATAAAGAGAGGGTAATGAGGGTGAAGAGAACTGGATGAAACATGACAGCAGACAGAAGATATCAAGAAGTTGAGAACCTGATGTAGATTTAGCAGAATTGGGAAAGCAGAAACTTAGTCCTGTGGTAGGATAGTTGTGCGATTAGAAATCGGTCTTCTTCAGTTACGTCCTTTGCTTTATTTGCACTACTGGTTCTTATTTTTTGAGTAGGATACTCTTGATTGAAGCTGTTCATGGGTTAACCACCAGGGGAAAAATCAGAATTTTCAAAATATAGTTTTTGTTTTCATGTGGTTCTCATAAGTGGTTATGCATTGCACCCTTCTCCCTGTTGTTTGTGAATCATAATTTTATAGGAATGGATAGCTGATGCTTTTTTGGGTGCCAGTGACATGGGATTGAAAAGGATGCTCAAAAGAAAATACAAACAATATTCAGCTAAGAATGTGTTCTAAAGTTTGCTCATAAAGTAGTTATTTAAATCTTGGTACTTTCTTTTAAAATGGTCATTAGGTTCTCAGACTAAACTTTAAAAAACTTATCAACAATTAAATGGGCATTGGTGAGTGCTCCAGGAGACTGAACTGCTTTGTGTAATATTTTCCTATGAAAAATTATTTTTTTGTGGCTAAAGTGGCTATATGGATTTGGAATCATGAAGACTTGAATTCAAATACTGCCTCTACCATTTTTATGCTTTGTAACCTCGAATAAGTTATTGTTTCCTAATCTAAGTAGAATCTAAATCAGTAAAATGAGATTAATAATATACTGCTCAGAGGGTAGTTGTAATGATTCAGTGAAATTAGAATAGATAACTCACTCAACCTGGCTCCTGGACCCTATAGGGTCAGTGAGTATTAGTGGTTTCCTTCACTTTTCCCCTTCTGTGCTATGTAGTAAGATGAAACATTAAGGAGGGACTTAAGGGAAGTGTGTGTCGAGTGAAGGTATGTTAACATTTTTTAAAAAGAATTCCTGTATTTTTAAAATTTTGCCTTATTTGCTACACGTTTTCCTTGTCACTTGATACACTTGCTATTTTAATACTGCAGGAAGAGTTTAGGAGTGGGACTCAGGAAATCCAAGGTCTAGTCCGCTTCCTTACTGACTAGGTGAATGATGGCTGTGAATGTTACTTCGCCGCTTTGGGTCTCATGTCTGGTTTGAAAAGTGAAAGTGTTTTATTATAAGACATCCAGAAATCTGTTGCTGCTCTAACATTATATGATCTTGTGATCTCTGGGGCTGAAGTTATCTTTTTTTGCCACCTGTGTTTTATGGGGTGTTAAGGCTTGGAAAACATGTGTTGTTGTAAACTCAATATAATGTGTTTGGAAGACTTGAGATTATTTGAAAGTAACCAGACTTCTAGCTGATGTTTGGCTTTTTCTTTGGAAAATAGTTCTGGCTATGAAACCTATTTTTGATTGGAAATGTACCAGGGGTAGCCACTGTTTTTCTTCCTACAGAGATAAGTGATCTCTCTTAGTGCTGTTTACATGAAGCTATCGCCCTTATGTTTTTCAAAGTCATATGGATTTTACCATCGCTCTTGTAAACCCTTTCCTCCTGACAGTTGTGGACATTCTTATTCCTAGCATGATTTGGGAGATGTGTGTGTATGTGTGTGTTTTAAATTGTATTTGTTTGTTATGCTAATTTTAGTTCAGCTCCCACCCCAGGCTAGATCTTGTTTCCATGGTGTTTTTTTCATAGTCTGAATTTATATATACATATACATATATGTATATATAAAATATATTTCTGATTTTATATCTTTTTTCCCCAATTGGATCGAAAGCTCTTGAAGGGTAGTGACCACATTTTTTTGCTGACTTTCATCTCTAATGTCTGGCACATAATTGACATTCAGGATGTATTTTTTGAGAAAATGAATAAATTCATGTTTCTCAACAAATATTAAGTGAGTAGAAATATAGTGGTAAATAACTCAAAATAACTAGAATTAACATTAGCCTTTGCTATTGTTAATAAAAACTCAAAATACTTAACTAGAATTAACTGCAGCCTTTGCTTTTACAAAGCAGTGAATCTAAAAGGAAAGGAAAAAATCAAGGTGATTGTATAAATGACTTTTGTTATTGTTTGTGCAAGAACAGTGAACATTCCCTAGTACAGGAAGCAACTTTTAAAAACTGTTGGCAGAACTAAGAAGTCAGACTGTCCTTGACCCTTAGATCAAATGTTTTAGAGCCCAAGTTTCGTAAATCTTTGTCAGTTTGGAATAAACATTTTGACACAATGAAAGATTTATTCTGTAATTCTGATCCTTATAAACAAAGAACTTAACTAAATTTGCAGAAACAAAAAGCAAAAACTTTCTAATTTGTATTAGTTTCATTTTTAAAAAGTTCATTTCTTTTCAAGTGCATAATACTGTGAAGGGAGTGCAGCTGTATTAGTAGATAAACATGGTGATTCATTTGGCCCTGAGCTACCTAGTGAAGCCTGGAGGGGCTCCTTTTGTTCTTTCCCTCACCCAGTGGCATAATGTTTTTCTTCCTCTTCTCCTTATTGTGGGAAGGGGACTGGAATAAGTGACTATTTAGCTTTACCTGATTTGATTAAGAGGTAAGGGGGAAAGATTTCACTATTTACTTCTTTTTCTTCATCATTAACATGCTGTGCTGTACTCTTCAGTCTCTTAAGTCATATCTGACTCTTTGTGACCCCATGGACTGCAGCATGCCTGGCTTCCCTGTCCTTCACCATCTCCTGGAATTTGCTCAGATTCATGTCCATTGAGTCCATGATGCTATCTAACCATCTCATCCTCTGTTGCCCGCTTCTCCTTTTGGCTTCAATCTTTACCAGCATCTGGGTCTTTTCTAGTGAGTTGGCTCTTGGCATCAAATGGCCGAAGTATTGGAGCTTCAGCTTTAGCATCAGTCCTTACATGAATGAATATTTATGGTTGATTTCCTTTAGGATTGACTGGTTTGATCTCCTTGCTGTCCAAGGGACTCTCAAGAGTCTTCTCCAACACCACAGTTCAAAAGCATCAGTTCTCCGCTCAGCCTTCTTTATGGTCCAACTCTCACATCCATTCTTAACTACTGGAAAAACTGTAGCTTTGACTGTGTGACTTTTGTTGGCAAAATGATCTCTGCTTTTTAATATGCTGTGTAGGTTTGTCATGGCTTTCCTTCCAAGGAGCAGGCATCTTTTAATTTCATGGCTACAGTCATGGTCCACAGTGGATTTGGAGCCCAAGAAAATAAAATCTGTCATTGTTTCCACTTTTCCCCCTTCTATTTGCATAAAGCATATGCTTTTCATCCAGTGCACATACTTTACTGAGTATGTGGAGTAATAGTTTGCTGTTATATATTACTTCAGTTTTTATGAAGCCCTTTTGCTTGATGCTCTGTTTTGAATACTTTATTGTTATGAGTCAAAGGTGTTTTCAGGTGTGTTAATTTTGGAAGCAAAATACGCTTTTATCCAGTGGTATTGGGATAATATACTCATGATTAATTTATGGTAGAGATTTTATGAGCTGTATGAAGAACTTTTATAAGAAACATAGGATGATCCTTCGTATTTTGGAATATATTTTAGAAAAGGACCAATGTATGTGACTTTTATATAAATCCTCTAAGTAGTTGTGTATTTCAGTATACATTGTTTTCTGTGTGTTTCATATCACTTTCAGTTCAGTTCAGTCGCTCAGTCGTGTCCGACTCTTTGTGACCCCATGAATTGCAGCACGCCAGGCCTCCCGGAGTTCACCCAAACTCACGTCCATCGAGTCAGTGATGCCATCTAGCCATCTCATCCTCTGTTGTCCCCCTCTCCTCCTACCCCCAATCCCTCCCAGCATCAGAGTCTTTTCCGATGAGTCAACTCTTTGCATGAGGTGGCCAAAGTACTGGAATTTCAGCTTTAGATTCAGTCCTTCCGAAGAACACCCAGGACTGATCTCCTTTAGAATGGACTGGTTGGATCTCCTTGCAGTCCAAGGGACTCTCAAGAGTCTTCTCCAACACCACAGTTCAAAAGCATCAATTCTTTGGTGCTCAGCTTTCTTCACAGTCCAACGCTCACATCCATACATGACCACTGGAAAAACCATAGCCTTGACTAGAAGGACCTTTGTTGGCAAAGTAATGTCTCTGCTTTTGAATATGCTATCTAGGTTGGTCATAACTTTCCTTCCAAGGAGTAAGCGTCTTTTAATTTCATGGCTGTAGTCATCATCTGCAGTGGTTTTGGAGCCCCCCAAAATAAAGTCTGACAGTGTTTCCACTGTTTCCCCATCTATTTCCCATGAAGTGATGGGACCAGATGCCATGATCTTAGTTTTCTGAATGTTGAGCTTTAAGCCAACTTTTTCACTCTCCTCTTTCACTTTCATCAAGAGGCTTTTTAGTTCCTCTTCACTTAGTGCATGGATTTGTTGCTGAGCTTTTCTTTTTTTTTTCCTGTCCTTTTCATTTGATCTGTATGTTTGTTTTTGTGTCAGTACTGTACTGATTTGATGAGTGTAGCTTTATAGTGTAGTCTGAAGTCAGGGAGCCTGATTCCTCCAGCTCAGTTCTTTCTCAAGATTGTTTTGGCTATTTAGGGTCTTTTGTGTTTCCATACAAAATTTAAGATCATTTGTTCTAATTCTGTGAAAATTGCCATTGGTAATTTGATAGGAATTACATTTAATCTGTAGATTTCCTTGGATAATGTGATATTTTTTAACAATTATTGCTTGTTCCAATCTGGAAGCATGTTATCTTTCCATATGTTTGTGTCATCTTCAGTTTCTTTCACTAGTGTCTATAATGGGGGCATGGGTCTTTTGGCTCCTTAGGAAGATTTATTCCTAGCTATTTTTTTCTTTTGGATGTGATGGTAAATGGGATTGTTTCTTTCATTTCTCATTCTGATATTTCATTGTTAGTGTATAGAAATGCAACAGATTTCTGTATATTAATTTTATATCTTGCAACTTTACCTAATTTATTAATAAGTTGTAGTGGGTTGCTTCTTGAGGATTTTCTATTGATATGCATAGTATTATGTCATCTGTAAACAGTGACAGTCTTACTTCTTTCCAGTTTGATTGATTATATTTTTATATTCATCTGATTGCTGTGGCTAGGAATTCCAGAACTGTGTTGAATAAAAATGGCAAGAACAGTGTGTACATGTCAATCCCCAGTTCCTCTTCCCCATCCTTCCCCTCCCTGGTAAGCATAAGTTCATTCTCTAAATCTGTGAGTTTGTTTCTGTATTATAGATAAAATAATCTTTATCATTTTTTTAAGATACTGCATGTAAGCAATAGCATATGATACTTGTTTTTCTCTGTTTGACTTACTTTAATTAAGATGATAATCTCCAGGTTCATCCATATTGCTACAAATGGCATTATTTCATTCTTTTTAATAGCTGAGTAATATTCCATTACATATATGTACCACATCTTTTTCCATTCGTCCGTTAATGGATATTTAGGTTGCTTCCTTCTTCATTTTTGTTAATGTGGTATATTACATTGACTGATTTGCTGATATTGAAAAGTTCTTGCATCTCTGGGACAAATGCAACTTGATCATGGTGTGTGATGTTTTAAAGGTACAATAAATTCTATGCATATGAAACTTCAAGTTGAGAACTTTCAAAATTGTGAACCTGTGTTCCATCAACATCAAGTGTGAGTGGAATTGCAGCTAGCTCTCCATTTCCTAATGCTGATGACCCTTCACCTCTACCATCTCCCACCTCCTGTACAATCCAGTCAGTAACTCTTCTTGCCTGTTCACTCGATGCCAGCCCCTGTATGCCAGCTGTCGTACTGTGCTACTGTACTTCTCGAGGTATCGTACTGTAAGATTAAAAATGCTTTCTATATTTTTTGGTTTTGTTTTTTATATACTATTTGTTTGAAAAACATTGTAAATCTATTATAGTAGAGTATAGTATAACACATTGTGTTCGTTGGGTACCTAGGCCAACTTTGTTGGACTTAGGAGCAAATTGGACTTCCTTACCTATGTGCTCTCAGAACTGAACTCATTTGTGTGCAGCGGACTTGTTGGATTATGTGTGCTAGTATTTTGTTGAGAATTTTTCATCTGTGTTCATTAGTGATGCTGACCTGTAATTTTCTTTTTTTGTGATATCTTAGTCTGGTTTTAGTATCAGGGTTATGATAGCTTCATGGAATGAGGATAAAAGTTTTCCTTTTTCTGGGAATTTTTGGAATTGTTTCAGAAGGATAAGTGTTAATGCTTCTCTAAACGTTTGGTAGAATTTACTTGTGAAGCCATCTGGTTCTGGACTTTGGTTTGTTAGGTGTTTTTAGATTACTGATTGAATTGCATTACTGGTAATTGATCTGTTCATATTTTCTGTTCCTTCCTGATTCATTCTTGGGAGAGTATACCTTTCTAATAATTAGTCCATTTCTTCTAGATTGTCCATTTTATTGGTGTATAGTTGCTTGCAGTAGTCTCTTAGTGATCCTTTGTGTTTCCGTGCTGTCGTTTGTAGCTTCTTCTTTTTCATTTCTGTTTTGTTTGGTTTGGGCTCACTCAAATTTTTTCTTAATGACTCTGGCTAAAGGTTTATTGATATTGTTTATCCTTTCAGAGAACTGGCTTTTGGTTTTGTTGATTTTTTTTCTGTTGTTTTCGTAGTCTCCATTTCATTCATTTCTGCTCTTTATGATTTTTTTCCTTCCTTTGGGTTTTGTTTTCCTTTCTCTAGTTGCTTCAGGTTAGGTTGTGTATTTGTGACTTCTCTTGTTTCCTGAGGTAAACTTGTATTACTATGAATGTTCTTAGAACTGCTTTTTCTGTGTCCCATTGGTTTTGGGTTGTTGTGTTTGTATCTAGGTGTTTTGATTTCCTCTTTGATTTCTCCAATGACTCATTGGTTGTTTAGTAACATACTATTTAGCCTCCATGCGTTTGTGGGTTGTTTTGCAGTTTTTTTCTTGTTGTTGATTTCTAATCTTATAGTGTTGTGGTCAGGAAAGGTGCTTGATTTGATTACTGTTTCCTTAAAGCCACTACAGCTTGTTCTGTGGCCTAGCATGGGATCCATCCTAGAGAAAGTTGATGTGCAATTTAAAACAATGTGTATTCTGCTGCTTTTGGGTGGAATGGTGTCTCTGTATATCAATTAAGTCCGTTTGGTTTAATGTGTTATCTAAGGTAGGTGATTCCTTACTGTTTTTCTGTCTGGATGATCTGTCTATTGATATAAGTGGGGGTGTTAAAGTCCTTTACTATTATTGTATTATTGTTGATTTCTCCTTTTAATGTCTGCTAATATTTCCCTTATATATTGAGATACTCCTATGTAGGGTGCATGTATATTTATAATTGTTATATGTTCTTGGATTATCCCTTGGTCATCAGAGTGTCCATTTGTCTGTTTATAATATAATCTTTAATAGTCTTTGTCTTTTTAAAATAATAGTGTTTGTTTTAAAGTCTATTTTGTCTCATATGAGTCTGCTGCTCCAGCTTTCTTTTGATTTCTTTTTGCCTGGAATACCTTTCTCCATCCTCTCCCTTTTAGTCTCTGTGTTTCTAGATCTGAAGTGAGTCTTTTGTAGGCAGCATATATATGGGTCTTGTTTTTGTATCCATTCAGCCAATCTCAATCTTTTGGCTAGAGCATTTAGTTCATTTACATTTAAGGTAGTTATCAATGTTGTGTTGGTTTCTGCCATACAACAACGTGAATCATACCTAAGTATACATGTATACCCTTCCTCTTGAAGCCTTCTCCCACTCTACCCCCTTCCCACCTCTCTTTGTTGTCACAGCGCGCAAGGTTGACCTCCATGTATTATATAGTAACTTCCTACTAGCTAGCTATTTTACATACAGTAACTATATTTCAGTGCTACTCTGGGTTCGTCCCATTCTCTCCTTCCCCTGCTGCATCCACAGGTCTGTTCTCTATGTCTGCATCTCTGTTCCTGCCCTGCAGATAGGTTCATCAGAACCGTTTTTCTAGATTTCATATATATGAGTTAACATATGGTATTTGTTCTTCTCTTTCTTACTTGCTTCAGTCTGTATAACAGGCTCTAGGTTCACCTACCTCAGTTCAACTGACTTGTTAATTGTTTTGAATTTGTTTTTATAGGCGCCTCCCCTTTCTTTTTTGTTCTCTTCTCTTGTGATTTGATGACTATCTGTAGTGTTATATTTGGATTCCCTTTTCTTTTTTGTATATATATCTGTGATAGATTTTTGGTTTGCAGTTAGCATGAGGTTTTTGTATAGCAGTCTGTATATATACATGGTTATCTTAAGTTACTCATCTCTCACTTCCAAATGTATTTTAACAACCCTGCATTTGTACTTTCCTCCCCTAACAGTTCTTGTTTTTGACATTATATTTACATCTAATTGTTCTGTGTATCCCTTATTGTGGACAGAGATGATTTTAATACCTTTTCTCTTTTAACTTCCCTACTAGCTTTGTGTGTATCCTTGATTTCCTACCTTCACTGCATGTTTCCCTTTAAAAGTGGAAGTGAAGTCACTCAGTCGTGTCCGACTCTTAGCGACCCCATTGACTGCAGCCTACCAGGCTCCTCCATCCATGGGATTTTCCCGGCAAGAGTACTGGAGAGGGTTGCCATTTCCTTCTCCAGAGGATCTTCCCAACCCAGGGATTGAACCCAGGTCTCCCGCACTGTAGGCAGATGCTTTACTGTCTGAGCCACCAGGGAAGCCTCATGTTTCCCTTTAGTAGTGACGTATTTCATGTCATAATTTTCTCATTTCTAGTTGTGGCCTTTTCTTTTTCACCTAGAGAAGTTCCTTTAACATTTGCTGTAAAGCTGGTTTGGTGGTGCTAAATTCCTACAGCTTACTTGGCTTTAAAGGTTTTGATTTCTTCATTGAATCTGAATGAGAGCCTTGCTGAGTAGAGCACTTGGTTGTAGGTATTCTCCTTGAATCATTCTAAATATATTGTGCCACTTTTTTCTGGCCTGCAGTTTCTGCTGAAAAATCAGTTGATAACCTTTACATACTGGTTTATTTTTTTAGTGTTATATTTTTAAGGTGATTTATATTGATACATGGAGTTGTGATTTTTTTCATTTTCACTGCTGTGTGGTTTTGCATGAATAAACCACACTTTAAAAAACTGTTCTGTTGAAGAGCTTTAAGTGGTTGCCAGTTTTTTCCCTATTACAAGCAATGCTGTAACAAATGTTTTTGTACATGCCCTGTGTATATGTGAAATTTTTATTGCAAGTAGAAAATTGCTAGATCTTAGGGTAGATCCCCTGGAGAAGGAATAGGCTACTCACTCCAGTATTAATGGGCTTCCCTGGTGACTCAGATGGCAAAGAATCCACCTGCAATGTGGGAGACCTGGGTTTGATCCTTGGTTTGGGAAGATCCTCTGGAGGAGGGCATGGCAATTCACTCCAATATTCTTTACTGGAGAATCCCTATGGACAGAGGGATTCTCTGTCCCTGGTGGGCTATAGTCCATGAGGTTGGATAGAGTCACACACGACTGAGTGACTAAGCGCAGCACAGCCCAGGGTATGCTCAGCCTTCACCTTTACTAGATTTTCTATATTTTCTAAAGTGGTTGTTAGCATTTTATTTCCACCAGCAGTTTCCACCAAGACTAGTCATCTTGTCAAACATAATTTTTGTCATTCTGATGTATGAGAAATGGTATTTAGTATTTTAAATTTGATTTTCTCTGGTTATCAGTGGCAGTCCTAGTTTTTTATGTGTTAATTCCTATTTTTTTAAATTGCCTTTTCTACTCTTTGCTCCATCACCTGTGTTCCTTTTAGTTTCTGGCTTGTCCTTCTAGTTGTTGTGTAGTAAAATTTTTTTGTACCAAAAATTTTCATTTTCAATACAGATACATTTGACAATCTTTTTACTTTATAATTTGCTCCTAGTATCATATTTAGGAACTTTTCCTACACCGAGGTTATAATAATAGTCTTTTTATTAATTAACTGTTGCTCTGTAACAAATTGGGGTTTCCTAGGTGGTGCTACTGGTAAAGAATCTGCCTGCCAATGCAGGAGACACAAAAGATGCAGGTTCGATTCCTGGGTTGGGACTATCCCCTGGAGTAGGAAATGACACCCCACTCCAGTATTCTTACCTGGAAAATTCCATGGGCAGAGGAGCCTGGCAGGTTACAGTCCATCAGGCTGCAAAGAGTTGGGCGTCACTGAATCACTGAGCACACATATACATACACATACTATAACAAATTACCAGCAAAACCTATTTGCCTAAAAGAATAAATATTTATTATTCCTTTTCACTTCTGGAAGCAGTGTGTCTGGGTGATTCTGATCTTGGTCTCTTATGAGATTGTAGTCAAGGTGTCGGTCAGGGTTTCAGTCATTTGAAGGCTTAATTACAGCTGGAGGGCTTGCTTTTAAAGATAGCCTACTCAGATGGCCAGTGAGTTGGTGTAGGCTTTTGGTGGGAGGCCTCAGTTCCTCTTGATGTGATCCTTTACCAGGGCCACTTGTGAGTTATAATTTGGAGGCTGAGTTTCCCTGCACAGTGAGCCAGGAGATAACAGTGGAAACTTAAGTCTTTTATGATCTATCCTTTGTAGTCACTATCACTCAGCTTGTCCTTTGTGGGAGGAGACTGTACTGAGATTGGAATACCAAGGTAAGACGATCACCAAAGGCTATCTTGGAGCCTCGCTAGCAGAGTGTCTTGTGTGTGTGCTTAGTCGCTTAGTTGTGTCCAACTCTTCACAACCCCATGGACTGTAACCCACCAGGCTTGTTTCTGCATGGGGATTCTCCAGGGATGAATACTGGGGTGGGTTTCCATGCCCTCCTCCAGGGGATCTTCCCAACCCAGGTCTTTCTCATTGCAGGCGGATTCTTTACCACCTGAGCTAGCAGGGAAGCTCAAGAGTGTTTTACGCTTTAAAATAAAATACCTAATAGTTATTTCACATTTAGGCTTTTTTTTTTAATCTACCTTAAGTATGTTATGGTGTATGTGTGTGTGTTTAGAAGGGGACCTAATCTTATTATTCTTCTAAAAGTATAGTAATTGTCTCATTTGCTGAATAATCCATCATATTGTTCTTTTTCTATGTGGGTTTGCTTCTGGGCTCTGTATTCTCTTTTAGCCTGTTTTTAAAAATTCCTATGCCAATACCACTTTACAGTACCATAGATCAATACCACTTGATCTAAGGCAAGTCTCAAACTCTTTACTCTTCTTCATGATTGGCTTAGTTCTTATCTCCAAAGACTGTTAAGAGAGAAACTGTTGAGTAAATCCTTTTGACTTTTAGAATCAGATTCTATGAACATATCTTTTGGGATTTTACTTATTTTAATGAATATAAACATATAACCCTTTTTTTCATTATAAAAATAATAGTTGCTTAGTGAATATTTGTAAAATACAGGTAAGCTGAAAAGCTTTAAAAAAATAAAGTGTCCATAACCCCATCCTCCAAACATGGCCATTATTGTAGCATTAAGAATTTCTTAAGTATTCATGTCGATGTATGGCAAAAAGCACCACAATAATGAAAGGTAATTAGCCTCCAATTAAAATGAATAAATTAACTAAAAAATTAAATCTGTAACAAAAGACATCACATATTGGCAAAAATAAGGATTAACACTGTTATTGTAGTGTGTGTCCATACAACATTAAGAAAAATATAAGTAGAAAAATGGACAAAGAATATGAACAGGCGTTTGACAGAGGTGGATGTACAGAGAAATCCATACACTCTTTCCTCAAATGTTAACATTTTTCCACATTTGCGTTGTTTTTCTTTTTTCTCTCCTCCTCCGTCTCATTTCCTCTCTGTCCCAGTGCTTTGTCACTCATTCCACATCGATATATTTATTAGAAATACTTAAAATATTTTAAAGATACTTAGGTTCAAATACATGTTTATTTTCTGAACCATTTGAGACATGATGACCCTTTTATTTTCTAAAACTAGAACACGATCTTACATAATTAAAGTGCAGTTATAAAAATCAAGAAACTGAGATTGACACAATGCTATTATCATCCAAATATTGCCAGTAATAATATTCATAGCCCTCCGTCTCCAAAAAATTCTTGGATCATTATGTAAGAGTCATGTGACTTCATGATGTCTAGTCATGCAGTGGAAGCACATGGTACTGATTTGTCCCGGTCCTGGTGATGTTAACTTTGATCACTGCTTACAATGGTGTCTACCAAAACTGTTCTCCATTGTAAGGTTATTATTTTTCCCTCTGTAATTAAAAAGAATCTTGTGGTGTGACACTTTCTGACAATATAAATATCTAGGTATTCCTCAAACTTTGGCCCACCCGTTTCAGCATTCAATTATGGCTCTTGTTTGGGTCAGCTATTTGTGATACATGGTAATTTTCTAATTTACTGTTCCTTTTTCATTTTAATTGATTTTATTACAGAAAATTTTTCTCTTATGGGTGCTGTTTTACTCAATGGATTATAGTCTTTTTCTATCATTATTAATTCTGAATTCTCAAACTATCCTGGATTTGGCCCATGTAAGCCCCCGAAAAGCTAGGTCTATATTATTTTGACATGTTTCCATCAATTTGTGAAGACTTTCTGACACAATATAATATTCCAGGCTTATCATATAGTTTCCCAGGTCTGGAATCAACCATTTTCCCAAGGAGTTCTGATTCCTTTTCATGGGAAATAGTGTTATCTTTCTTTTATTCTTAATTATCTTTATTCTTCATTACTGTTTGTTTTAATACTATCTTGATTTGTTCTGTTTTTCCGTGACTTATCATACTGCTTTAATTAAGTTTTATAGTTTAGTTCTTTATTTAATTATTAGCTCTCCCTGGTGTATATTTCACCCTAGAGAAGAATCATCTGTTTTTACTTGTCCTCCAGAACCTCATAATTCTTGTTTTTTCTTTTGACCTGTTTGATTATTTATCTCATGCTTCTTCTGGATTCTTCTTCCTTGATTATAATTTTAAAGGGTAGATTTCCCCGGGATCCTTCCCTTCCTCTGAGAAACCAGTCAGTGTCACTGGTCATCTCTGTTGGTAGGAAATCTATACTAGTTCCTTCTCCTTAGGGACAATGTGATAATATGTATCGGAATTACAAATTTACATTCCCATTTCAGGGAGTGTATCCTTCAGGTATATTTTCACATTTTGTGATGATGTATGTACAGGGTTGTTCATACAAATGTTGTATGTAATAGCAAAAGATTTGGAGATTATCCACAATAATCTGAAAGAAAACCTTGTTATTATTTTTCTTCCCTTTTCTGCTCATATATTTGTAAGGTTTGATTTTTTTCGTATATGTCAGCAAAAACAATATGTTGTAATAGAGTGGAACAAAAGCTCAAATGTCCATAAATAGTGGATAGGTTAATAATGATGCAGTAGTACAGTGGAATATTATGCAGTTGAAAAGGAATAGGAAGAATGTATTTACATGGAAAATCATGGAAAAATCATTGCAGTTAAAAAGAAAAAGAGTAAGGTGCAGAACTTATATAGAGGCCTTTCTGTGTAAAGGAGGGAAGTAAATTGTGTAGTTTTATTTGCTCTATTGGTATATGGCACCCCACTCCAGTACTCTTGCCTGGAAAATCCTGTGGACGGAGGAGCCTGGTAGGCTGCAGTTCATGGGGTCGCTAGGAGTCGGACATGACTGAGTGACTTCACTTTCACTTTTCACTTTCATGCATTGGAGAAGGAAATGGCAACCCACTCCAGTG
Source organism: Bos taurus (assembly GCF_002263795.3). Lineage (NCBI taxonomy): Eukaryota > Metazoa > Chordata > Mammalia > Artiodactyla > Bovidae > Bos > Bos taurus. The sequence continues at coordinate 33,412,969 of NC_037343.1, forward strand.
TTCTTGCCTAGAGAATCCCAGGGACGGGGGAGCCTGGTGGGCTGCCGTCTGTGGGGTCGCACAGAGTCGGACATGACTGAAGTGACTTAGCATAGCATAGCATAGCATTGGTATAAAGGAACTCTGAAAGGAAAAATAAGAAACTAACAGTTTTCCCCAAGAAGAAGGATATGACCCAGGCAGGTCCCAGAGGTATGAAGAGACTCTTCACTGTGTATCTTTTTAATCTGTTTGATTTTTGACATGTGAAAATACTACCTGTTGAATTCAACTTGTCTTCTAGTAAAACTTACACCTGGTTTTACAAATTCGGAGTTTTCACTAGTTCTGAACCACTGGCCCAGAGCATAAAATGTATTTCAACACACTGTGAAGCCTTTTTTCTCTGTAGCTTTATACTTTGCCACTTCTGGCTCCATATTTTACACCCTGGCAACACTGAATGTCCTGTAGTTCTCACAAGTAGCACTGTTTCATAACTGTGTATGTTCCACCTATGTCTTCTCATATTTATCGTTGGAGAATCAGTTTGTTTTCTTCTCTGGAAAGCTGTTGTGCACCTCTGCAGGCTGAGTTCGGTAATTGTGTAATACTCTTTGTGTTTGTCTAGTACTACCCTAACCATATTTCCTTTTAACCATTAGCTCCTTATATAGTACCCACACACAGAGATGCAAAGACTTGCTTTGATTTTTTTTTCTCCTAATAACTCTGCGTGTAGGGTAGAGGCCATCTCTCAAATGGCTTGTAGTCTTCAGTGGAGACCTTCATGCAGGAATGTAACTGACATATGACAGAGGGTAATAAATGAGACAATAGGCAAGATTATACTTGCAGAGAAGTTCTTTTACATGGGTCTTAAGATGCACCACAGTCCAGATGGAGACCTTTTAATAGGGCCTGTTCAGGAGCAGCAGATAATCAAGTATAGCTTCAATGTAGAGGAATCATGACTCAAAGTGAATTGGGAAGGAAAGTAAAAAAAAAAAACAAAACAAAAAAACAGGGACAGATTGTGAGAGGCCTAATATTCTAGTCTGAGAAATTTAAATAGTATCTTGTAGGCAGAGTAGGACTATCGAATGTTTCTGAACAAAGAGCCAATCTGATATGTGTTTTAGGATGATTACTTTTATACTTTCTGTAGAGTGGTTTGAAAAAGGAAGCAATGAGAGACAGGGGCATCTGTTAGGATATTTTATACTGTAAACTACAATGTTGAATATGGAATTGAAAAGGAACAGTCCTAGCTGTATTTTCAAATTCGATTGTTCTGTCCATCTAGTCCATTCAACTTAGAATGGTCTTTTATTTCAAAAGTGAGATTCTATTCATCTTTGGAGAGACAGTTTATATGTAACGTCTACTAGTAATCCACATGTATTAATCGTTCCCTGTTCTGACTGCATTTCACTTATTTATGACTTTTTCATACTCTGTCTCCTAGTAGTTGTCTTACTTACCCCTGAAATTGTTTCCTTCTGGAAACCTTTGTGTTACTTTATTTGACTTTATTCATCTAACACTTATCATATTGTATTATTGTTGTTTGTTTCAGTAAACATTTCTTGGGTACCAAACCTGGAGGAATTCATACTTTTGGCAGTCCATATGTTATAATATATGATTAGATGTCTGAGTTTTTTAGGGCAACTTTATTTTGATTTCTTGCACGTAACATATTTGATGATACATATTATGAACTCAGTATTATGGAGATATCAAAGGAACAGTGTTAGTTAAAAGCCCAATTTAAATCCTGGTTCTACCACTGTAGCCTGTGTATTTAGCCTATTTAAGCCATAGTTTTCTCAACTCAGGCTTCCCTGATAGCTCACTTGGTAAAGAATCCACCTGCAATGCAGGAGACCCCAGTTCAATGCCTAGGTTGGGAAGATCTGCTAGAGAAGGGATAGGCTATGCACTCCAGTATTCTTGGACTTCACTTGTGGCTCCGCTGGCAAAGAATCTGCCTGCAATGTGGAAGACCTGGGTCAATCCCTGGGTTGGGAAGATCCCCTGGAGAAGGGAACGGCTACCCACTCCAGTATTCTGGCCTGGATAATTCTGTGGACTGTATAGTCCATGGGGTCGCAAAGTAAAATGGGAAATTGTCTTGGGCTGCCATGAAAAAATATCATAGACTGGGCAGACTGGACAGAAATCTATTTCTTACAGTTCTGGAGGCTATGAAGTATAAGAGCATAGTGGCAGCATTTTTGGTTTATGGTGAGAACTCTTCCTGGCTTGCAGGCAATACCTACTTTCTCCTTGTGTCTCACACGGTGGAAAGAGACAGGACAAACTCTCTGATGTCTCTTATAAGGGAAATAATTCCATCATGAGGTCTCCAGCTTTGTGACCCTGTCTAAACCCAATTTATTCCCAAAGACCCCATCACATCTGGGGTTAGGTTTTCAACATGAATTTGGTAGGGGGGGTACAAATAGTCCCTCATTTCAGTTCAGTTCAATCACTCAGTCATGTCCGACTCTCTGTGACCACATGGACTGCAGCATGCCAGGCCTCCCTGTCCATCACCAGCTCCCGGAATTCACTCAAACTCATGTCCATCAAGTCAGTGATGCCATCCAGCCATCTCATCCTCTGTCGTCCCCTTCTCCTCCTGCCCCCAATCCCTCCCAGCATCAGAGTCTTTTCCAATGAGTCAGCTCTTTGCATGAGGTGGCCAAAGTACTGGAGTTTCAGCTTTAGCATCAGTCCTTCCAAAGAAATCCCAGGGCTGATCTCCTTTAGAATGGACTGGTTGGATCTCCTTGCAGTCCAAGGGACTGCAGTCCAAGAAGACTCTCAAGAGTCTTCTCCAACACCACAGTTCAAAAGCATCAATTCTTTGGTGCTCAGCTTTCTTCACAGTCCAACTCTCACATCCATACATGACCACTGGAAAAACCATAGCCTTGACTAAACGGACCTTTGTTGGCAAAGTAATGTCTCTGCTTTTGAAATGCTATCTAGGTTGGTCATAACTTTCCTTCCAAGGAGTAAGTGTCTTTTAATTTCATGGCTACAGTCACCGTCTGCAGTGATTTTGGAGCCCCCCAAAATAAAGTCTGACAGTGTTTCCACTGTTTTCCCATCTATTTCCCATGAAGTGATGGGACCAGATGCCATGATCTTAGTTTTCTGAATGTTGAGCTTTAAGCCAACTTTTTCACTGTCCTCTTTCACTTTCATCAAGAGGCTCTTTAGTTCTTCTTCACTTTCTGCCATAAGGATGGTGTCATCTGCATATCTGAGGTTATTGATATTTCTCCTGGCATCTTGATTCCAGCTTGTGTTTCTTCCAGCCCAGCATTTCTCATGATGTACTCTGCATATAAGTTAAATAAGCAGGGTGACAATGTACACCCTTGGCGTACTCCTTTTCCTATTTGGAACCAGTCTGTTGTTCCATGTCCAGTTCTAACTGTTGCTTCCTGACCTGCATGTAGTCCCTAGTACTATCTTATACAGTGGTTTTGAAAATTAAATAATTAATGGAAAGCATTTAGCACTGTGTTTCTAGCATAAAAAGTGATGTGTTTGTTTATTCTATTGTTATCAGTATCATTTTGACTTGGCCTAATTTTACATATTATGTAATGGTGGAAAACTAGAAATGAATTGGCGATTTTGCTCTTAATTGATAGAGAATATGTGATAGTATTAATCACAAAGAGAAATGTAGGAAGAAGGGTAGGATTGCAGGCTTGCTGATGAGAGGTGCTTTATTCACTCTGTCAGGAGGCAAGGAGAAGATGGAGGCAAATGTCAGGTTTATAGATGTAGCATAAAATGCCAAGAGTAGAAGAAAAGAGAACCTTTAATATTCTTTATATGTGTATGACCTTTAAATACAGTTCTTAATTGTTTTTACTCAAATCTTTTATGTTTCTTTTCTCTGATTTCATTGATAAGGATGAATTTTTGTGTGAGCCCAGGAAGCAGAAGTATCATTTTTATCTTTATCCACAAATAACACTAAATTTGTTTTGCTGGATTTTCAAAAGTTCTGTTTCAGACATTTTGAATCTTTGACATATTTTGACAGTTTAGAATTGGGCTATAATCTATTCCTATCCTCTAGCTTGTGGGATTTACTTTCTGCTCTCTAAGTTAATGAATCAAGGGCTTATTAGCCTTTCTAGAACTATTAAGAATCTCTCAGTCTTTCACTTTTGGCAATAATTGTCTCCACATTTACTTTATAGAGTCCCCTTTGGTGGAGCCCACAGGCGGAGAGGAAGCACAGGATTCATAAGATGGCGGGCGGGTGAGTGACTGAGAATTTGGGCTGAAATTGGAGAAAAAAAAAAAGTGGCAGTGGTTACACCTTAATAAGAGGAATGAATTTGAAGTCTAAGTTGGGACATTACGTTGTCTTGGTCAGGTCTGTAAAGAATGGAATGGTTTTAAGGTTTATTTTTTCAATACAAAGTTTATTAATACTTTATATAGCATAGCTATCATGCTATATTGTATGATTTTATCAAAATTCACTCTGTGACTCAACATATAATCAACAGTTTGAGGGAACATAGAAATATTTATCTGCGAGTACATCATCTTTTGTGGTAGTAGTGTTTAAAAATACATCATTAAATTGTGGTTTGGGGCTTATCTTTTTTGTTTTAAAAACAGAAATTTCACCTCTTAATAATATAACCTTGAGTTGGCATACTGGTTTACTGATGAATTTATGAATTTTCTGTGAGTGTATGTAGTGCTGTGTAGTTAGATGAGGCTGACAGTACAGTTACAAAGGAGAAGTTGTTTGTTTCCGGGACCCTTTCACTGCTGTTTCCTTATTCCTTCAGCCTCCTCGTTTGGTTGAAGGGGTTATCCTGCACAGGGCCTTGACAGCTTGTCTTTGTTTCTTTTGTTTTTGTTTTCTTTCGTTTTATTTTTTGACAGGTTATCTTTGAAAGATTGAATAGCAGATTATTTTATGTTTAAATGAGGGCTTTTGAAAATCCAAACAGAATTTCCTTATGATGAAACTAGAAACATTGACATCTATTGGGAGAAAGATTTTTAGTAAATAGAGTTTTTTTTTTTTTTAGTAAATAGAGTTTTTTGACTCTGCTTCTTGAGTCACAACCTGTTGCCAGGTAGGAATGGACACTGTTACAGATCTCAAACATGCTAGAGTCTGAGTATCTGTGCTAGGTCTTTTATATATTCATTTGATCCTCACAGGGAGCTTGTGAGATAGGCATTCTTACTCACATTTTATAGTAGAGGTACTGCAAGAGGAACGGAGACGTGAAGTCACCTTCCTAAAGAGGTCCCAGTGGAGGCACATCTTAAAACTCTCAGACTCCAAACCTTTTACATTTACCAGTACACCAGTATTTGACGATCATTTTATCTTCTTGCTTAATCTGTAGTTCTTTTGGTGAATATAAGATATCTTGCCCTCAAGAATTCCTTTACATGCTTCTACAGAAATGGCTCCCCATCTCCTCTGTATGTCACCACACTAGACCATGCTGCTTGTAGTGGGTGAGTCTTGAACTTTTTGTGTGTTTCTTGCTAGGAGTATAAAATTGCCTTATTAGTAGAGATGGCTAGCAACTACAACGTTGAGCGGTAAACATACCCAGTTAGGTTTGTTTGTTTTCTAGCAGATTGACTAGCCCTGAAGTTTGTATAGGTGTGTATATATGAGAACGTATATATGTGTGACGTATATGTGTAAACTGTAATGTTTGGGAATTATCACAGCAAGAATGAATAAATTTCTTGTTATTGATGGTTTTGAACAGGTATATTCAGGATTACAAAACATTTTGAAAATGTTCATTCAACAAAGCATTATAAAGTGCCAGATTCTATACTGAACACAACACGAAAAACACATGGTTTCAACCCTCAATGCAATGAAAGTTTAAAAGGGAGACAAACGTGTGAGGTAACTATTAAGATACTCTGTAGTCATTATAGTGATGGAGACGTGTAGGACAAGGAGTGGGCATACCATGAAAGGTCAGGTTAACTGTGCTTGGGTGACCTAAGAAGGGGCTGCAGTTTAGACCGAAGGCTGAATGTATTCTTGACTACAAGTCAGTTCATGGTGTACTTGTACATCCTGCACACACAGCATTTGCACAGACAGCGTTTTCCTTCCTTGTGCATGTACACGTAGTGTTAGGCGTGGACACTTGGTGTTTTCCCTTTACCTCAAATCACACATCCCCGCATGTGTCTTTCAGAAGGCTTCTCCTGTAATTGGTTCTTTGTTTCCCTTTATTTTTCTGTTCTACAGCTCTAAAATTTCTCTGGTTTTTGGAAGGAGGCAGACTAATTTCTGGATAGTAAAGGAAAGTTAAATTCATGATGATCACTCTATTTCTGCATTCTCTACAGCACTTAGTAGTGAGTGAAGCATCACAGTGATGGTGGGAAATGGTAAAGAGATCAGGGTATTGGAACTAGGCACGTGATTGCTTTATAATTTTTACTGTCACACAAACGGTTTTCTTCTGCCTAAAATAAAGACTAAAAGTGTGACTAGCTATGTTCTTGAGCTGAGAGTGAAATAGAGGACAGTCGCCTAGAGGAAAACACTGCATTCAGTGGTATATTAATTACTTCCTGCCCCATTTTGATTGTAAGGCTTTTTGATGAATTATGCTTATGAAGCATTCCCTTATGATTAAGGATTAGGATACATGCCTATCTCTGTCTCTAACGTATGCTGGTTTTTATAGGCTAACACACTGGCATATATTTAGGCAGTTCAGTTTAGTTGAGAAGCCACTTTCCATGGTATTATGGAAAGAGCCCTACACCTAAAGTTAGGAAAACTGAATTCTGATTCCACCCCTGCCTCTTAAGTAATTTTTTTTCTCCTTTGATCTCATCAGGTAACCTCTCTTAGGTCTCAGTTTCTTGCTTTTTAAATACTGGGATAGGATAATGCTCCTTAAAGTGTTGCTCAGCTCACACTTTAATTATTTTATTGTTGACAAAAGGCTATTTATTCACCGACTAAATCTTTATTGCATGCTTCCATATTTCAGGTTCTGTGTTAGGTGCAGTCAGAGACACATGGAGGATAGATGTATGGTCAATGAGAGGGAATCGAGAGTTGAGAAGTAAACTTATACAACTCTGGTAAATTTTTGACAAAGGTAGCAAGACCATTCTCTGTGGGAGGATAGTCTTCAGCAAATGATGCTGGGAGAACTGGACTTCCACATGCAGAAGAATCAATTTAGATCCCCACTTCATACTGTATACAAAAAATAACTCAAAATTGATTAAAGACATAAACATGAAAGCTACAACTGTACATCTCTTGGGCTTCCCTCATAGCTCTGTTGGTAAAGAATCTGCCTGCAGTGCATGAGACCTGGGTTCAATTCCTGGGTTGGGAAAATCCCCTGAAGAAGGAAATGGCAGCCCATTCCAGTATTTCTCCCTGGAGAATTCCATGGACAGAGGAGCCTGGCAGGCTACAGTCCAGGAAGTCAAAAGAGTTAGACACAACTTAGTGACTAAACCATACATCTCTTAGAAGGAAATGAGTACATCTTTGTGATCTTGAGCTGGGCAATAGTTTTTTAGATTTGGTATCAAATGCATGAGCAACCAATGAAAAACCGAAAAATTAGAACTCATCAAAATTAAAAACGTGTCAAATGACAGTCTTAAGAAAGTGAAAAGATGATCTACAGGATGAGGGAAAATATTTGAAAATCATATACCTGATAAAGTACCCAGAGTATATCAAGAATTTTTATAAATCATCTATAGCCCAAATTAAAAGTGGCCAAAAGATCTAAATTGACTTTTTTTTTTTTTCAAAGAATATACACAAATGGCCGGTAATACATGACAAAATGCTCAACATCAGTAGCCAGCAGAGAAATGCAAAATCGTGGGAGATACCACTTCACACCCATTCAGTTCAGTTCAGTCCAGTCGCTCCGTCATGTCCGACTCCTTGGAACCCCATGAATCACAGCACGCCAGGTCTCCCTGTCCATCACCAACTCCCGGAGTTCACCCAGACTCATGTCCATCAAGTCAGTGATGCCATCCAGCCATCTCATCCTCTGTCATCCCCTTCTCCTCTTGCCCCCAATCCCTCCCAGCATCAGAGTCTTTTCCAATGAGTCAACTCTTTGCATGAGATGGCCAAAGTATTGGAGTTTCAGCTATAGCATCATTCCTTCCAAAGAACACCCAGGACTGATCTCCTTTAGAATGGACTGGTTGGATCTCCTTGCAGTCCAAGGGACTTTCAAGAGTCTTCTCCAACACCACAGTTCAAAAGCATCAATTCTTCGGCGCTCAGCTTTCTTCACAGTCCAACGCTCACACCCATACATGACCACTGGAAAAACCATAGCCTTGATTAAATGGACCTTTGTTAACAAAGTAATGTCTCTGCTTTTGAAATGCTATCTAGGTTGGTCATAACTTTCCTTCCAAGGAGTAAGTGTCTTTTAATTTCATGGCTACAGTCACCATCTGCAGTGATTTTGGAGCCCAGAAAAATAAAGTCTGACACTGTTTCCACTGTTTCCCCATCTATTTCCCATGAAGTGATGGGACCAGATGCCATGATCTTTGTTTTTTTGAATGTTGAGCTTTAAGCCAACTTTTTCACTCTCATCAAGAGGCTTTTAGTTCCTCTTCACTTTCTCCATAAGGGTGGTGTCATCTGCATATCTGAGGTTATTGATATTTCTTCGGCAATCTTGATTCCATCTTGTGCTTCCTCCTGCCCAGGGTTTCTCATGATGTACTCTGCATATAAGTTAAATAAGCAGGGTGACAATATACAGCCTTGACGTACTCCTTTTCCTGTTTGGAACCAGTCTGTTCCATGTCCAGTTCTAACTGTTGCTTCCTGACCTGCATACAGGTTTCTCAAGAGGCAGGTCAGGTGGTCTGGTATTCCCATGTTTTTCAGAATTTTCCACAGTTTATTGTGATCCACACCGTCAAAGGCTTTGGCATAGTCAATAAAGCAGAAATAGATGTTTTTCTGGAACTCTCTTGCTTTTTCCATGATCCGGCGGATGTTGGCAGTTTGATCTCTGGTTCCTCTGCCTTTTTTAAAACCAGCTTGAACATCTGGAAGTTCATGGTTCACATATTGCTGAAGCCTGGCTTGGAGAATTTTGAGCATGACTTTACTAGCGTGTGAGATGAGTGTAATTGTGCGGTAGTTAGGATGGCACTCATCAAAAAGATGGACAATAAAATGTGTTGGTGAGAATGTGAAGACATTTTAACCCTCATATACTGCTTGTGGGTTTGTAAAGTGGTGCAGCTGTTTCGGAAAACAGTTTGGCAGTTACTTGAAAACTTAAACCAAGTTACTGTGTGACCCAGCAGTTTCATATCTAGGTATATACCCAAGAAAATTGAAGTCATATGTTTATACAAAACTTGTCTATGAATGTTCATAGTAGCTTTATTCATAGATGCCCCAAAAGTGGAAATAACCCAAAGTCCAGTAACTGTTACATGAATGAATAAAATATGGAATAATCCATAAAATGGAATATTATTTAGCTGGAAAAGTAATGTAATATACATGCTATTACCATGAATATACCTTGAAAACCTTCTGCTAAGTGAAAAAAGTCAGATACAAAAGGCCATGTATTATATGATTCCATTTATATGAAATGTCCAGAATGGGGAAATCCACAAAAGACAGAAAGCAGGTCGTCAGGGCGAGGAGGAAGAGGGAATGGAGAGCTCAAGGCTGCTAATGGGTTCAGGCTTTCCTTTTTGGAAGGTGAAAAGTTCTGAAGTTAGTGCTGATGGTTACACAATCTTGTGAATATACTAAAAACAAAAACTGTATTCTTTAAAATGGTAATTTTTATGGTGTATGAATTGTATCTCAATACATTTTTTTTTTTTTTTTAAGACCTGATCCTTTCCTTCATGGTGCTAAAATGAACTGCTTAATATGATAGAGATAACAAAGGGTTCTGTGGGAGGCTACAGTACGACATTCTGTCCTGCTGTGTGGAGTTGGGGTCAGACTCCTGGAATAAGTAACATTGAAATGAATTGACACTACTTAGGTGGAAAAACTGGTACAGTGGAAATTAGGAAACAGGAAAGAATATATCAGAATTAATAACTTAAAGCAAGTTTAGTTTCAACAGGTATAGTCTCCTACTCCTGTCATTATGTAAGATTGTCACAGAACTTTTACCTTAAGTAATTTGATTATCCTGTAATGTGTATTATGAAAAAAATATATCTTAACCTTCTGGAGGAAACGGAGCATTTATTTTTCATGATTTAATTCTAAATATTTAAAAATTTCAGTCTTACAGCATTTTAAAATTTAAATTTTCATGAAATCAGAGCTAGATTCTATAAGTTGTTTAAGCTGGGTTTTGTCTCCCCTTTCCCTTTTATATATTTTATAAGCCAAGTTTCCAACCTTCCTTCATATAAAAATTGTATTTTCATTCCTTTTGACATTTTGAGGTTAATTTCAGAACCTTGTAAGAATTATTTGCTCTGGGGTTGGGATATTACAAATGTTTGTCTCTGTTTGCTCTTAGGTAGTAAAATATTTTCTTAAGAAATTTTAAGCATGTACAAAAGTAATAATAGTCATGCCCATGCAATCAACATCAGCTTTAAAAATTTCCAACTCATAGCCAATTTTATTTTATTATACACTCACCTGTTCCTTTACTTTCTAAATTATTTGGGAGCAGATCTCAGAAGTCACATCATTCTTTATGCATGTTCATGTAACTCTTAATGAAAAGAACTCTTTTCTTTTTAATATGTATTATTGAGACATTTTTAACTTGGAATGTTTTCATATGAAAATAAATTATTTAGAAGTTACCTGTTGCTGAAAATGAATAGTTAATTTTTACTCTTTTATACAGTGTTTTATTCACTTATATACAGTGTTTATTTCTTCTAATAAATACTTGGTATGGTTCCAAAATCATAAAATTGATGGTATGAGAATTTGGTTCATAGTCTTTATGTTCCTCGTGGTGATTATTTATGATTAACTAGGCCTTAGAAGGCTTCCCTGGTGGCTCAGAGGTTAAAGCGTCTGCCTGCAATGTGGGAGACCTGGGTTCGATCCCTGGGTTGGGAAGATCCCCTGGAGAAGGAAATGGCAACCTACTCCAGTATTCTTGCCTGGAGAATCCCATGGACAGAGGATCCTGGTAGGCTGCAGTCCATGGGGTCTCAAAGAGTCAGACACGCCTTAGAAATGACAAAACTTTTCTCCACAGCTGATCATGTCCTTTTTCCATATTCAGTGGGCTTTACTACTTGGCCTTATAGGAGTGTCTGTCATTTAACATGATGAGCTACCAGCCCTTGCGGAATGCACATCTTTAGGCTTCCTTGGCATTTGACTTTCTTGGTTCATTCCTGTATTGGAGTGTTCTTTTACTGGCACATTGTCTTTTGATTTCCACCGCATGCGACTGTTTCTCATTCCTACTCTGTTCTTAACCCTCTTTTATTCTCTCTGCAGACTCTTAGTTCTGCTGTCATGCTGTGCCGTGCCTACGTGCTTAGTTGTGTCTGACTCTTTGTGACCCTTTGGGCTATAGCCCGCCAGGCTCCTCTGTCAGTGGGGTTTTCCAGGCAGGAATACTGGAGCAGGTTGCCATTTCCTTCTCCAGGGGATCTTCCTGACCCAGGGATTGAACCCCCATCTTCTGTGTCTCCTGCGTTGCAGGCGAATTCTATACCCGCTGAGCCATCAGGGAAGCCCGTGGCTGTCGGGTTAACATGACATTATTACTTACATTATGTATGTATTAGTGAATCCCAAATATTTGGTACTAGTGAATGAAAACACCTATGTTTAATATTCTAGTTAATTATTTAAAATGTTCCCGTGGATATATATCTGCTTCCTCTTTCAGTCTCCTGTGTACCTGCTGTTATGTTGTTCTGTTGGCTCTTCAAAATGTATGTTATTTGTATTTTCATTATTAGTACCTATTCTGTGCTGAATTACTTGTAGGTCATCTGAGTGCTCCTGTCTGTGATTCCATAAACCTGTGTGTTCTCCATAGTCAGAGCAGTGTATGTCTCTCCCTTATTAGAGTTCAGGCTCTTTGGGGCTGAGATTGGATTTTATTCATGCTAGGATTATAGTACATGAGACATAGAAATATTCATTAAATTGTTAAATGAATTCTAATCTGTTTACCTACTATATTCCAGCAATATCTACCAAAGGTCTTGTCTTAGTACATCCTATGTAAAGTACTCCTTGAGAATCCAGTAAAAGTGGTACAGTCTCTATCAATGTGCCCTGTAAATTTCTGTCATAGAAGTAATTGAAATCTAAAATTATTGTTTATTTTCTTTTTTATTACTTTCCCCCCTTTGAATGTGATCGTAGGGACCATGACAGTTTTATACATTTTATGTATACATTTTGACATAACATTGCACATGGTAGGACCTTAATAAATACGTACTGAATACAGATGAGTGTGCTTCCTCCTTGGTTGAGAGCAGTGTACTTATCCATTATACAAATAATTTCACAATGATTATAAACCTTAGACTTGAATCTTTGTTTTATTGTTATCGGACTGATTTTTTTTTTTTTTTGCCCCTCTGTGCTGTGAAGGATTGGGAAGCCTGGCATGCTGCAGTCCATGGGGTCAGAAACAGTTGGACAAGTCTTGGGACTGAACGACAACTGTGTTGCTTGTAGGATCTTAGCTCCTTGACTAGAGATTGAACCCAGCAGTGAGAGCACCGGATCCTAACCACTAGGCTGCCAGGGCATTCCCAGACTGATTTTTCTAAAACAGTACTTTCACTGGTGAAATGTCTAGTCAAACTCTTCTGCCAGATCTGAGATAGGTTCTGGGAATACAAAGAGAATATAAGAACTTTGTTCCTTACTTTTATGGGATTTTGAAATAAAGACGAAGAAATGCTTAAATCCCCTTGAGGAGGTCAAGGAAAGCTTCCTAGAGGACTTCTGATATCTCTAAGGTTTTTTAAAAAATTTAAAAATTTCAAAAATTGTGTAATTCATAGGAGCCATTTTCCCTGTCAGTAGCAAAAAATTTCAGTAATCACAAAGAAAAGACTGATTGCTACCAGCAGGAAATTGTTGGCTGTTTCTATGGCTGCCCTCATTCTGACTGACTTGAGTGTTTATTTCAACCTAGAAGTAGTAACTTTGGGATTTAAATGTAATTCCTTACTAGATTGGAGAAGGCAATGGCACCCCACTCCAGTACTCTTGCCTGGAAAATCCCATGGACAGAGGAGCCTGATAGGCTGTGGTCCATGGGGTCGCTAAGAGTCAGAAACGACTGAGCGACTTCACTTTCACATTTTACTTTCATGCATTGGAGAAGGAAATGGCAACCCACTCCAGTGTTCTTGCCTGGAGAATCCCAGGGACGGGGGAGCCTGGTGGGCTGCCGTTTATGGGGTCGCACAGAGTCGGACATGACTGAAGTGACTTACCTTACTAGATAGAGATGATTTTTAGGTTGTCCATTATTTTGTTAGCTGAGATAACTGAAAGGAGAATTCAGCACTGTTGTATGTGGCTTTACTGAACCCAGTGCAAGCTTTCCTTATTTGTGGTTGGTTTGATTTTTGTTTGGTTAACAAGGGAATTAGGAAATACTTGCCCTTAGCACTATTAATACACTATTTTTTTTACTTATTTATACAACTAATTTACTTATTTTTGTTTTCTCTTTCATTCTTGTTAGAAGGTGAGAACAGAATTTTTGTCTGTGGTGTTCAGTTCAGTTCAGTAGCTCAGTCATGTCCGACTCTTTGTGACCCCATGAATCGCAGCATGCCAGGCCTCCCTGTCTATCAGCAACTCCCGGAGTTCACCCAAACTCACGTCCATCGAGTCGGTGATGCCATCCAGCCATCTCATCCTCTGTCATCCCCTTTTCCTCCTGCCCCCAATCCCTCCCAGCATCAGAGTCTTTTCCAATGACTCAATTCTTCGCATGAGGTGGCCAAAGTACTGGAGTTTCAGCTTTAGCATCATTCCTTCCAATGAACACCCAGGGCTGATCTCCTTCAGAATGGACTGGTTGGATCTCCTTGCAGTCCAAGGGACTCTCAAGAGTCTTCTCCAACACCACAGTTCAAAAGCATCAATTCTTCGGCGCTCAGCTTTCTTCACAGTCCAACTCTCACATCCATACATGACCACTGGAAAAACCATAGCCTTGACTAGATGGACTTTTGTTGGCAAAGTAACGTCTCTGCTTTTGAATATGCTATCTAGGTTGGTTATAACTTTCCTTCCAAGGAGTAAGTGTCTTTTAATTTCATGGCAGCAATCACCATCTGCAGAGATTTTGGAGCCCCCCAAAATAAAGTCTGACACTGTTTCCACTGTTTCCCCATCTATCTGCCATGAAGTGCTGGGACCAGATGCCATGATCTTAGTTTTCTGAATGTTGAGCTTTAAGCCAACTTTTTCAGTCTCCACTTTCACTTTCATCAAGAGGCTTTTGAGTTCCTCTTCACTTTCTGCCATAAGGGTGGTATCATCTGCATATCTGAGGTTATTGATATTTCTCTGGCTGTCTTGCTTCCAGCTTGTGCTTCCTCCAGCCCAGGGTTTCTCATGATGTACTCTGCATAGAAGTTAAATAAGCAGGGTGACAATATACAGCCTTGACGTACTCCTTTTCCTATTTGGAACCAGTCTGTTGTTCTATATCCAGTTCTAACTGTTGCTTCCTGACCTGCATATAGGTTTCTCAAGAGGCAGGTCAGGTGTTCATTGCTGTATAAATATTTGTGGAATGGATACTTATGAAGTCCATTGATAGCCTTAACAGAGTAGTTTAAAGAAAATAGTGGGGATGGAAACTGGTTTATATGGTTGAGGATATCCTGAACTGATAGTGATCTAAAAATCAAACAGGAATAGATTTTTTTTCTCAATCTATTTTTTTTCTCTATTTTATTTACTAGATTGAAAACAGTTGATAAAGAAAAATTATAAAAATTCCCTTAGCCACTTTTTTTTTTTACTGCTGATGGATTATAAAATCTTTTTAAAATTAACATGTTCTACTAGATTTCTTTTTTTTGTAATTTATATATAACCTTTCTAATCACTAAATTCATTTATCATAAGTTATATGCCCTCAACTTTTTAAGACTTTTTAAATTTTTGAAAAAAATGAAAGTTTTAGGTATTTTCTTCTTTAACCTAAACATAGATGTGAAGTGATGTATCAGTAAATAGTTTTAGACCTTAGATTAATTTTATTTTTTAAAGTTACTAAGCAAATGTGTACCAAAAGTAAATATGTATATAAATGACTTTACATTATTCATAATTCTAAAATTAGACATCTGTCTAGTGAATGTTGTTCTGCATGTTGCTAAATAATTAATAGTAATTAAAAGGTTAAATATAAGCTGAAGAAAGCTTTGAATTCTGAAATGTTTGCAACAGCTAGTAATCTGACTGATGCAGACGTTTTTGTCAAAGTTGAAAAAGTTAGAGCTAATTAATTTCTTGGGAGACATATGATGAAATTGTAGGTGTGATAACATATTTGAGTAACATATGGTAGTTATGGGGCACCTTTCTAATGATTGAGCAGCCAGTTAAATATAGACTTTTTTGGTTGTTTTTCTTTTATTATCATTCTTTGTTAATGCATTTTTAAAGTAATTTTGCTTTCCAGAAGTCAGTACTCAGGATTTAATGATTTGTATTTAAAATATTATCATGAATACTTTTTTCTAAATTGACATAAATTTAGTAAAAATTTTTCTTAAAAGTACAGCCATTTTTTTCCCCCTCAGCATATGTATGTACTGTATTTAACATAAGTAAACTAATCCAGAGTTTAAGGGATTGTACTCTCAGTACACATTGTTTAACTCAGATTACCCTTGAATGAAGATTTCCCCCAAATATTTTATGGTTACTTTTGATATATTAATATAAACAGCACATATCTGGAGGCTGGCATGGCAACCCACTCCAATGTTCTTGCCTGGGGAGTCTCCATGGACAGAGGAGCCTAATGGACTATAGTCCATGGGGTCGCAAAGAGTTGGACGTGACTGAGTGACTAAGCACAGCACAGCACATATAGATATGTATTTTTTTACTTTAGCTGTGTTTTTCTCTCATAAGGATTCAGTGTTTGCATTTTGACTAATTTCCTTCCTTCCAGTCTTACTTTCTGAATACTGCTTGATTATGATAGCAGATTAAAAAAAGAACTAACCATTCTGTTACTAAAATAGTGTCTTACACCTTGGTAGAGGAAATTTTGAGTTAAGAATTTTGCAAATAGAGACAAGTAATGACTTAGAGATTTTTGTTTTCCCTCTTTTAAAAGTTGGATTTTTACCAAAATTTGTATGATTATAATGTAATGTCTAAATCTAAAATTTTCTATCATTCAAAAATCTGCAGAGTAAAACAAATTCAGGATGGAAATGCTTCTGTTGTGCTGCAGAGCCAGCCACTGGAGGGTGTTCACATTAATTTCTCTTGGTCTCAGTATTCTGCTGATCTGTTAGGTTGATGGAATGAAATATAAATGTGAAGGCTGTGCACTCTTTTTAAACTTTTTATTTATTAATGGGATATAGTCGATTAATAATATTGTGATAGTTTCAGGTGAACAGAGAAGGTACTCAGACATATTCCCCCAAACTCCCCTCCCATCAGGTGGTGATATAACATTGAGCAAAGTTCCATGTGCTGTACAATAAGTCCTTGTGGTTATCCATCTTAAATATAGCAGTCACACATAATTTAAAGAGACAATTAACTGATTACTGGGTTCCTAAAACACTATGGTACTTTGGAGACAAACGGTATGCATTAGAATCTACTTCCCATGGGAATTCCTTGGCAGTTGTCAATAAGAAAAGATGTACAATGTGAGAGTTGCAAAAGTTTTATTCAGGGCAAAATGAGGCTGCAGCCTGGGAGACAGCACCTCAGTTAGCTCTGAGACATTGCTCCAGGGCTCTGCTTTTTTATGTCATCTGATACTAAAGGAAAAGTGATATTTGCATCTAAAATGAAACAAACTGAGAGGGAAAATGATTTTAAACCTTAAAGGAAAGTGAATTGCAAGTCACTCAGTCTTGTCTGACTCTTGTGACACCCATGGACTGTCAATTCTCCAGGCCAGAACACTGGAGTGAGTATCCTTTCCCTTCTCCAGGGGATCTTTCCAACCCAGGGATCAAACCCAGGTCTCCTGCATTGCCAGAGGTTCTTTACCAGCTGAGCCACAAGGGAAGCCCAAGAATACTGGAGTGGGTAGCCTATCCCTTCTCTAGCGGATCTTCCTTACCCAGGAATCAATCTGGGGTGTCCTCATTGCAGGCGGATTCTCTACCAACTGAGCTATGGTGATGTGTAGATTCTAGAATTATGAAGGAGGTCAATATAATGTTCCTTTGGATTCTCATCTAGAAATTATTCAGAATATTGCTCTCTCTCTCTATATATATATATTTGTGCATGCCAAATCAGTTTAATATCATACAACTTAATAGCTCAGTAAAGCTGAAAAAATAAAGTCTTTGAAGTATGTTGAAAATTGTATGATACGCAGTTGGCAGTTTGTCATTTCATGTATATAGGAAACTGTTTCCCTTTAATTCTTCTTTTAATAATCTTACTTAAAAATTTGCATAGAGTTAGAGGATCTAGCATTTCTAGAAACCTCCCAACTTGATTTACTAAACATTTTTTATATTACCACAGTTGTTTTTATTTAAATTTGAATATTCTACAAAGAATTTTGGTATGGACATCTGTTCTCTGAATTCTTCCTTATTCTGAATCTGTTGCAAAGATTTCCTTGTCAGTTGACTTGCTTTTTAGCCCATGGTGACAAAGACAGATATTCATGAGGGGACTTCTGGAGAATTTTGCTCCAGTTGGGCTCTGAACTTAAGCCTTAAGTTAATAATAAAGGTGAACTTTCAAGTGACTTACAATAAATCACTTTCTCATTAATTTAATTAAATTTTTGTAAAATTTGGATTATTACTTAGTTATCTGTGAATACTGAGTCTTAAAGATAGCAGGATTTTCTGTGTATAGCTTACCAGTTTGAAAATGAGTTTAGAGGTTTATTCTGGGTCTGTGAACTTTAAATAATTTAATTGGCAGGATTGTTAATGGTGATTACAATCTCCAGAAACAAAATCCTAGTGAATAGACTCTTCACTTTTGAGAACTAGCAGTAAAATGATGATATAGAAATTAACTGTTTGTTTTGTTAATTATCAACAATAATAAAATAAACATTAAGTTGGATAATTTTAAAAATTATAATCCGTATAATTCTAGTAAACAATAGGCAGTATTAAATGACAAATGGAAAGATGATAGTTTTTCATTCAGTAGGAAAATTTTATATTTGATTTTGTTTCATATTTGAATAATTGTTTTGCTTTCATAAGTTGTTAAAATATTTTTTATTCAGATAAATCTGTCTCTATGTCATAAAGACAGTAAATGACAGATATCTGTAAGCCAACATTGAATTTCACTGTAAAACTTGGCCCCAACCCTGAAAGCTATGGTTCATTCTAGAAATATTTCTGGAACAGTGAGTGAATGATTTTGGAAGATGAGATTTACATTTTAAGTACAGTGTTAACAGTCTTTACCTTGCCATGCATAATTTTTGTTGCCAGATGTGCCAAGGTCAGTGTTTTAGCCATTCCTGTCTTATTATTTTCTGAAATTACTAAGTAACTGTTGAGGGGACTTAGGATCAAAAAGAAATTTTTGGAGGAAAATACATTAAGAGCCTTATTAATAGTGTGGAAAATAGTCCCTTTTGTGGAGCATAATATGCTCTGTCACATGGAAATATTTTTTGGGATGCTTTCATAGCCATCTGTAGAGGTGAATCTTTGATTATACGTAAGTCAGATAAAAAAGATAATTTTGACATTGTCTTTCCTTCCTGATATACCTTGCTTCTGCGAAATAGTGTGTTAGCTTGATCACATCATTACAAAGGAGTTTCATAGTCTGCAATTAAAAGTATGCATAGTAAATTCATTGTTTATGGTTTTTAGTATTTTCTGTTGACATGAAAAATTTTAAGAACAGATGATCATCAATCTAGCCTGAGAATAAATGATTTTTTTGCCTCTAGAATGAAAGACTAATTTTAATAAACGTATTTAAAATCTATCCATTTCACATACTTTATTCACTAAATATGTGCCAGAACATTTTAGAAACTGAGAATTACTATGAAGCTACTACACTTACTCTTTTGAAAGTTGGGAGAAACTGTAGATGCTTTATTCATTTACAGTTGCCAGGTATCTGACAAACATCTATTATTTTGACTTATTAGAAATTATCTTAGCATCATAATTTCTTATGAGACATTGAATTGGACCAATTTACCCAGCAGGAAAGATTCTGAGATAAAGGAACTAAAATTTTGTGCGCTTTGTCTTCAATAATAAAATAGTTACCATGTTTCTTAAATGAATATATATTACTCTATTCCTTAAAATACATTCATATTATTTGCCTTGAAAAAACTGTCTCTAGGTTAGATGGTATCTCTCTCGTTAAATCCTTCCTATGTATCAGGCATGGTGAGGTGTGCCTTGCATGCAGTAAGCCATTTTATGTGTTTAAACGTTAAGGATAAAGTGGAACAAGATCATTAGACCTCTGACTGCAGTCACTGGGGTGATCTGTGTTATTTAGGCCTATGTAGCTAACTGGGAGTGCTCCTTCATAGGTACAAATTGATAGTGCAGCTGACTGACAGATGATCCCCAGGTTTTAGGAAATCTTTCCAAACTTTTGTTCCTTGCTTGACTGAATTTTCAGTAGCCGGGGAAGATTTTCTGTCAATTCTGAGTTTTGATGTTTGGGATTCAATAACCTCAGATACGCAGATGACACCACCCTTATGGCAGAAAGTGAAGAGGAACTAAAAAGCCTGTTGAAAATGAAAGAGAGAGTGAAAAAGTTGGCTTAAAGCTCAACATTCAGAAAACTAAGATCATGGCATCTGGTCCCATCACTTCATGGCAGATAGATGGGGAAACAGTGGAAACAGTGTCAGACTTTATTTTTTTGGGCTCCAAAATCACTGCAGATGGTGACTGCAGCCATGAAATTAAAAGACGCTTACTCCTTGGAAGGAAAGTTATGACCAACCTAGATAGCATATTCAAAAGCAGAGACGTTACTTTGCAAACAAAGGTCTGTCTAGTCAAGGCTATGGTTTTTCCAGTGGTCATATATGGATGTGAGAGTTGGACTGTGAAGAAAGCTGAGCGCCAAAGAATTGATGCTTTGAACTGTGGTGTTGGAGAAGACTCTTGAGAGTCCCTTGGACTGCAAGGAGATCCAACCGGTCCATTCTGAAGGAGATCAGCCCTGGGTGTTCATTGGAAGGAATGATGCTAAAGCTGAAACTCCAGTACTTTGGCCACCTCATGCGAAGAGTTGACTCATTGGAAAACTCTGATGCTGGGAGGGATTGGGGGCAGGAGGAGAAGGGGACGCCAGAGGATGAGATGGCTGGATGGCATTACCTACTTGATGGACATGAGTTTGGGTGAACTCTGGGAGTTGGTGATGGACAGGGAGGCTTGGCGTGCTGCAATTCATGGGGTCGCAAAGAGTCAGACACGACTGAGTGACTGAAATGAACTAAACTAAACTGAAGTACTTAGAGTAAGTAAAAGGGAAGTGCTTACCAAAGTGGGTGCTGAGTCTTGCCTCAGTCCACTGTTCTCCAACTATTCATTTTTTTTATTCAGTCAAATATTTATTGAGTACCTGTATGTTTGTGGAGCTCATATACAAGTGAGGGAAATAAACAATAAGAAAGATAAATACATAAAGCATGTGATATGTTAGACAATAGAGAAAAATCAAATCTAACCGTGGGCCTTCATATCTGAGGATGCATATTCCTAGGTTAGAAGCCATTGCCTCTATTAATCAGGTGTTTTCTCAACTAACAAGATGGGCCACCTTAAGTGTAAAACCACATTATGTACCTACAGTGCAGTTTGGGAGTATTAGGGTAAATTGTTTAGAAGTATCATGATATAAACGTTAGGTGCCTTCATTAATGTAGGAGATGCATTCTAACCACACTGTTTATTGTCTAAAGAAATAATATTTAATCCACAGAGGTATGTTCTTTAATATCTTAGAAGTCTAGCTACCTTGCTCATAGGTGTGATTATAAAATAGCAAATGATTCTCTTAAAATGTAAAATTTAGCATCTTTATATAGAGACTTATGGTTATTGGTTTACATTTACTTCATTTTTCCCTCATCTCTTAACATTCTTTGCCTCATTTAAAAATATATTGTGTTTGAAGTGAAGTGCAGTGAAAGTCAACTGAGTCATGTCCAACTCTGCGACCCCATGGACTATACAGTCCATGGCATTCTCCAGGCCAGAATACTGGAGTGGGTAGCCTTTCCATTCTCCAGGGGATCTTCCCAACCCAGGGATCGAATCCAGGTCTCCCACATTGCAGGCAGATTCTTTACCAGCTGAGCCACAAGGGAAGCCCAAGAATACTAGAGTGGATAGCCTATGTCTTCTCCAGAGTATCTTCTGGACTCAGGAATCGAACCAGGGTCTCCTGCATTGCAGGCAGATTCTTTACCAACTGAGCTATCAGGGTAGCCCATATTATGTTTAAAAATGTAACATTTCAGTCAGAACAGTGCCTCAAACATGAATTTACAGTAAGATGGAAGATTATAAGTTGATTTTGTATCTGTCAGTTGCTTCAGAGGCCTTAGCATTCCAAGGAGCACCTTAATTTAAGTGTGTTCCCATCTCAAAGGCTCATTGTTCTCTATGTCAAGAAAACTGTTCCCCCATATATCTGCATCTAGCTTCCTCATATCTTTTCAATTTTCCTTAAAAATCACCTTCGCAATGGCAGCCATCCTGATTTACCTTATCTAAAACTTTGGCTCCCCTATCCTCTCCAAACTCTTTATATTCCTTCCTTGACTGTTTTGTGTTTTTCTCCTTAACACTTAATCAGTATCTAACATTTTATGTATTGTTTTCTCCTCCATTAAAATATAGAGCTCATGAGCAGTGATTTTTGTTCATTTTTTTTCCTATTATTTTCCCAGTGCCTGTCATAGAATGGAGCACTCAGTATTTATTGAGTTTTAACAAATGAATAAAATTTATCACTAGAACCTATTAAGAGCTTTAGTTGTTCAATAAATCTGTATCAAAATTCAAATAGGGAATACAAATATAAAAACCTTCACATTTAATTTATTTTTTAATTTATATTTTGAAGTAATTTTAAACTAACAAAAGTTGTAAGAATATTTCAGAGAATTAGAATTAGAATAATTCAGAAGAATATTTCTTTGCTGATCCATCTGAGTATAGGATACCTCATTATCTCTGCATACTTTGATGAATTTTTCTTACAATCAAGGACATTCTCATACATAAAAGAGTTTAACTATTAAGAAATTAATATTGATACATCAGTCACTACCATCTAATCCTCACATTGTCTCCATTGTTCTTCGAGCACATGCTTACTGTCTGCGCAAGATACTCTAGGATCATCTTGCTCTATCCCCACCGTAGCTCTGGAATCAGTATGCTCCAGGGAATCACATTTGTGTGTATTTTTACCTGAAATTGTTGGTACTGGTTGTTTTCGTTCATTGTATTGGCTGCCACTGTTCTCAAGCCCTTTCAGTACATAGTTAGGAAGTATCTGTGTCTATGTGTGTACACATATATGTATATGTATGTGTATATATACATTTATATGTGTATTTGTGTGTGTGTGTGCGTGGTGTACTGTCATTTCAGTCATGTCTGACTCTTTGTGACACCATGGACTATAGCGCCTCTGGAATTTCCCAGGCAAGAATATTGGAGTGGGTTGCCATTCCCTTTTCCAGGGGATCTTCCTGACCCAGGGATCAAACCCAGATCTCCTCCACTACAGGCAGATCCTTTATGGTCTGAGCCACCAGGGAAGTTCTCTAGATGTTACCAAATGTCCACCAGGGATGGGGAGCAAAATCACCACTCCTGGTCGAGTGCTGCTGATCACAGATCTTAAAATCAAGTAGAGACACAGGTATTAAACAGCTAGTCATGTAAATATATTTATTTATTTATTATAAACATAAATATATTCAATTATATATACAGTTATCCATTCTAATAAATGCTAATTAAGATAAATACAAAGAGCCAAGAAAAATGAAAACTCCATATTGAAAACCAGTGAAAGCTTTTATACATTATATAGTAGGTACTTGATGTAAGTAAATAAATTTTAGACATGGTCTTTAGGTGTAGGATGACTTTACAATCTATTATACAAAATAGGAAGATTTTAGGAGTGTCAGAGTATACTGTTAGTAACCAGGATGAAACAATAAGTAGAAATGAGGCAAATCCCACATAAGAACTTCATAATCTACTTCCAAGCTTCTATAATCTACTCAGGAAAAAGAGAAATATATGAAACATGTAGAGAATAATTCAAGGAAATAGGAAATAAGCACTAAACTTCTTCAGACATTGGACTTTCCTGGTGGCTCAGATGGTTAAGAATCTGCTTGTAATGCAGGAGACTTGGGTTCAGTCCCTGGGTTGGGAACATCTGGAGAAGGGAATGGCTACTCACTCCAGTATTCTTGCCTGGAGAAGTCCATGGACAGAGGAACCTGGCGGGCTATAGTCCACAGGGTCGCAAAGAGTCGGACACGACTGAGCGACTAACACCACCTTGTTTTATATTAGTATAAGAAATGGTTCATTGTTATTTCTCCATTTTGACTTTATAGAAGGCTTCGTGAAGAAAGATGGGATTCTAGGTCTAAAACTTAGTTCTTGATGTCCTCTCTAATATGACTCAACTGTTCCTGTTCAGTTCTTATACTCTGCTACATAATTTTCTAATCTGTTGAAGAGTTTGAATTTGATGTAGCAAAAAGAGACCTGCTGGGGCATCTTGATGAGGAATGTAACATGATGAAATGGTTATCTGTTCTGGTAGAAACCATTCCTTTGTATACCAGCCTTCATAGTACCAGAATTGGGTTTTAAGAGAACAATATTATGTGAACTACCAAGTATATATACTGAAAGAAAAAATTTTTCTTAAGCCAATATGTAAGTCTCTTATAAAAAATGGATCTCCAAGGATTATTCTTATATCAGCTTATCTTCATATTCCCTATTTTTTTAAATTAAACATTGCATATATTTTAATTTCATATACTACTTAAGGCCCTATAAGTTATTACTATAACTTTAAGCTAGTAGCCAAGATATTTATTGTGGTGGCCAAAAAGTTTCTTTGGTTTTTAAGTAGAAAGATACATTTTTTTCATTTTCACCAGGACCACCATTGAATAATGTATTGACCATTTTGTTTCACTGCCTTCTGGTATTTTTCAGGCAACTTCATAATTGCATCCTCCCAAAACAGTTTATCTTTTTGAGCAAAGAATTGTTCCAGGTGCCTTTTATAGTTTTCGAAGGAGTTGAAAGTTTTTCAATTAAGGGAATTCTGTAAAGACCAAGATAAGTGCAAATATGAAGGTTCAATGTCGGATGAATATGGCAGATGAATCACAACTTCCCAGCCAAGCTGGAAGAGTTTTTGCTTGGTCACCAAAGAAACATGTGATCTTGCATTATCCTGTTGGAAGATTACGCACTTTCTGTCGACTAATTCTGGACACTTTTCGTCGTGTGCTGCTTTCAGCTGGTCTAAGTGGGAGCAGTACTTGTTGGAATTGATCGTTTGGTTTTCCAGAAGGAGCTCTTAATAAAGGACTCCCTTCCAATCCTGCCAGAAACACATCATCATCATCTTTGGTTGAAGACTGACCTTTGGTGTGGTTGGTGGTGGTTCATTTCCCTTGTCCATGATCTCTTCCATTTTGTGTTACTATACAGTATCCACTTTTCATTGCCTGTCACAATTTGTTTTAAAAATGGAATGTTTTTGTTGCTGTAAATAGAGAATCTCATGTAGAAATACAGTCAAGAAGGTTTTTTTTTTTTTTTTAACTTATGTGGAACCCAAACATCCAAGCAATTAACACAACAAAGCTTGAGGAAGATGATTTTCAGTGCTTGATTTGGATATTTTGAGTATATTGATTATCTCCTATGTGGTTTAATGTGGATCGTTTTCAATTAATGTTATTAATTTGATCACTATCAACTTCAGCTGGTCTGCAGCCTGACTATGGAGCATTGTCCAACTAGGAATCTCCCACACAAAACTTTACAAACCGGTTTTGACACTTATGATCAGTGACAGCACCTTCTCTGTACACTGCACAAATCTTTTTTTTTTTTTGCTTTTCAGTTGCATTTTTACCTTTCTTGAAATAATAAAGCATAATATACCAAAATGTTGCTTTTTTTCTTCTATCTTTAACATTAAAATGGCTACACAAAAATTCACTAATTTTGATTTTTTTTTAAACAGATGTACAGTAAGATGACAGCTATCACAATACAGTCTAACAAAATTATGTTGAATGAAATTAAAGACACCTGAACTTTGACTGTGTGGATCTCAATAAACTCTGGAAAATTCTGAAAGAGATGGGAATACCAGACCACCTGACCTGCCTCTTGAGAAACCTATATGCAGGGCAGGAAGCAACAGTTAGAACTGGACATGGAACAACAGACTGGTTCCAAATAGGGAAAGGAGTAAGTCAAGGCTGTGTATTTTCACCCTGCTTATTTAACTTATATGCAGAGTACATCATGAGAAACGCTGGGCTGGAGGAAGCACAAGATGGAATCAAGATTGCTGGGAGAAATATCAATAACCTCAGATATGCAGATGATACCACCCTTATGGAGAAAGTGAAGAGGAACTAAAAAGCCTCTTGATGAAAGTGAAAGAGGAGAGTGAAAAAGTTGGCTTAAAGCTCAACATTCAGAAAACTAAGATCATGGCATCTGGTCCCAGCACTTTATGGGAAATAGTTGGGGAACAGTGGAAAGAGTGTCAGACTTCATTTTTTGGGAGCTCCAAAATCATTGCAGATGGTGACTACAGCCATGAAATTAAAAGATGCTTACTCCTTGGAAGGAAAGTTATGACCAACCTAGATAGCATATTCAAAAGCAGAGACATTACTTTGCCAACAAAGGTCTGTCTAATCAAGGCTATGGTTTTTCCAGTGGTCATGTATGGATGTGAGCGTTGGACTGTGAAGAAAGCTGAGCGCCGAAGAATTGATGCTTTTGAACTGTGGTGTTGGAGAAGACTCTTGAGAGTCCCTTGGACTACAAGGAGATCCACCCAGTCCATTCTAAAGGAGATCAGTCCTGGGTGTTCGTTGCAAGGACTGATGCTAAAGCTTTTCTCCACTTTGGCCACCTCTTGCGAAGAGTTGACTCGTTGGAAAAGACTCTGATGCTGGGAGGGATTGGGGGCAGGAGGAGAAGGGGATGACAGAGGATGAGATGGCCGCATGGCATCACCGACTCGATGCACATGAGTTTGGGTGAACTCTGGGAGTTGGTGATGGATAGGGAGGCTTGGCGTGCTGCGATTCATGGGGTCGCAAAGAGTCGGACACGACTGGGTGACTGAACTGAACTGAACTGAATGCTACCAGAACCATTTTGTGGGAAAAAAACAAACTTTCTGGACAACTCAATAAAAATTTAAAAGGTGTAGGCATAGCTTTTCACTTATTCCTTTGACTGTTTGCATTCTTCTTGCCTTGCTGACATCAGGTGCTGGTAAAGGGAACATCATAAACTTTAAAATATGGAGCATTTGGGGAAATTACAACAGATCAAGATGGTACAACATGATGGAGTGAGTGAGTGAAGTCACTCAGTCATGTCCAACTCTTTGTGACCCCGTGGACTGTAACCTACCAGGCTTCTCCATCCATGGGATTCTCCAGGCAAGAATACTGGAGTGAATTGCCATTTCCTTCTCTAGGGGATCTTCCCAACCCAGGGATTGAACCCGGGTCTCCTGCCTTGCAGGCAGACGCTTTAACCTCTGAGCCACCAGGGAAGCAAATATCTGGATGTAGGAGAAAAATATGTATTGGAAAAAGGGTGCAGGAAAATATGCCAAAGGTACACTTACCCATTTCAGATATTTGCTTTCTGCCATTTTGTGCCTGGGAAGAGGGATAGAAACTTTAACTTCCTTTTCCCCATCGTTCGTTTCAAGGATCTTTATTTAAGGCTACTGTAGTTGGTACAGGGCTTCCCTGGTAATATAGCTGGTAAAGAATCTGCAATGCGGGAGACTCCAGTTCTACTCATGGGTTGGGAAGATCCTCTGGAGAAGGATAGGCTACCCACTCCAGTATTTTTGCCTGGAGAACCCCCATGGACAGAGAAGCCTGGTGGGCAACAGTCCATGGGGTCGCAAAGAGTCGGACAAGGCTGAGCTACTAAGCACAGCACAGCACAGTATCTCAAGAGGGGCTGAAACACAAGAACAAAACTGTTGGGACTTCCCTGGTGATTCAGGTGGTAAAGAATCTGCCTGCAATGTGAAAGACTCAGTTTTGATCCCTGGGTCTGATTAGGATTATTTAACAAAGTTAAATATACCTTTGTGATGACACCCTTAAATTTAATAACAGTGTTATTCTCTGGAACAAAGCAGTCAGGGTACCCAAAAGCTACCCCTGAAGTTAAAGTGTAAAAGACCACTTAGAAACCTGCAAGGTGTTTTTATTATTTTAAAGTTTAAAATCTATTGAGTTTGAAAAAATAAAATTAAAAGTTGAAAACACCAAATCTATGTGTATAACTGGAATGAGGTTTTTTAGAAAATTACATTTGGAAAATAATCCTTAATAAGGATTAATTATTTTATCTATTTTAGGGAAAAATTAATTTAACAAACCTATTATTATGTGAAATTCGTGTAATGAACATGGGCAGTACATAATTTCTGTAATATTTATAGCGTCAACTATAAGAAAAGGCTGAATTAGTATTATCAATTGCAAAGAACATTCATTTGAGAATCAAAGCTATTCGTAAAGCACTGCTCATGGTCACTATAATTAATTCAACATTAGAATGTTTAAAGTGCCATGCCATGTCACTTTACTAGATATATCTTTTAGGTGCTTATGTGCTTCATTTTGGGTAAATATCACTTTTTTGTACCTTCCAATATTGAGTAGATTTTTTTCTTAGTTGAAAATGTTCACTCATCTGCTGACTTCTGGCTTTGTGCCAAAAGTAAAGAAGCTCATAGTTATTAGATAAAACAGAGGTGACCCAGCAAGCAGTTACAAGACTCCAATACATAGCGTTAGCCCTTGCTCAGCAGCTCATTGTGATTAGCGAACCAGGCTATTATAAGTTCTTTGCCTTTTTCCTGGACTCAGTGGAGTTTTGGTCGGGTGGAATATCATTGTGGATGGCAGATTGGCTTGGCAGTTGAAGGCCCCTGAGCTGAAGTTTCTAGAGGCCAGGCAACCTCTTTGACACCTAGTCGTTCCTACCCGTCTCAGTCCTGCTTTGCTGTGTCTCCCATATCCTTTTCTTCCCAGCCCCGTTCCCTGTGGGCTGGATCCAGTTTCAGTTGTTCCATGTGTATCTCAAGCCTGTTCCTGTAGACAAAAGTTCATTCTGCAGTGAATGTTCCTGCTTTCTCTTTCATTTTGCATTTCTGAGTTGGAGCCCTGATACACCTCTTAGATCAGAGCACCACTCACCCTTTGACAGTGAAGCGCATAGCAGAATATCCTGTCTTTGTCTTCATTAGGCTAAGGCAGAAAACAGCAAAACAAAAACAAGGACTGTATTATTTTAAAAGATGAATACAGCACTGTCCTCTCCAAAAAAAGGAAATTAAGAGTGTATTATATATGTAAAATTTAGGTATAAATCTATTTCCTAGACTATTACTCATTTAAGCTTTCTTTATACTTAAATCCAACCATTTGGTAGAAAAGTCAAACTTATCACTGCCTTAGATACACTTTAAAAATTCTGTAACATGAATGGTCTTTGTACTTGCCTTGTGGCAAGTATCTTCACATTATAGAAGTTGCATAGATACTTAAAATGTGTTGTTCTTTGTGATTCTGTAGTAATAATTTATGGAATTTCTTTTTTCCCTTTAGTAGGCTATCTTTGAGAAGCATATTAAAAAATATGTGTGGCTTGATATAATTTAGAGTTGTAAAAAAAAAAAATTTAGAGTTGTGACATGTAATTTTCACAAGTAAATTGGGTCAGAGAATTCCGAATTAATAATTTTCCCCCCAAAACATTAACTCATTTCCTATGTGTGTTTATAATATAATATTGTGAGTACCTAATTTATAACCATCAACTAAGACAAAAGGAAGTTTTCTTTTTAAAAAAATTATCTAAAAATATGATTTTATTATTTCCTAGTAGTAAATTGACTGTTAAGGCTGTCTAGCCTTAATTAATAATATTTATTAAGAACCTAGTGTGTGCATGAAGGGTACAGTATGTTTAGAAATAACCCCAGTTGGAGGATGAGGGCACTAAGCTCGCTATTCTTGTAAAATACTGTGTGTATCTGTGTAATCAGGAGAGAGGGTGAGAAAGGAAGGGATGGAAGGAAGGGGACTGGTAGGACAGGGCTGCATGTGGTAGCTGCAAGTAACTTGTGGTGTGAAATCAAGAAGACTTAGGACACATCCAAAGATGACAAAATATATGTTAGTATCAATACCGTGTAAAGTTTGGATCACTAGAGATAATGAAATTATGATTGGAAATTATTGGGGTAAATTTAAATGAAAGAGGTTTAAAGTAGTATTTTGAAGAAGCAGGGCAGATCAGCAGAATATAAATTTGGGCTGAGTTCATAGGCAGATTAATTCCCATTTAGTAACTGAACCACTTTCTTCATAGAAATAATACTTTGCCTCTTTCTTTTGAAGTATATGGGAGTCCATATTGCATTTAGACAATCTGAGAAGTGTAGGCAGGGAGAGTTATGAAGGAGATTGGAAAAGATAAAAAGATTGCTGTGCCATAGAAGCTAAGTGATAGCAGTTACCCACATGTATGGATTTAAGAATGAGGCCTGAAAAGAGGTCATTAACTACGGTTTCATTAATGACCTTGTAGAGACCAGTTTCAGTAGAATAGTGATGATAAATTGCAGAGATTTGAAGGTGGATATTGAAGAAATGGAGAAAGTCATTATACATTATTACTTTTTAGTTATTTTCTGATACAAGTAAAGAAAACATTTTAGCAGGTCAAAGAAAGATGATGCTTGAATGGGGTGAGCATGTTCATAGGTTAGGGAGTCAGAATACAGAGGGAGATTTTGAAGATTCAAGGGAGATATAATCATTGACATAATAAGATTTTTATAGGTAACAGAGGAACAGAGGATAGCCCTTGAAAAGAGGATATATATACAGCCTCCTTTGAAATAAGAGCATTCCAAATAAAGAGACTCTTTCAAATGGAGAGTTGAGACCCTATGGACTGTAGCCCACCGGGCTCCTCTGTCCATGGGGATTCTTCAACAAGCCTACTTGATTGGGTTGCCATGCCCTCCTCCAAGGGATCTTCCCAAACCAGGGATCAAACCCACGTCTTCCGCACTGCAGGCAGATTCTTTACCAACTGAGCCACCAGGGAAGCCCTGAGATTATTTGCATTCAGTAGTTTGCATATTTTCTAGGAAGTAAGGTCATTACAGAATGAGAGAGATGGCATTTAGAAGAGGCAGTTTTGAATAGGGTAAAGAAGATGTCTGCTTTTTTGTAAATAATCATTATCTATTTGACTTGATAGATGGTCAAGTCAGAAAGAGATGAGTTAATTTCCCAGGGGTACATGAATTATAGTGTAGGGTTTTTTTGGCTTAGTTTCATGATTTAATATATTATTGCTCAGAACAGTTACATGGAAAATAGATTGAGTAGCACACTGAGGGTGATAAAATGTGTGCAGTGAAAGAAAAACTAGATGAGAAAAATAGAGACTGACCAAGGATTCTGCAGAGAAGGAGACACATGAATAAGGGTAGAAGGGAACTTGCAGACAGAAAACTGGAGAATGAAGGACTGGAAATGGTAAGTAAAAGGAAGGAGGAAGTTCAGTGGGAGTAGGAAAATTGGAATATTAGCTTAAAATACTAACAACAGAGTAGTTTATTCCTTCAGCAGTATTTGAGTGCCCCCCTCCCCCCGCCCCCATTTTGCTGGGCACTATTCTTTGCAGATTCTTAGAAAATGAAGTACCAAATGGGTACTGTTCAACAGAGTTGCCACTAGATGTCACTGTGTCTCACATGGCAAATTTAAACTACTCTCCTCAAGATACAGAGCTTTGAAAGTCAGATGTGCATAAATAGGCGATCTTCACAGAGTTTACACAGATTAATTAGTTCTAATCCAGGTATCTTATCCATACAGCTACATCCAGAGAAAACCTCTTTTAGGACAAATGCAAACCCTGAAAATTCCATGTGATTAATACTGTTTTTGCATTATTGATTCATTTTTACTATGTTAATCACACTTAAATAGTATTTCTCTTTGTGTGCTGCTCAGTTGTGTCTGACCCTTTGCAACCCCATGGACTGTCGCTGGGCAGGCTCCTCTGTCCGTGGGGATTCTCCAGGCAAGAATACTGGAGTGGGTTGCTATACCCTCTGCCAGGGAATCTCCCCAACCCAGGGATCAAACCCAGGTCTCCCTCACTGCAGGCTGATTCTTTACCGGAAGCCCAAGAACACTGGAGTGGGTAGCTTATCCCTTCTCCAGGGGATTTTCCCGACCCAGGAATCAAACCAGGATTTCTGGCATTGCAGGCAGGTTCTTTACTGTCTGAGCCACCAGGAAGTATTTCTCTAGTCAGCTTTAAATTTTTCTGAAATCCTGTATCGGATTTTTGCAGGTATTTTCTTTTCTTAATACTGTTTTAGTTGTTTGCCAGATTGGTTGTGGTTTTATAGGGACTAATGAGTTTTCAAGAGGACTAACGAAGCTGCTTGTTACTAAGTGCTCAAGATTGTGCATGTCTATACCATACTGTGACTTGAAGTTTTGCTTGTGTGGCCTTTCTGTTCTCAACTCTAAGGAATGGTTAGTATCTGTTCAGCTTTTAAAAAAAATCTCATTCTTGTTCCCAATCCCAGATAGGATCACCAAGTAGTTCTGCTTCTTTATCTGCTTGTTCAAAGAAAAGAGTCATGTTTAGGAAGCTTATCAGACTTCTGCCTTCCCACAAGGCTTTTCAACTTGGTTCTTTCAAAACCTCTGAACAATTTTGAGCGACTTTGCAATATAATTATTTAACAAGCATGCAGAAAAACAGACAAACTGACAAACCATGTTGACTTTCTCAGAAACATGTAAACAATACCCAGGCACACTATATATGTTTCAGGATCTGTTTATAATCTTATGTTTTCATTTATGTTAATTTTTCTTCATTAGACTGAAGAACCTGAGGAGAGATTGCTCAATATAAACAATTTGAAAACCATTATAGTAGAAAAAGTGTAGAGTCATACTTTCTGCATGTGGTATGCCTAACAATATAACCCAATGCTTTTTATATAACTCTTTTTATTGCTGACCCTAAAGTTAGCTTGTGATCCCTTATGATCTTAAATGATTTTCAGCCATGTTTGCAAAAATCTATACTGTGCCTTAAGTACACTATTTTAAATTTATCTCTTGAATTTCATTGTGTTTATGGACAAAGTCAGTTTACATTTTAAGGTGATTTTCTGTGGTACTTACCATTGTAATATTAATACTTTCCTTTGGAAAGGCACCTGTTTGCTAGCATCATCATAATCTATAAACAAGTAGTAATCAGGAGAGCCCTTTGCATCAAGACGCCAGGAACAGAACCTCTGGCATAGAGTTGGTAAGCTGCAAAGAAGGAAACAAACACATTATTTGGAATAACTGGAAATAGGCTGAAGATGCAAATGCAGTTTGCTTTGAAAATTTTACAAAAGACTTTTCCTTGATTGGAAAAATACTTATTTTTTCATGGGTTCTTAAGACCAGATGTTGTTAGGTAATATTTTGGTCTATTAATTGAAGATATCTTCCTTTAATGTTTAAATAAATTTCTTGAAAAAAATTATTTTGCTTTTTAGCCAGGTAAACATGAACATTGCACTTTCTGAGGTGTACTGGGTAGGATGGTAAACAGGAAAGGAGGTCTGTAAAAACTTCCCAGCAGTAGCATCATAATTTCACTTTATCAAAATTATATGGAACTAATCATGGTTATAACCTCTGTAATAAAAAAAGCTTTCAACTATGATGCAGCAGTGTTCCATTAATGAAATTCTTCTGGGAATTTTCCAGTAGTCACTTTTTAATTCTTAAATTCTAATTTTCAAAATGAAGCTTTTTTTCTGACATTTCTTTGAAGCTTTACAGTGAAAATATTATATATTCCTTTTTAGGAATATACTACTGTCTTGTACTGGGAATAATAAGTTTATTTAGATAATGGCCATCTACACTCTCTAGCTCTAATCCCTAAAGGCCTTAACCTCCATTAGAAACAAATGTAGATTTTTGTTAGCTTGAAATAGCTTCTTGGGCATGTAAAAACTCTTTTGACATCATTATTTAGGGGCTCCCATCCTCCCAGTGGACTCACAGCCTAATACAAAACCTTTGCAGCTGGTGAGCTCCCAAAGCCCCCTTTGATGATGGTTTTAAGCTCAGCATGGCGGCTTGCAGTTGTGCCTTTCCTGTGCTGGTACCCCGCCTCATCCCCAGCCCTCTGCTCATGGTCTTCTAGACTGTAAGAATTCTCCAGTGGTAAAATACAGGGCTGAAAAGTTCTGATGCCTTTTTCATCCTCTGTTCCTCCTAATTCTTTTTCATTCTAAACATACCATAAAGTTTAATGGAGATTATCGAGGGAAAGATACTGTGACTCTCTCACTCTCTCTGTCTTACTCTCTATGTCTTCTGTGATGCCTTACTCGCTTTAACTCATTTATTAAATTAAAAAATGTCTATATCAACAGGCAGTAAGTATCCAGAGGTTACTTATGGGATTCCTTTGCTTCTCAGTAAAGTGTTCAGAATCAGAGATTGAATCTGCAGGTCTAACCATGGCCTAGTTATCAAACCTTGAAATTTCTTCAACTCTTATTATGTTCTCTATTTAAAAAAGTAAGTACAGGTAACCCAAGCAAGTGGCAGTTAATGACTTAACTCCCTGATAAACTGGTTGACAAGAAATTGTCTCTAAATTTTTTTTTTTTTGCTTTGCTTTAACTAGCTTTATCATCTATAGGCTTGTATTGGTAATTTTTAGACCAAAAAAAAAAGATATCACTTAAGATAAATCATGTTTATCTCATTGAAATATAAAGATCAGTTCAGTTCAGTCGCTCAGTCGTGTCTGACTCTTTGCGACCCCATGAATCGCAGCACGCCAGGCCTCCCCGTCCATCACCATCTTCTGGAGTCCA
This sequence comes from Bos taurus, assembly GCF_002263795.3. NCBI lineage: Eukaryota > Metazoa > Chordata > Mammalia > Artiodactyla > Bovidae > Bos > Bos taurus. The sequence goes on from NC_037343.1 coordinate 33,447,452, forward strand.
CCCAAACTCATGTCCACCGAGTTGGTGATGCCATCCCACCATGTCATCCTCTGTCGTCCCCTTCTCCTCCTGCCCCCAATCCCTCCCAGCATCAGAGTCTTTTCCATGATTAAATAGGATATAATTCACATTATGAAAATATTTTGAAAATACATAACATAGCTATAATTGTGTGTGTTAGTCTCTCAGTCATGTCCGACTCTTTGCGACCCCACAGACTGTAGCCTGCCAGCCTTCTCTGTCCAGCTGTAATTGGGAAGCTCTAAAAATACATGGAACTCATAGGCCAGTAGTGGTAGTTTAACATTCAACTGATGAATGTTAAAATATGGGAAAAAAGATACAGAGAGAAATATGTTTGAATATAAAGTACTACCTGTGTTTGAATTTAATAAAATAAATGTTGAACTAGGAAAATAGAAGTATAGCAAAGTGAAAAATTGTTCAGTGAAAGATCTTTTCAGTTTGGTTCCGCATTGGGAATTTGTGCTTTTGCAGTTTGTTGATAACATGTATTAAAGTTATGTTCCAGAGTCAGTCCAGATTTTGCTAAATTAATTTTTTGCAGGCCTACATAATGCATTTTAAAATTGAGATATAATTGACATAACATTGTATTAATGTCAGGTGTACAACATAATGATTTAACATTTGTATATATTGTGAAATGATCACACAGTAAGTTTAGTGCATTGATTTTTGAAAGTTGTTTTCATGATAAATACTGTTGATGCTCATTTTATATAATTATTATATGCCTTGAACTCACTAAATCCAACTTGAAAGGCATCATTTAGGAAATCCCTAGAAGTGTTAAATAGTAAAATCTCCATTCCTAGTACCAGTGATCAGATGGGCAGGAAAATAGTACAGCAGTAAAATGAACAATCTCTCATTCTGGAGAGCTGAATACTAGTATATGTTGCCACCTATTTTTCAACCTTGAGCAACTTGCCTGGTCTTTTTTTTTTTTTTTTTTTACAATATAAGAGGAATTGACCTAGGTCATCTCAAAAATTCCTACATGTGTTACCATAGTGTGATATTTTAAAACCAATGTTTTTGGTGTCTTATTTTATTGTGTAGATATGCCCCAAAGTTCTATTTTATTTATTTACTTTTTTTCTGAATCAAATTTTTTAAAAAATTTATTTATTTATTAATTTTTAATTTACAATATTGTATTGGTTTTGCCATACATTGACATGAATCTGCCACGGGTGTACATGTGTTCCCCATCCTGAACCCCGCTCCCACCTCCCTCCTCATCCCATCCCTCTGGGTCATCCCAGTGCACCAGCCCCGAGCATCCTATATCATGCATTGAACTTGGACTGGTGATTCGTTTCACATGTGATAATTTACATGTTTCAATGCCATTCTCCCAAATCATCCCACCCTCTCCCTCTCCCACAGAGTCCAAAAGACTGTTCTATACATGTGTCTCTTTTGCTGTTTCACAGGGTTATCGTCACTATCTTTCTAAATTCCATATATATGCGTTAGTATACTGTATTGGTGTTTTTCTTTCTGGCTTACATCACTCTGTATAATAGGCTCCAGTTTCATCCACCTCATTAGAACTGATTCAAATGTATTCTTTTTAATTGCTGAGTAATATTCCATTGTGTATATGTACCACAGCTTTCTTATTCATTTGTCTGCTGATAGACATCTAGATTGCTTCCATGTCCTGGCTATTATAAACAGTGCTGCGATGAACATCGGGGCACACATGTCTCTTTGAATTCTGGTTTCCTCAGTGTGTATGCCCAGCAGTGGGATTGCTGGGTCATCAGTTCAGTTCAGTTCAGTTCAGTCGCTCAGTTGTGTCCGACTCTTTGCGACCCCATGAATCGCAGCACGCCAGGCCTCCCTGTCTATCACCAACTCCTGGAGTTCACCCAGACTCACGTCCATCGAGTCAGTGATGCCGTCCAGCCATCTCATCCTCTGTCGTCCCCTTCTCCTCCTGCCCCCAATCCCTCCCAGCATCAGAGTCTTTTCCAATGAGTCAGCTTTTCGCATGAGGTGGCCAAAGTACTGGAGTTTCAGCTTTAGCATCAGTCCTTCCAAAGAAATCCCAGAGCTGATCTCCTTCAGAACGGACTGGTTGGATCTCCTTGCAGTCCAAGGGACTCTCAAGAGGCTTCTCCAACACCACAGTTCAAAAGCATCAATTCTTCGGCTCTCAGCTTTCTTCACAGTCCAACTCTCATATGGCAGTTCTGTTTCCAGTTTTTTAAGGAATCTCCACACTGTTCTCCGTAGTGGCTGTACTAGTTTGCATTCCCCCCAATAGTGTAAGAGGATTCCCTTTTCTCCACACCCTCTCCAGCATTTATTGCTTGTAGACTTTTGGATCGCAGCCATTCTGACTGGTGTGAAATGGTACCTCATTGTGGTTTTGACTTGTGCGTTTCTCTGATGATGAGTGATGTTGAGCATCTTTTCATGTGCCAAACTTCTGTTTTAGAACTGAAATCTTTAATAGGATTATCACAAGAAATTGAAAAACCTCTCCCATTACTTGCACAGGAAACATTTTTTTGAGAAAATAACAAACATGTATTTTAATGCATAAGGACTAATATATATAGTTATCACAAATGAGATGCCCACATGGTAACAAGAATAGCCATTTCAAAAATTACCATTAAACGTGGTAAGGAATATTGGAACTAATACATAGTGGTGTAAAATATAGTAAGTTAAGAGATTCTGTTTCTTTACCAGTAATAATTTTCTAAATTCTAAATTCTTTACTAATTTAAAGGTAAATTTTTTATTAGGGTATGAGATACATACAGAAAAGTAAAAGAGCACCTCCTATGAATTTTCACAAAGTGAGCATATCATGTAACTATCATCTGTGTAAAAACACAGATCATTACCAGTTCCTTCTATGTTTTCACCTCCTATCCCTCCAGGAAGCTAATAGGATGGCTTCTGCACTGTAGATTTTATTAGTTACTTTCCTGAAGTTTTTTTGTTTGTTTTTTGCATTTGCACTGGCAGTTTATGAGTTCATTTGTCCTATATCTTCACCAGCACTTGAAATTGTCTTTTTAATTTTAGTCATTCTGCTGGATGTATAGTGACATGGCATTGTGTTTTTAATTTGTTTTCCCCTGATGACTACTGAAGTCAAACCCTTTTCTTATGTGTTTGCTATTCATGTGGAGTACTAAAATAATTTTTTGACACTGTATCATAAAATACACTTCCTTATGTTAAGAAGAGGCATTGTAAATTATATATTATATAAAACATTTGGCATAATCCCTTCTATCTCTAGTTGATAAATTGTGAAGTGCTTTGAAAATCTTATTCTAACTTAATAAAACATTGTCTGTATTTCAAACCATAAAACTAATTTCAAATGCTTATCTTTTAAGTGTTCTTAAGACTAATTATTGATAGTATTTTTTGGAAAAAACTATCAAAATGAAGTAGTTTAAACAAGCAGTATAGACCGTTTTTTTTTTTTAAACACCAGAAGAAAAATACAAGACTTTGTAGAGAGTGTAATTTAAAGTTGATCTATCTAACTAATTTTAGTTTTAGTGGCCAGTCACAACCTGATATTCTAACACAGAAAGTCTGGAATTTCTCTGAGCAGTACTTTAGAGTTATATATCTGAGGGAGAGACCAACTTTTCCATGTGCTTCTGCATTTCCTACCTTTCTGTGTGGTTGTATTGGACACATATGATTCGTTTCTGGTCAATGGACTGTGTGGAAAATATTCTGTGTCACTTCTGGGCTGAGGCGGTGTACCTCCTCCCTTGATCCTTTCTCTCACGCTCTGGTGACTTTGAAGGCTGCCTACTCCAGAGTCTCTGTCATAAGCCAGCCAGCTCTTGTTTGTTGTAGCAGTCAGTGTTAAGTAACCTAATACAGTTTCAATTCAGTAAGCGATGCAGTGAATAAATACGCTTAGACAGAATGCTCTCTTCCTTAAATAGTACAGAGAATATGTTTATGCAGTGGAATAGATTTCTGATGGGAAAATAAAAAAGACCAAAGAGTTTGTTTTTATTTTTCTGTCCCACCAAATGAGAAGAAAGCATAAAGACAGATGTTCATTTCTGATTGTCAGAGTCATATTTATCATTTACATGGAATCGCATTCTTTCTGTGTGATTTTGTCTAGTTTTTGGGTTTTTTTTTCCCCCACTTTAGGAAGGTGACAGCTCTCACAAAAGGTTTATGTCAGAGTATATTGAAGGATTATGAAAAAAATTTGTAGTCTTTTGCTGAACATTGGGAATACGAAGCAGCATCCTAATTGAGATAAAAAATACATTATTTAGGAAAATAAGTCCTTTTTAGCTTCTTCTGTTATTTAAAACTTTTTTACACAAAAGTGATTTCCTTGAAGAGCTCTGATTTATTTCCTACTCTTTTGTTTTAACAAGAATTTCCAACAACCCAAAATAAGCCTTAGTAATAGGTAAAGGAGTATTTTATATACCATAATGTGTTTACTAATATTCTTGTATTAAATTACTTAAGCAACTTTAGTAGAAAACTTTGGAAATCTAAGATGTGTAGTACCAGGAAAATGATCTTAAATTGGACAAAATTGGTTAAGAAATTGAAATGAATAAGGAGCATGTGATAAAAATATGTAGCACTAATATTGGACTATTTAAATATCTTTTTTGTGATTATTATTGGACTATGTTGGTGGCTCATCCTTATGGCAGAAAGTGAAGAAGAACTAAAGAGCTTCTTGATGAAAGTGAAAGAGAAAAGTGAAAAAGTTCGCTTAAAACTCAACATTCAGAAAACTAAGATGATGGCATCCGATCCCATCACTTCATGGCAAATAGATGGGGAAACAATGGAAACAGTGACAGACTTTATATTTTTGGGCTCCAAGATCACTGCAGATGGTGACTGCAGCCATGAAATTAAAAGATGCTTGCTCCTTGGAATAAAAGCTATGATCAAGACAGCACATTAAAAAGCAGAGACAGTACTTTGCCAACAAAAGTCCATCTAGTCAAAGCTATGGTTTTTCCACTAGTCATATGTGGATGTGAGAGTTGAACTATAAAGAAAGCTGAGTGCTGAAGAATAGATGCTTTTGAACTATTGGTGTTGGAGAAGATTGTTGAGAGTACCTTGGACTGCAAGGAAATCCAACCAGTGCATCCTAAAGGAAATCAGTCCTGAATATTCATTGGAAGGACTGATGCTGAGGCTGAAACTCCCAATACTTTAGCCACCTGATACGAAGAACTTACTCATTGGAAAAGCCCCTGATGCTGGGAAAGATTGAAGGCGGGAGAAGGGAACGACAGAGGATGAGAGGGTTGAATGACATCACCAGCTCGATGGACATGAGTTTGAGCAAGCTCCAGAAGTTGGTGATGGACAGGGAAGCCTGGTGTGCTGCCATCCATGGCAGCACAAAGAGTCGGACACGACTGAGCAACTGAACTGATTGAACTGATATTAGTGGCCCAGTGGTAAAGAATCCACCTGCCAAACAGGAGACGTGAGTTCGATCACTGGGTTGGGAAGATCCCCTGGAGAAGAAAATGACAACCCACTCCAGTATTCCTGCCCGGAAAATCACACAGACAGAGGACCTGGCAGGCTACAGTCCACGGGGTCACAAAGAGTCGGACATGACTGAGTAAACAGCAACAACAACACAATGTTCTGTAAACGTACAGGAAAGTGGAAGTGAAAGTTCTCAGTGTGTCCAGCCCTTTGTGACCCTATGGACTATACAGTCCATGGAAGTCTCCACACCAGAACACTGGACTGGGTCGCCTTTCCCTTCTCCAGGGGATCTTCCTAACACAGGAATTGAATCCAGGTCTCCTGCATTGCAGGCAGATTCTCTACCCGCTGAGCCACAAGGGAAGCCCAAAGTTAGGAAAATATTAATTCCCTCTGTTTAACCTCTTAGCAATATTGTCAAGTTTAATATTCTTACAGGTCAAGTTTCGCAAGGAAGTATAATAGAATTGTCACTAGCCATAAGGTTTTAAATAGCATCAGTATGAGAAAAAAAGATAAATGCTCCTCAGTAAATTATTGGAGTAGTTTTTTTACTAGTGTTACTGGAAATAGGTGATCTAGTGCTACTTTCTGTGTAAAATTGATTTGTTTTGAGAGACAGAGACAGAAACATTCAAGGAAACAAGAATCAATAATGTCCAAAGACTAACAAACTTTTTACAGAAAATGCAGGTATAAATTTCTATAAAATGAAAGACCTAGCATAAATTTCCCAGATGTAAAACCATCATTTCCTTCAAGAAGCAGGTACTTCATAGCTTGAACAAGTACGTGTCTGAGTCTTTCTCCTCCACTTTCAGATTTGAATATAATAAATATGCTTAGGAAATTTACATCGGTGAAGTTTCACTGTTTTTAGAGGGCACAATATAAATAATTACTCTTTCCTATTTGGCCCTCTATACACTATTAGACATAAAATGAAGTGTAAAGATGGAGGTCAAAATATACTACTGATGAAGATTAAATTGGAGATTTATCGTGAGGGCCAAATGGCTTGGTGACTGAAGTACAGAATTAAGCAGAGTTTCCAAGCATATTTTAGGCAGTACAAATGAGACAGCACCATAGAACTTGGATCTTTTTCTTTTTTTTATAAAGGATCAGAGAGTAAATACCTTTGCAAGTCACATGGTTTCTGTCACACCTGTAGCTACTCAACTCTGATTGTAGTGCAGGGAAGCAGCCAGACACAGTACCAAACTACTGGGCGTGGCTGTGTTCAGTAAAACTTTATTTATTTAGAGAAACAGACTGCAGGCCTTGTGTAGTTAGTGCGCTGATCTCTTCTTATACATAGGAACAGAGACAGCAGACTAGCTTCAAAAGGAAGAAAAAGGACTGAGCTTAAATTTTGCATACCAGTTTATCCACCAGATAAATTACTCCAGAATTAGTGAGTAAAGGGAGAGAAAGAAGCCTGGAATTATGTTAAGGAGCATCTCTGATAGGAAATGAAGGGCAAGTTTTCCTTGGATCTTCAGGCTTACTACCCTTCCAGTGAACGCACAAGAATCTGTTAGGCACAAAACATTACTTCATACTGAATATTTCAGCTCTGAGAGTCTTGGTGCTTAGTCAGTGTTAATTTTGGCATAGTTTCTCACAGTCAGTCAATTTCTGGCTAGTGATAGTAAAACCATGTTAATGAACTCACAGGAGGACTCTTATCTTCCTGCCACATGTGTTGACACGAGGGCATGCTTTAAGATAGCTCAGATTACTCTGTTGACTGATTCGTATTTACTGAGTGCCTACAAAGTGCCAGGCATCTTGATAGATGCTAGGGATGTAACAGTGAACAGGAGTGACACGGTTCCTGCCCCGAAAAGAGTTTGTGTCAGGTAGCTGGGAGGGATCTGAGGAGAGAAAATGACCTCTAAATTGAAACCTAAAGTTTGAGCTGGAGGTGGCCAGTTGATAGGCATGCGAAGGAAAAGAGTGTTCAGTAGAACTACTAACAGCTTCAGCCCAAAGGAAAGAAGCATTGAGTAGAGATGGATGAGGCTGGAAAAGGAAGAGGAAGCCACTGTTGCAGGGCCTCTGTAAGAGTTGGGTTTATCCGAAGATCACTGAGAAGTCGTCAAAGGGCTTTAAGACAGAAGGTCTTAAAAGTTTGCACTTTTGCGTACATTGGGTTTGGATTAGAAGAGATGAAGGTTGAAGCCCTGTTGCTGTGGTGCCCAACACCGTAGCCAGGAGGTACTTGTTGAGCACTTGAAATGTGGCTCCTATGGCTGTGGAACTGAATTTTAAATTTTATTTAATTAAAAATGGGAGCAGTAAAAGTATTTAACTTTGTTACCGGATTGTGTGCTTGTTTTGGTGGGATTTACATTTTACTTAAACTGTTGAAAATAGAGCATCTGAATTGAATTGTGTTGTAGGTGTAAAACACATACTGGCTTTTTAATTCATGCTTTGGAAAAAAAAGAATTAAAATATCTCGATGTTTGTGTTGATTACTTATTGAAATGATAGTATTTGGATACTATTTAGTTGATTAAAATATATTATTTTAAATAATTTTACCTGTTTACTTTTTAAAATGTGGTTTTAGAAATATTAAAATTGGATATGTGGTTTACATTATGTATCTGTTGAATTATTTTGTCCTGAGATCAGTTAGGAGACTTAGGAAAATTCAGGTGAGACATCAGGAGGATCTTGAATCAGGGTTGTGGCAACAGGGTATGGTGGGTAAATCTGAGAACTGTCTAGGAGATAAAACTGATAGGATTTGGCATTTGGGTAAGAGAGGTGGCAAACTAGTTGTAAAGAGAAAAAGGGAGCCTCCAAGTACTTAAAATATAGGAAATGGTATTGTAATACTAGGTGGCAAGTGAGGCACAGGTTGTTATATAATTTTGAGTGTGTAATGTTTCTTAACACCCTCCAGTTTGATGTCTTTGAAATTTATTTGCATGTTTTCTTTAAGATTAAACTTATTTCTGTTTAAAAGAATAAACACTTTAATTACATGTGAAGGTTACTGAGATCCATCTTTAAAGTTGAAGCCCTAAAGTATCTGATGAATGTTAAACATTTAATACTTTTTCCTATTGACCTTCTAAGAAAAAAGATGCATTTTTAGCTTCATTTTCCAGTCTCTTAAGCTTATGAAAGTCGTCGAGACAGTTTGTTGACCCCAAAGAGACCTTTCAGTCTCTGACTTGTTAGACAACCAGGTCTGTACTCTTCATTGGCATTCAGGTCACAGGCAGCCACTGGGCTCAGTGCAAAGCCAAGCACAGCTTTAGGATTTAGACAAAGCCAATCTGGCAGAGGAACCCAGTTGTCAGGGAAGCTGGCTGTATTGTAAAGAACTGTTGCATAATGGGGAGACCAAGTAGAACTATTAGGATGCAAATGTGAAAAAAATGGTGGAGCTAACCTGCAAAAACAAACATTTCTTTTTTGGTGAAGAGTCTATTCACTGTTGCTTTCTTCTGTTTAACTTTGCTGGGCTATAGATGTAGTTGGTGCAATTTGAGTATATTAGTTTATCTTAATCTCTGGTCAGAATGCTACTCTATATTGTTTTTAAGTAAACAGCTAATTTGTATTAAAAGACTAAGGTACTACAGTATTTTGAGATCTTTTCATAATTTTCAACTATGTTCTGCTTCAGCATTGATCAGTTTTTATGTGTGATTTTAATTCCCAGATTTTTGATGAGGAATCTTTTTGACCTTTGATTTCATTTCATTATAGCAAAATATTATTTTCATAATTGACACCAAATTACTTCCCATACTTGACTCTAAACTGTTGTTTTATTTAACGTAAAGCCTTCATAGGTACAAGAGCAAAGTATTGAAAGTCTTAAAATAGGAGTTCAGTTTTGTTTTACTAATGTCCTCTTAAGGAAATCGACTGTTGCTGTTGTCCTTTACTCTGTTCATCCCTGCCTTGAGTGCCCACTTTTCCTTTTGCTTTCTTCTACTTTCTTTCTTTTTATTTTTCTCTTTCTACTTATCATCATCTTTAGTTATCTGAATCCACACCTTGGTAAGTGCTGTGAAAGTGACTTGTGCAAGCTTATACATCTTGTACATGATAGGTCAAGAAGGGTTTTCTAGAGATGGTGAAGGTAAAATTGAGATGGAAAGGAAGAGTAAGTTGGCTATACAGTGTGAGGGAATCAGGTTACTGGAAGGGGACCAAGAAAAAGTATGGCAGAATGGAACCTGGCACTTCTCTGGAAGTGAAAGTAGATCTGTAGGGCAGGGTAGTCTATAAGGGAGGGACTGGTGAGAATGAATCACTCTGTATTTGGATAACATTTTTCATATGCTGTTTAAGTATGCCACAGTTCATTTATTCAACAAATATAAGAATTCACAAAGTTGCCAGTTACATGGGTACTATCCTTGGGAAATTGGAAAGAAAGTTTAAAAATATGGGTAGCATCCATCTGAATGAAATCAGATGGACTTTGAGGGTTTTAAAGGAGACGAATCTTGAGCAAAGTCTTTGCACCTCTCTGTTTTGTTTTAAACTGGTATATGCTTTGACTTTCTCATTTTGTAGTTGGCTTCCATTTTTTTTATCTTAGCACTTTGCAAGTTTCCTAATTTCTTTAAGATTCTATTACTGTCTTCTTCATTCTTGTTCTGTTTTGTTTTGAAATATAAGAACAAAATTGCTCTACACCTGGTGTTTTCCTGACTTTTAAACCTCTTTATCTATAGAGTCATTTCCTTCCTAATGCTGTTTTTTTGTTTTATTTCATGACTGTGCTTCATTCAGCCTCCTTTAGTACCTTTCTTTCCTAGTAAATTTCATTAACATTGGGCATCAAGCTTAGCCATTTGAGACCTTTTTTCCTTGACCTCAGTTTTTTGTTTTTTAAATTTGAATGCTGATTATTGTATCTATGGTTAATGATAGTAATTTCTGACATTTATCAGTCACAATATAGTATATACCAGCACTATGCTGATTGCTTTATATATCAGTTAAGTTGCTCAGTCACGTCCGACTCTTTGTGACCCCATGGACTGCAGCATGCCAGGCTTCTCTGTCCATTACCAACTCCTAGAGCCTACTCAAACTCATGTCCATCACGTCGGTGATGCCATCCAACCATCTCATCCTCTGTTGTCCCCTTTCCCTCCTGCCTTTGATCTTTCCCAGCATCAGGGTCTTTTCCAGTGAGTCAGTTCTTTGCATAAGGTGGCCAAAGTATTGGAGTTTCAGCTTCAGCATCAGTCCTTCCAATGAATATTCAGGACTGATTTCCTTTAGGATTGATTGATTTCCTTTAGGATTTCCTTTAGGATTGACTGGTTGGATCTCCTTGCAGTCCCAAGTCCTGGAATGCTTTATATATAGTATGTAATTTAAGCCTTGAAACAACTTTATTTGGTAGGCATTGTTACTGTCCAGCACAATAGTGAAAGAAATAGATCTTCAGAGAGATTAATTTTTTTTTTTTATGATACACTGATAGTAGGTTGGAAAGCTTGGATTTGAACCCAAATATCTGGACACTTTTTACCTCATCTGAAGCTTTCTGTCTGGTATTTACATTTGCTTTTGTTTACAGATTTGTATTTTAAAAAATAAATATTTGGCAGGTGGTTTAGACTAAATATAACCACAGCTAAATGTATTTCCCCCTAAATTACCATTATACTTAATATTTACGTAGGACATATTTTGCATTTACCACTAGCAAAGGGAAGTAATTTCAATTTGAATTATTAATTTTCAACTTCAAATTCATTCTGCCATTCTACTTAATTTCCCATGGCACTATCTCACATACCCATCATTTTCTTCCCTTCCTTTCTGGTGCTTCTGAAATGTGACCCTTTTATTGGACTGAAATTTTGTTTTCTACATATGATTGTGTCAAACGTGTGTACTTCAGCTCAGTCTAATTAAAAAGGATAGAAATAGCTGGAAAGACTAGTAATAATGACAGTGATGACCACAAATAAGATGATGATAGAAAGACTTAGCCACTCAGATGCTAAAGTTTGTTTCTGGGCATGCCATAATAGTGTCTAGTAATGAAGGAACACGTTATGAGGGGATATAGAATCATATTTTCTTGCTGTAAAATCATATTACTAGTTATTTTCAGTATGTAGTTAAAGTTTTGAATATCTTACAAAAATGGCATTTAAAAAATACTTGAATGTAATAGTATGATCTACTTTTGCTTTTCAAAGCTCACAGTTTTTAAAAGCAATATTCTACAGTTTATATGTGAACATTATACATGCATTCACTCACTTATAGATTCTTTCATTTATGAATTCTGTTTGTGGTCAGGTATTTAGCTTTTACTGGAAGTGCTAGCTAGGTACAGGAGATAGAGTGACCCCGGGGCTGACGCAGTCTCTGCCCTCATAGACTTCAAGTGTATCTATCACTGAATTGGATTTTAGGAGGAGCAGACTAGTTATATATTTTTCTTGTTCAGAGGTCCTGCTATATTTGACTTGTGTAGATTTTAGGCTTTGTGTTAATATGTTTGGAAATCTTGACTTTAGACTATAACTTATAGTTATTGATTTGGTTTTATATGTATATATAGGTAGATAGATAGATATTGATTTGGTTACTGGATATTTTTATGATGGTTAGCTTTTACTGCTTTGCATTCTGAAATTTTCTGTTCTTCACTCAGTGTTTGTGTTTTTGTGCTGTATCCCTCCCTATGTAGTATGGCTATTGGTAGGTCATGCCTTTTAACTGCTGTATAGTACTCCAATTGAATAATTAGCACTATAATTTACTTGTTCTTTAACTGACAAACTTTTAGAATATTTCCACCTTTCCACTTCTATTTAATCAGTGCTACAATAATTTGGATCTCTTTCCAGTCAAAACTTTAAGTAGCTTTTGAAAAAGAACCATCCTTTGTGTCATTAACATGTGCTCGAAAACAGAAGTTTTGAATTTTGCCTTTGGTATTTTTTGACTGGGTCGTTTTGCGGAAGGTTCCAGTTAAATTAGCTTAAATTGCCTCTAGTGTGTCCTGTCTCTATACCTTAAGAGAGAAAGCCTCAAATTGGTGATTTTTCTTAGAGCATATGAGTTGGCATTGCATGGTACTGAACAGGTAAAAGGAAACAAAGTGTAGGAAAACAGCTAATTATAGTAATTGCAGCTGGTTTCAAAGTACTTCTGACAGTTTGTGCATCATGCTTACTTGAAAGCATCAAATGGGTGCTAGTTGTGAAATAGAACACCTGTTTGTTGTTGAGCCTGTGTTTATGCAGATGATTGTTGTTGTCAAAGCACCTTGATGTAGAGTAGTCCTGTTTACATTTACATTCTCCCCAAAGGATTAACAGTGTTCTCTCAATAAATTTGCAGTCTATTCTCCTCTCAAAGGCTGCTGTTTGGAGGGTGGTGTGAAAGAGGCAACAAGTGCCTGCTAATCACTTGAATATACATAATTAGCTACAGTCTGGTGCACTGGATTCTTTGTAGAACGATAACAATACTGATTGGAAAAAGCTCATACAATAGATGTGTTACCACATAGTTTTTGAGGGTACTTGTTTATTCATTGGTATTTAGTTCTCATTTTTTAGAACTTAAGTTTTACTTAAAAGTATACAAATTCTTGTTCTTTTTAATGAACTAGTGTCAGTTATATAGCAGCTCTTTAAAGTCAACCCTAAATAGCAAATTTCTGCTTCTAAAGAGACCAGCGAGAGTCTGAGTTTATTATTTAACACACTAGACATACTTGATAATTCCAGAGATTGCAAAACATTTAAGCTTATTGGGCAGCTAAACTCAATCCACAGTGGAGGATTTTTAGACCAATTAAAAAAACAAAACAAAGTTTAGGATGACTAGATCTATATGCAGAGAAACAAAATATATTCTCTTATTTCCTAATGTTCTAGCTTTGTATCATTTTGTTGAATAGCTTTGTTGTGGGAATATTTAGACCTCAAATTTTATATCTTGAAATTCAAAGGGTCATAGGCATTTCAGGTAACCTTCCATGAAACCTGTTAACGCTGTGGTAATTGTTTTCCTTTCCCATTCCCTTTTACACTGACATCCATTCAGGCTTCCATTTCTGAGTCCTATAAAGTTGTAGACAGATGGTCACTCACTAACTTAGCGTTCTAGAGGTCTAAGTGTGGTTTTCCTCCCTGCATAAAAATTCTGATAGTACCCTCAGACTTCACCAGTCCTGATATAGAAGTGTTAATAAAGAGAAGTAGCATAGAGGAGCTTGTTCATATAGGAGCGCAGAAAAGAAGCTCGTTAACTGTCTTCCTTAGGAGGTTACAGTGTTGGCCTATTCGGGAGAGTCCCACAGTGTCTCCTGCCCCTAACCCAGGTACAGTGTAGCTGTTTAGGTGGTACATGGGGGAGCATTTTACATTTGGTTAGTGAGGTACTGAGCGACGTCACTTTCACTTTTTACTTTCATGCATTGGAGAAGGAAATGGCAACCCACTCCAGTGTTCTTGCCTGGAGAATCCCAGGGACGGGGGAGCCTGGTGGGCTGCCGTCTATGGGATCGCACAGAGTTGGACACGACTGAAGCAACTTAGCAGCAGCAGCAGTGAAGTATTTATTTTATATATTGAAGACTACGATTGGCTTATCAGCTATGCAAACTTTTGTGTGGAAATCAACACAGACTTCTCCTGAAACTGAGTAGAGGCTATTTACTCAAAATTTGATCAGTGAGAGAGTCAGCCACTTTCACTTTGCCTGATATTCCAAGGCAGGCAGGGGAGTGGGAAAGCTTTACAGTAAAAGCAGGGAGGCTCCAGGTGTGCCCTGATTGGAGATTATTGGCATGGGGAATCTAGAGGTGGGGATCTTATGTGATTGGTTTGGGGAGCATATTTAGCTTTCTCTGGTTAGTCACAAGTTAGAAGCAGGGGCAAAATTAACAAGGCTAGTCACTGTCCAGGTTCTGACTGTTCCGGCCGGTAGAGCTTGTGGTTTGGCTTTCTGGGCTGGTTGCAGAGGTCAGAGTTCTCTTGTCATATATTGTCTGGTCATTGTTTTCAGTTCAGCCTCTTAGTAGGTAGTATTGGTGAGACCAAATGTATTAAGGAAAAATATATCCTTGTAATTTTAAGGATATGTACCTTAAACGCATTAATGTTAGAAAGCTTTAAGATTTTAGTGTTTTGAAGTTTTCTTTCAACTGGTTATCCTTTGAAACCTTGAAGAACTGAAAGTATATGACCAGAAGTTTTTAAGAATGTTGTGATTGCCTCTGTAGCTTTGTTTCATAAGCTTTTAGGTAAAGTAAACTTTATAATCAAAATTCACAATTGCTAGTATGATGCATTAAGAAGCTGAAAGTTCCCAAGAACTCTCTCTAAACTTTTCCTGATAATTATTAAAATTTATAATCGTGTCAAATGCTTACTTCACAGATATCTCCCTCCTGAAGTGTTAATAGGAGAGCCAAGTTTATTTCTTGCTGCAGTGAGAATACCACCTGGTCAGAGCTTTGGCAGGGTCTTAGAGGGGAAAAGGCCAGGTTGTTATGTGTTGAGGACCAAAGTTTGGTTTAAGGTGGGCCAGTATAGGGGGTGTCTGTATGTGTGAATGCGGGTGCATGTGGTTTGATTAGAATTGTGTAAGAGCCGTGATACAATAAGGGATTCAAAGAACCTTAAACTCTCTGTTGGTACTTTCTGTTGAACAACTTAATGTCATAGGACTGCAACATTGTACTTTAAGCTGTTGAAATGGTGATTTTTCACTTACCTTAAAGAGATGTAGCTGAGGTCCTTATGGTTACATCAGTTCTTACAAAATATCCACATTCTACTATGGATAACTATCATCAAATCAGTATTATAATTCTATTATAAAATTAATGTCAGCATCAGATCTATTAAATTTTTGAGGGTTTCTAAAATATTTATGATGCTTCATTTTTTTGGTTTTACTTTTTTTTCTTTACTAGAAATACTTTGAAATATGAGGGAGGAGGTTCCTTTTCTGTAGACTGAGGATGTGAAACTTCATTTCTTGAGTTCTAAATTCCCCTAAAGGCATTGTTTCAAGAATAGGGCTTCAATTTTGCATGTTTCAACCTATAAATTGCAGTTAATGGCAAGAAGCCTTATAATAATAAACCTTTGGTATTGTAGGTTGATTTATGAAGACCGACCCTATGATTAAATGCTGTCTGTTGCCTGCCCTTTATTTTTATTCCTTTAACAAATGTCAGGTTGGCCTGCCTTGTCCCAATTTTGACCAATAGTGTGTATATTCAGCCTGTGTATTTTATCTAGATTGGGCTCCTTTTGAATGGTAATTCATTCACATTAACCAAAAAAATTTATACTGTGTGAATTGCTCATTTTCTATCATGACCTGGGGGTGTGGAAGTCATCTGTGGAAGACTGAGTGGGCCCACCGCTGGGGGCAGGTTTTAGCACAGCATTGACATTCTCTCCTTAGCTCAGGCAGGGAGCCTTGGGCAGGCCACCTGTGCAGTCACGTAAATGGGGTAGGGTTGGCAGAACCTTACCTGCATTGCTTTGATTTAATGTGGTTGTATTTGTAGAAGGATGCTAGGTGTTTGGGTAAAATGAATTCCTCTGTGCTCTCTGCCCGTGTCATTGCCAAATTACCTGCTTTTTCATGAGGACACATTGGCTTTTAAGGGCTATGAGAACCATAAAAGAGGACAGACTTGATTCTCAGTTTGAGCATTTTGACCCGTCTGGAACCTTTTGTCTTTGGTCCATGTTTTTTTCATGTTGTTTTGACAACTCTGTTAGGGCTGTAGGACTGGGGACTTTTCCACAGATAAGGAACTTCTATTGGGTTGAGAAAGAGACTATTGGTTGATAAGTTGAGCAAATACAAACTTTTCCAGGAAAATTGTTTTCTGGTGTTTTGAGAAGTTACTTTTGTAAGTTATAGAGATTGAATTTAGGTATTACTAAAAGACTGTATTAAATATTTGCTATAGTTTTAGGTCATTATCTGCTTTAATGGAATTCATTTTATGTGTAAAATATTTTTATATCTAGTTGGTAGGTCAAATGATATTAACACAACTGTTTTTGATAGATTAGAAAAACTAAACTTTTTCATCCAGGGAGTTTTTTCCAGATGTTACCACTAGAATTTATTTAAGCATACTCTAATACATATAAAATCTTACTCCTTTTTCATATACTTTTCATGAATATATGAAGTAGATTTAGCAAACAAGTAGGTTATCCCCCAGTTTGAACTCCAGATTCAGCAAACTTAATATCTGTTATAATGCCCAGCAACAGAGTAATCAGAACAGACTAGGAAAGGCCAAATAGCTTCTCCCAGGAGAAATTTGGCAGTAAGTTAGTATTCCTTAAAAGTATGGGGTATAGTCCCTGTGTATTAGAATCCCTTGGGATGCTTATTAAAAGTGCAGTTTTCCAGAAACTGTAATTAGAATGTCTGGTTTGGGGACCCTGCCTGATAGGTATATTTATACTAAGTGCCCCTGCTAATTCATATTTACACTATAATTTAGGGTTCTTTGTCTTAAATTATGATGAAAATCAATAAGAAAAATATATTTCAGATTGGAGATGTTTATTTAATACATAATTTTGTCAAAAATATAACTAATTTTTAAGATATAGTGAGTTTAATAATGTAGAACATTTTTCCACATTTTTGTATTTGAAAAAATTGTCTTTGGAAACGAACTTCCTTATTGATTCTCAGTTTTTCATATTGCCTACTGATTTGTTCACTTAATAGTTCTCTAATTAGGCTTAAAAGTATTTAGGCTTAAAAACCTTAAAACTAGATGTATAATCAACCTATTTCGTTGCTATGTAAATATTAAAAAGCAGAGACATTACTTTGCCAACAAAGGTCCGTCTAGTCAGGGCTATGGTTTTTCCAGTAATCATGTATGGATGTGAGAGTTGGACTGTGAAGAAAGCTGAGCACCGAAGAATTGATGCTTTTGAACTGTGGTGTTGGAGAAGACTCTTGAGACTCCCTTGGACTGCAAGGAGATCCAACCAGTTCATCCTAAAGGAGATCAGTCCTGGGTGTTCATTGGAAGGACTGATGCTAAAGCTGAAACTCCAATACTTTGGCCACCTCATGCGAAGAGTTGACTTATTGGAAAAGACTGATGCTGGGAGGGATTGGGGGCAGGAGGAGAAGGGGACGACAGAGGATGAGATGGCTGGATGGCATCACCAACTCGATGGAAATGAGTTTGAGTGAACTCCGGAAGTTGTTGATGGACAGGGAGGCCTGGCGTGCTGTGATTCATGGGGTCGTGAAGAGTCGGACACGACTGAGCGATTGAACTGAACTGAACTGAAAGTAGAAAATACTAGTCTTACCTTTCTCTGAATTCTTGGTGTTTTTTCCCCTTATGTCTTGATTCTTGTCCTTTCTCAGTTGTTTCCTGAGTGTAGACTTTTTCTTTGGAAGACCTCAGGGACAAGGGTACTGTCTTCTCCAGCAGTCTCACACAGCATTTGTACAATGGCACAGAAAAACAATTTTTTAAAAATTGAAGTACAGTTGATTTACAGTGTTATATTAGTTTCAGGTGTACAGCATAGTGATTTGATATTTTTGTAGGTTCCACTCCATTTAAAGTTATTATAAAATATTGACTATATTCACTGTGTTGTATGTAATCATCCTTGTGTCTTATTTATTTTATACCTAGTAGTTTGTACCTCCTCTTCCTCTTCCCCTATGTTGCCCCTCCCCCCATTCTCCCAGCTAGTAGCCACTGATTTGTCCTCTGTATCTGTGAGCTTGTTTCTGTTACGTTCATCCCTTTGTTTTATTTTTTAAATTTGACATATATAAGTGAAAATGTGTAATATCTGTCTTTTTCTGTCTGACTTATTTCACTAAGGATAATACTCTCCAGACTCATCTGTGTTATTGCAAATAGCAACATTTCATTCTCTTTGTGTAGCTGAGTGGTATTCCACTGAATGTATAATAACACCACATCTTCTTTATCTGTTTATGGACACTTAGGTTGCTTTTGTATCTTGGCAGATGTAAGTAATGCTACTGTGAACATTGGGGTATGTATATCTTGTTGAATTAGTGTTGTTGTTTTCTTCTAATGAATGCCCAAGAGTGGGGGTTTTGGGAATCATCAGATCAGATCAGATCAGTCGCTCAGTCGTGTCCGACTCTTTGCGACACCATGAATCGCAGCACTCCAGGCCTCACTGTCCATCACCAACTCCCGGAGTTCACTGAGACCCACGTCCATCGAGTCAGTGATGCCGTCCAGCCATCTCATCCTCTGTCGTCCCCTTCTCCTCTTGCCCCCTAATCCCTCCCAGCATCAGAGTCTTTTCCAATGAGTCAACTCTTCACATGAGGTGGCCAAAGTACTGGAGTTTCAGCTTTAGCATCAGTCCTTCCAAAGAACACCCAGGGGCTGATCTCCTTCAGAATGGACTGGTTGGATCTCCTTGCAGTCCAAGGGACTCTCAAGAGTCTTCTCCAACACTGCAGTTCAAAAGCATCAATTCTTCGGCGCTCAGCCTCCTTCACAGTCCAACTCTCACATCTACATGACCACCATAGCCTTAACTAGACGAACCTTTGTTGGCAAAGTAATGTCTTTGCTTTTGAATATGCTGTCTAGGTTGGTCATAACTTTTCTTCCAAGGAGTGAGCGTCTTTTAATTTCATGGCTGCAGTCACCATCTGCAGTGATTTTGGAGCCCAGAAAAATAAAGTCTGACACTGTTTCCACTGTTTCCCCATCTATTTCCCATGAAGTGATGGGACCAGATGCCATGATCTTAGTTTTCTGAATGTTGAGCTTTAAGCCAACTTTTTCAGTCTCCACTTTCACTTTCATCAAGAGGCTTTTTAGTTCCTCTTCAGTTTCTGCCATAAGGGTGGTGTCATCTGCATATCTGAGGTTATTGATATTTCTCCCGGCAATCTTGAGTCCAGCTTGTGTTTCTTCCAGTCCAGCATTTCTCATGATGTACTCTGCATATAAGTTAAATAAGCAGGGTGACAATATATAGCCTTGACGTACTCCTTTTCCTATTTGGAACCAGTCTGTTGTTCCATGTCCAGTTCTAACTGTTGCTTCTTGACCTGCATACAAATTTCTCAAGAGGCAGGTCAGGTGGTCTGGTATTCCCATTTGAAGAATTTTCTACAGTTTATTGTGATCCACACAGTCAAAGGCTTTGGCATAGTCAATAAAGCAGAAATAGATGCTTTTCTGGAACTCTCTTGCTTTTTGTATGATCCAGCGGATGTTGGCAATTTGATCTCTGGTTCCTCTGCCTTTTCTAAAACCAGCTTGAACATCAGGAAGTTCACGGTTCATATATTGCTGAAGCCTGGCTTGGAGAATTTTGAGCAATACTTTGCTAGCGTGTGAGATGAGTGCAATTGTGCGGTAGTTTGAGCATTCTTTGGCATTGCCTTTCTTTGGGATTGGAATGAAAACTGACCTTTTCCAGTCCTGTGGCCACTGCTGAGTTTTCCAAATTTGCTGGCATATTGAGTGCAGCACTTTCACAGCGGCATCTTTCAGGATTTGGAATAGTTCAACTGGAATTCCATCACCTCCACTAGCTTTGTTCGTAGTGATGCTTTCTAAGGCCCACTTGATTTCACATTCCAGGATGTCTGGCTCTAGGTCAGTGATCACACCATCATGATTATCTGTGTCGTGAAGATCTTTTTTGTACAGTTCTTCTGTGTATTCTTGCCATCTCTTCTTAATATCTTCTGCTTCTGTTAGGTCCATACCATTTCTGTCCTTTATCGAACCCATCTTTGCATGAAGTGTTCCTTTGGTATCCTTTGGTTCCTTTGGGATCATGTGGTAGTTCTATTTTTAATTTTTTTGAGGATCCTCCATACTGTTTTCCATACTGGCTGTACCTGTTTACATTCCTACTAACAGTGTACTGGGGGTCCACATCTTCCACCAGTGCTCATTATTTCTTGTCTTTTTTACTAGAGACATTTAAACTGGTTATCTCATTTTGTTTTGACTTGCATTTTCCTAATGATTAGTGATGTTGAACATCTTTTCATGTGCCATTTGGCCATCTGTATGTCTTATTTGGAAAAATATCTATTTCAGTCTTCTGCCCATTTTTTAATTGGGTTATTTGGTTTTTGGATATTGAATTATATTAGCTATTTATATATTTTGGATATTAACGTTTTATCAAATATACTATTTGCAAATATTTTCTCCCACTGTGAAAAAACTTTTTAAGTTTCATTATTTCCCATTTATTTTTGTTTTTTTTTTTCTCTTGCCTAAAGAGAATATTTTAAGAAGTTATCTTTTCATAACTTTGTGTCATCTATAGCTGCCTTCATTGGTGTCTTATAGTTTTTGGAGTATAGGTCTTTCACCTCCTTGATTAAGTTTATTCCTAGGTTTTTCATTCTTCTTGATGTGATTGTACTGGGGTTGCTTTCATGTTTTCTCATTTTGATAGTTTATTATTAGTGTATAGAAAGGCAACAGATTTCTGTACATCTTGTATCCTGCAACTTTACTGAATTCATTTGTTATAATAGTTTTTTGGTGAAGACTTTAGAGTTTTCTATTAACAGTATCATGTATCCTGCAAGTAGGGACAGCTTAATTGTCACATCTGATTTAGATGTCTTTTGTTTCTTTTTCTTGTCTTATTTCTGTGGCTAGGACTTCCAATGCAGTGTTAAATAGAAATGGCAAGTGTGGGCATCTTTGTCTTGTTTCTGATTTTGGAGGAAAAGCTTTCATTTTTTTTTCAGAGTTGAGCATGATGTTAGCTGTGGGTTTGTCACAAATAACTTTTTCTTGTTGAGACATGTTTCCTATATACCAGTTTTGTTAAATTTTTAATCATGAATGGGTATAAATTTTTATCAAATGATTTTTCTGCATCTGTTGATCATGTGGGGATTTTGTTTTGTTAATATGTAGTGTTAACGTTGATAGATTTGTGGATATTTAACTATCCTTGCATCCCTGAAGTAAATCCCATTTGATCATGATATATGATCCTTTTTATATATTGTTGAATTACATTTGCTAATGTTCTGTTGAGGATTTTTGCATCTATATTTTTCAGAGGTAATGGCCTGTAATTTTCTTTTTTTGTAGGACACTTACCTGGTTTTGGTATTAGGATAATGGTGGCCTCATAGAATGAATATGGGAGTATTCCTTCCTCTTCATTCTTTGGAATTGTTTGAGAAGGATAGGTATTAACTGTTTTTTAATATATATTTGTTTGAATTTCCCAGTGAAGCTGACCAGTCATGGAGTTTTGTTTGCTGGGAGTTTTTTGATTACTGATTTAATTTTAGTACTACTAATGTATTTGTTCAGATTATCTTTTTCTTCCTAATTCAGTCTTGGGGGATTGTATGTTTCTAGAAATTCATCCATTTTTCTGTTTTGTACAGTTTGTTGCATATCTTTTTTTAGTATCCTTTTATGATTATTTTTCTGTAATATTTGTTAGAATTTCTCTTAGTTTTACTTTTGTTTATTTGGGTCTCTTTTTTTTCTTACTGAGCCTGGATAAAGGGTTGATTATCAGTTTTGTTTATCTTTACAAAAAAACAGCTTTTTGTTTCATTGATATTTTCTGTTGTTTTTAGTTTTTGTTTTGTGAGAGAATTATGATTGTGTATTATAAATTTAGGTAATTTATATTTCAGATCTCTTTCTGTAAAGTTTTACATTATAGTGTATTTCTCTTTTATGGTAACAAGTTCAAATGTTAAGCCTAATAAAACAATAAAAACTTAAGTCAGTAATCTAGTACTTGCAATATGAATTTAGCAGATGTGTCAAAATGTATGAATTGTTTTTAATGTGAAGCATTTTGTTTGTGAGAATAACATAACACCTGCTGTGACCTTTTAAGCTATGTAAATTTTAGTGACTGTAAAATTAGAAATTCCTTTCCAAAATGTGTTAGGAAATTATTTAGAATGTTTTAAGCATGGCTCTTTTAGAGATTTTATTATGTAATATGAAGACATTTAAATTTGATATGAAAACTGAAACATATCGTAATTCCTAGTCTTAAAAGTCTTTTAAAAAAAGTTATCAATAGGATAATCTGATGTATGTTATCCAGGAGCAACAGAAAAGTGTTATCTAATACTACACTAATAGCTGTTTCCTTTTAGCACTAACCGTGTTGGGATCTATGGCTATACCAATACCTTGTTAAAATACCAAATAGATAGGATTATACTGGAATAACAAATTTTCCAGAGTTATTAATTCCCCTTTCTCTCCATGATATAAAAAATAGTAAGAAAACATAAAAATTGTAAGAGTACTTGAGATATGGGTTCGATTCCTGGGTTGGGAAGATCCCCTGGAGAAGGAAATGGCAACCCACTCCAGTATTCTTGCCTGGGAAATCCCACAGACAGCGAAACCTGGCAGGCTACAGTCCATGGGGGTCACAAGAGAGTCTGATATGACTTAGTGACTAAGCAACAACAACTTATTTTTATAACTCTGTTTGCCAATGGAATGTGTTGCAGTAGCTCTTTTAAAAGAATGGTTTACCTAATTTTTTTCTGAGAGATATATTGTGAGCTTGGAAGATGTTTAAAAGAAAATAGTGTTTTACATTTTGATTTGATGCAAATTGCTTTAATCCATAATGTTTATTGCGTTTAAAATTTTGAAAGATAATCCTATTTCAGGAGAGCACCTCTGAACTGGTTAAACTCTTGAATTAAGGCAATATTGTGGTATTACCAAGTCTGCTTTTTTCTCCGCACATCTTTTAGACCAGATGATTAACTAGGGTCAGTCAGGTTGAGACCCTATTTGGATAAAAATCATAGAGCTCTATGTAGTATGTGTGGTAAAGCAATTGAAGACTGTATTTGACACTTGCTCATATTTGATTTAATACTTTTTGTATTGAAACATGGTTTTAACTGTTTCGTGTGTGTGTATGTGTGTGAACCGAAAAAAATTTTAAGCTCCTTAGTGGCAGAGACTGCTTTCATCCTTCTTATTTCTTTTAATACCACTTTAATCGTTTTTAGTTGTACATTTGCTTCCTTTTTTAAATGTATCCTTTGTAATACAAAGTAGTTAAGAATTTATTGAGAATATATACTAGATGTTCAGTATAGCAGAGATGGGCTGCCTGTTCACTAAATTCATTTGAATATCATTCTCACCCCGACCCTGTACAGCCAGACTCTCTTTTTCTGTCTGTCTAGGTGTGGCCATAGTCTTAAGTACTGGTTCCTAAAATACGAGCAGTGTTAAGTTTTGTGACTTCCAGGCATAGCTTGTAAACATCCCCTGTGTTCAGTCCTCTTTCTCTTCTCTCTTCTGTTGGCAATCAAGAAGCCAAGGAGATGAGTGAGACTCCAGAAGGAAGAAGTCTGGGTCCTTGAATTACTGCCTGGAGGAGAGCCACAGACGGATCAGGAATATTTGTTTGATTTTACATAGCCCCAAATAAAATTTTGGTTGTGTTAAGCCCATAAGATCCCATGGTTTATCTCTTTAAGTAGCTTACTAACACACTTGTTAAAGTGAGTAATTTCGTTTACTCAATTTAATTCACTTTGTTAGGAGTTGGAAGTGGGAGTCCAGAAAATAAAGTGGAACTGTGAGTGAGAAATTGAGTTTGTCTCCAGTTGGAGGAGGAGTCAATGTGGAACTAACTCATAGATGAGAGATGAATAAAGGATAGTGAGAAAAATTTAGAATGATGTGTTAGGGACCTGATAAAAACAGAGAGAGCAGGAAGTTATAGTGTAAGCACATTAGGAGAGCAGTCCTGGGAGCTGGAGGAGTAGGAGACATTGTGAAAAAAGAAAACCAAATCTAAGAGTCGGATAGGATTTTAAACACTTATTGGTTTTAAAAATGGGAATTTTGTCTCATTCTGTACACAGTTTGCAAATGTGTTTCTTTGCTTATTGCAAATTTAGTTCATGAATATCTTGACAAAATACAATATTCACAAAAAAGTGTAATGATTAAATGAACAGAGTTGCAAACCTACATGTTTGCTACAATTTAGATTCATTAGTTAGATTATTTTTGAAATGAGTCGTCATGTCTGAAATGAGTCATTCTCTTGGGTACATGAAAAGAAAAGAATTGAATTATGGCTATGTTTTATGCATATATAAAATACAGTATGTCATATTTTTACAGTGCCTAAATATAGGTGAAATGTACTCTGTGCTTTAGGCAGGTAAGATACTGCATAGAACGTTTGAAAAGTGGAACATTTATCAATTCAATTAACATTTACTTTTTTTGTATTTTAATTTGATACCATTTAACCTTTTTGTGCCACAAAACTAGATTTTTATCACTCAATTAAAAAAAGCAGATTGGTTGAATATTGTGACTTAGATAGCTTTTTTAAAAAAAGCTTTAAAATTGTAGAGTTAATAACACATATAAATTAAAAATATACTTCATGACTGACCTGATGTTTCTAGTTTTTATCTCCTGTGTACGTAACAAGGAGAATATGTGCCATCATTGGCTTATGAATACCAACATCCCAAGTCTTGTGTTTGTGGCTGTAAGATGTGAGAATTTTCTTGCCCACTGTTCACAGCAGCTCAGCTGCAGATGAAATTACCTTTTATCCATGTGGTAAGACACTGTCTGACCTGTACTTCGGGTGGTGTTGAGGAAGCAGTGGCAACCTTTGATTGAAGGAATCCTCTCTCTTCCTGGGCGTAGCATCCAGCAAGAAAAGAATGTAGCTCTGTTCTTCCGCCCTACATGTAGTCCCATGCATGTTGAAGATCATAGACGTGTTGTATATTCAGTGTCCTGAATTCATTATAATGCTTTGTAACATAGAAATGCTATTAAACGTGATTTGAGTTTCCAAGATTTCTTATAAGTATAATGTGAACGTATGCTGTATAACCTGTCAGTTAGCTGGAACCACACTGGACTTGAATTCAGAAGAACTGGTCAATGGACAAGTCTCTTCACAGCTCTAAATCTTGGTTTCCTAATCTGTAAAATCATAATATCCTCAGATTTTAATGTTATAAATGACCGAAGGAGCAACCTTTTACTCAGATTTCTTTTATTATATTTTTGGTACATGGCCATTCAATGATAGGAAGCCTCAACATCATTCTCTTCTCCTGTCAAACAGTTTTCAAACTCTTGAGCAAAATATCTCCTCATTCTTTGTGGGCCATTCATAGGAGCAGAAAATACTGATTGGAATATTAATAGACGACCTGTCTATCTCACAAGGTAAGGGGAGGATCCCATGAAATAATGGGAGTGAAGGCAAAGTGAAGCATTGCAAAAATCTCACGTCTTTTAATTCATACTGTATGGTGCTTTTTCAGCTAATGACGTGTAGGAATTAACTGTCATTTATAGTGGTAAAATTATTTCTATGATAAGCTAAGTTTTCAGTCTCTGAAAAATTAAGTAACCTTTGGAACCCTGTCTGTCAGATGGAGTCTGTTAGTGCCCTCATATTTTTGATGCTACCTAACCTCTGAAAATTAAAAATCTTGACCCACAATTTAAAAACTATAGGATGAGAATCTTTGGGAGGGGTTTAGATTCCCAGTGCACAATATTAGTAACCTAAAGATTATAATACAAACTGAAGCTGTAGTCATGCAGAGTCACATACACTTTTGCCACATGATTAGTATTTTTCTTGAATACACAGTTGTGTAAAAACTACTTGCATAAGAACATGCAAGATGACAGACTCAAGTGACTTCTGCCTGGATGTGTTAATAGTTCCAACTAGTAATCATTCAAAACATAGAGCAGTTGGGGTAGGTTACTGTTTTTTACTGTGTTCATTGACTAATTCCTGAAAGCTTATAATTAGTAATTTTTCCAGTTACTGAAACTAATCAGTAAATTAGAATATGTTTCCTGAGGTACACACACATACACACAGCTAGTATGGCTAAGTGTACTAGAGAGGCCAATGATTTACTGCTCTCTCTGTAGTCCTTTGTAAGGAAAACTGCTCTACCTTCGCTTTCTGTTATTTGTGATAGATACTCCTGTCCCAGTCAAGCTGATTAGTGGACATCTGACCCAAGAACTCCTTCAAGGAGTTGGAGAGCTGAAAGACTGAAATAGTTAAGAGATGGAGAGATGAAGCCGTAACATTGTGTTGGGGTTAGAATGCTAGTAACTTAGGAGGGATCTGACCCTCTAAGCAAGGTGAAGAGCTAGTGGGTAGAGAGAAGGTAGCAGACATTTGGAGAGAGAGGCAGTGGAGTGCTGGGGGAAATGGGAGCAAGCAAGAAGAAAGACCAGAAATGGAAACAGAACCAGACCACCCACAATCCCTGAACAAGACAAAGGAAAGTGATGTTTGTCATTTTCCGGATCTAATTTGCCTAAATTCTGCCTTTACAGCTCTTTTCCTCGGATGATATTTTTGTATTCTTGAAATAAATAACCCTTTGCTTGCATTCGCTTAAGTGTGTTTTTGTTCCTTGCCACTGAAAGAACCTTAAAAGAGCACTCAGTGTAGAGACAAAATATCAAGGGTATTTGGCCGAGGCCTGTCTGCTTCTAACTACTACTGTAGAAATACCCTCTCTCTTTTTTTTTTTCCCCATTCTTTATCTACGTAATGGTAATAAAATATTAAGTAATCATTGCTTTTTAACTTCTAGGCCCTCTTGATTTGAAATTCTGTCATAGGCATTCTTCGTGCTTGATTTGCTTTTTATTACAGATATGAGAAGTTTGTTGTAATCTGATGCATTGCTTTTGTTTCTGCTGAAGAAGTCTGTATGAACGTTAGTCTTGAATCTTTTTAAGTCTTGGAGTGGGTTTGCCATCATTGTTAGGGCGTCAGCAGACCAGTCATTCTTTTCTTAGTGGTGTGTCACTGACTTTGGCCAAATATATGCAGGTATTTAAGGGTATCCTATATAATACAAATTGTATTTGGTACCTGTTATATGGATTTTACCCAATCCAGTGTTCTTGCCTGGAGAATCCCAGGGACAGGGGAGCCTGGTGGGCTGCTGTCTATGGGGTCCGCACAGAGTTGGACACGACGGAAGTGACTTAGCAGCAGCATGTGGATTTTGGTTATTCACATTTAATAAGGAAACATCAACTTTTTACTTCTGTGGCATACATGAGCTCTTAAAAAGATATATGTTAGGTAAACCAAAATGAAAATGCTTATTGGACATAGTAGTATCATTTGGTTCTGTTAATTCTAATTTTTAAACATTTTCTTGACAGTTTAGTTCAGACTGAATTTTATTCTTCCCATTGCCATCCATTCCCTCCTTAAAGTCTTCAAAATTGTGACTACACAAAGCATTCTTCTTAAACTATTGTTTTTACTCAACAAATACTTCTTATTAAAAGAGACTTTTAAAATAGTCTTAATTTACCCCTTGGACAATTAGATTAGCAATTGCATTAGCATTGCATAGTGCAAAAATGGTTTCAGATAGATTAGAAGTTGTTGGTAGAGTTAGCTAAGGAAAATTGATGATGAAATACTGCAGCACAGTTTTTTGAAGTCAGGCCAATCTTTAATATGTGGGAATGTTTAGAAAACTATAAAGCAAAGTATAAAAATGAAACATTTTAATTTTAGGGTAAATGGGTTTTGTGGCCCAATGCTAGTAGCATAAAGGGAAGCCACAGTATCAGTAGTTAGTGATAAAGATTGTATTTTCTAAGTTTATTTCTTCCAAGGTAGAGATTTATTGTAGGAATTTACTGGTGCAACTTTTGGATGGACTGGTCCTTCTGAATGTAATTATGCCTGCCTCCCTTGGTGGGAGCACGGTCTTCTAGGATAGTGTTGGGATATCATTACCACTGATATCAGTCAACATTCTTTACTATCATGTAAGACACCAGTTTAAAGCTTTAGTAGGGACTCCTGAGTTCTACGTTGAACTGAAAGTTTCTTAAAATATATTACTTTTTCGTATCCCCAGAATACTGGTCGGAACAGTACTTGTGGGTACATGTAAATGGTAGAAATTCAGACCTGTGATTTCATTTCACTTTACTGGAAATTTCAGTGATTCATATGAGTTCTAGTTGAATAGTTCAGTGTTTAAAATATAGTTCATGGAAAATAAACACTTTACATTTTTTATCTAGTGAGATACACAGCTGTTATTAAAATGAATTTACTTCCAATTAAGGAAAAACTAATCTTACGTTTTTTTTCTACTCATATTTCTTTGTCAGAAAAATGTCGCTGTCATATATTGGATTTATAAGCAATGCCCTAATGTGATGAAACACTTTTTAAAAAAAAATGGTAGGTAGGTTTTTATAGATTTCAAAGTGGACAAACAAAAATTTATGTTCAAATTTTAATTTAGAAAACTTTAATTTTGAAAACTTGTGGATATATCCTTCTTGTGTCTTTCATAGTGTTTGGCACATGGTACTTAAGCTATTTAATTGACAGATTTTCTGGAAGAAAATTTTAGGACACATACAAGGAAATTCTGTTGTCTAGGTTTACTGATACATAAGGAGAAGAGTTATATCTGCACCAGTGAAATACAGACTTGAGTGACATGATCTTAATGGAAGGTCATTAGTAATTTGCTATATTGAAATGTGTCTGTTCAAATCTTTCTAACGGCCATAGCTTATTGTTTTGGAATTTTCAAAAATATACTGTACCTTAATAGCAACACTCCTATGAACCTGTATTCATTCTTTTTTTTTTTTTTTCAGTTAAAAAACATTTTACAAAGTGGACACATTGTTTAATTTTGTTTTGCATTTTCTAGATTGGAGTGCAAGGCCAATAAATTAAACCCAGGCAGTTCTGTTGCTAATTACACACAACTTCTCTTGAGTATCAGATATTCAAATCCATTTTATGAATATGGTGGAGAGAATAACAACTGTAAAACAAAGCAGTGTGCATGTAAGTGACTGTTAGCGTGCATTTCAGAAAGGATAAATGCTCACCATATGGTACAATTACTGTGTCCAAGTTTTCAAATTAGCTTCTCTCATCCTCCTTATTACTGTCTTTAAAAAGAGAGGAAAAAACCCAACATGATTTATCTACTCTGCAGCAGAACTCTTGACGCAAAACAGCAGCCCAGTTCTGTCCAGTTTTTTTTTTCCTTTAGCATAATAGAGGCTGTCGGACTTTTTTATACTAATTACTGTGTGAGCCTCAGATGAACCCCCTTCAATTCACAGGGCTTTGTTAAGGGAGGAGCTGTCAATGTGTCTGCCCGTTTGCAGCTGTGCTGTGGCTTTAGCTTGCTTAACATTATGCTGCTTTTTAGACTTGACAGAAGGGATTTTTTTTTTTTTTTTTTATTAAGGCAAAGCAGCCTTGTAGCGAAATGGTTTAAGCAGCTGCATTGTGGGGAAGCACAAAGAAGTTATTATTGTGTCTGTTTAGGGGGGTGGAATGGAGGGGGGGATATTCGGCTGCTGTTGATGCCGATTGTTGACTTGCCATCTGCCAGATAGGGAGAAGAAAAAAATGACAGCTCCAGCAGGGTGTTCAAGAGGTTGTTTGGAGAGACGCATAAACATGTGCAGATGTCGAACTGAATAATGGCTAGAACTTGAGACGGTTTATGATGCTGCTGATGTTTGTGCATATACAGAATGAATGTATGTGTGGATTTGGTTAACCAAGGCTACATACTAATTATCATTGTTTTCCTGCATGCCCCTTCCCCTTAGTTCGTTAATTAGTTTAGGGGCTTAGTACTTCCTCTTCCTTCTGTTATTCATGTCTAGTTTTAGAAAACAGCTTCTCTTAAAATGGCAATAAAACCTTCCTTATTTCTCCATACAGATGATAGCTAATCTGTTTGGTTAGGATTAGGTGTGAGCTGCTAACTAATAACAGGAGATTTTGATTAGGAAATAAGTCAGGTGAATCACCTTGCTCTTAATGCACACATATATTAACAGTTTGACACTATTCATTGAATTGATTTTATAGCCTACCACTAGGGGTGAGATACTACCAAATTCACTTTACTAAGTAATTCCATCATACTTTGGACTTAGGATACAAGTTGTGAAACAAAGTTGTAGAACAGCCTGGTCTTCTTGGTTACCCTTCTTTCTTTTGGTTGTCTTTGATTCTGGAAATGACAGTTATGCATTTTCTTTATGGAGTAATGCATTGATTGTCTATTTCCTTCTGATTCATTCTTGTCATTAGATATTAGAGATTTGATATGTCTGACTGAAATCTTTTTAAATGCTATGGTAACACTTTAGGGTGCACTAAGTTTTTTTTTTTTTCCCATTACTTTGACTTTAAATAATTGAAAAGGAATAGTGGTGCTAGGTAAAATTTCTGAAAGGTGTTGATGTTGTAGAACACCTCACAGTTTTGCACAACTTTAAGACCAATCATATATGAGTTTATTAGAAAATGGAAAGAGAAGCTCCGACTTTCTCTATTTCCTTTTTTCTCTATTTCTATTACCAAAAAAATGTGTGGGGAATTAGAGGGTTTTTATTTTGACTTTTGGTAAACTCATGCTTTCCTAAAACATTTAGGGTTTTGTTGCCTAATTATTAAGGAAAAAAGCCATAAGTGTGGTTGAAAGGCAAACAGACTGACAAGAGCTTTATTTCCACAGTAATGTCTTTCTGAAAGGACTAAAGGGAGATTATCTGTTATTTTCTACTCTTCAGAAAGAAATAGAGGTCAGGTCTATTTAGAAAAACTTTCTATCTTAAATGTCAGTTTTTCCCCAAGTGACTAATCCGTATTTGCTGAAAAGGCTAGAGGACCTTTTCTTTGTCTCGTATATTTAGTTTTTTCTTTTATTTGGAAAGCCGCACATATGTCCATATTTTTGTATGTAGAATTATGTACATATGTTTATAGTTTTATATAGTCAGTCTTGATATCCCTGCTAAGCTTGGGAGGAAGCAGCAAATCATTTTCCAGGTAGAGCTGTTAAACTGAGAGTGTGCTTTATGTTAGTGAGAGGCTGAGCAAAAGCAAGCTTGTATAAAAGCAGACTTGCAGTTCCGTGCTTTATTCATCATATCATGTTACCTCAGAACCGTATGTAAAATCTTTATGCGGGCAAATATACTTACGAAGGTGTTTGAAATATTCAAGGCAGAGTGTCTTTGAAGTTACTCACACCAGATTTAAATATCAGCTAACTAAATTAGTGACTTTATGAAAGTTCCTTTAACATGTCTGAATTTCTTCATGTGTTGAAAGAAGGAAACAACCACTGATATTTAAGGATCTTGTAAGAACTAAATGAGATAGTAGTATCTTTGGAATGTCTGGAGCATGTGCAATATAGCTGTCACTAATATTTTATTTTTGTTGATGTCTAAGTCTAAAGACCTGTAACTGTTGTAATTGAAGTGCTTTTTATAATGCCTACTTGCTGCAAAATGAGCACACCAAGTTCTAGAGAACCATCTAAGATATATAAAGTTGTTTTTTTATAACCTAACATTTATTTGGTGATTTATATGATTGCTTTATAAATCTGAAGGGACATCAGTTATTTCAAGAGAATATCAAGAAAGTTGTTGAATGTAACTATTTTGGGGGTGTGAGGTCAGTGGTCATTTAGTAATGATGATTTTATGTTGTATCCTATAAAATTATTTTTCTACTTCAAAAATTTAGCATAGAGTTGCAGAAAATTGTATTTATTCCCTTAATTCAATATTAATCCCATTATTTTGGAACCATATTTTTCTCTGCTATGGGTGCATGCTCAGTTGCCTCAGTCGTATCTGATTCTCTGCTAGCCCATAGACTGTAGCCTGCCAGGCTCCTTTGCCCATGGGATTCTCCAGGTAAGAGTACTGGGCTGGGTTGCCATTTCCTCCTCCAGGGGATCTTCCCAACCTGGGATCAGACCTGCATCTCTTACGTCTCCTGCATTGGCAGGCGGGTTCTTTACCAAGTGCCACTTGGGAAGCCTTTTCTTTGCTATAGTCAGTACTTAAGCTGTATTTGGGTTATAATTATTTTTAAAATAATTGATAGTTTTTAAAATAATTGAAAATACTTTTAAAATAATTGAATACCTTACAGTTAATAAATGTAATAACTGTAGTGAACAAACAACACTAAAAAGAATATTTTATCTCCTCAGGGCATTATAAAGCATTATTTGATTGTTCTACTAACTCTATTTTGCAGACAAAGAAACCGAATAGGCTCATATAGTGAATATAGTGATGAAAGTTCTGGGATAAGCGGAAGTGTTTTTTTAAGAGGAGTAAAGAGGAAATGGCTTTGATTGACCTTCAGGAATCAATAAATTCAGTATAGGATGGTTATCACTCATGTTGATAATGAGTTGTTGATGGTTCTTTAAGGTTTTTCTTTTAAAATTGTTGTTTCTGTCACATATTCTCTCTTCACTAAATATTACTAAGTAATTTTGGATGAAAGGCAAGGGATGTTGGGACAGCTGCCTGATCCTGTTTCTAAGAGTGGTTAATAGGACTGGGTATAGTCACTAATGGACTTCCCTGGTGGCTCAGACGGAAAAGCGTCTGTCTACGATGCGGGAGACCCGGGTTTGATCCCTGGGTTGGGAAGATCCCTTGGAGAAGGAAATGGCAATCCACTCCAGTACTATTGCCTGGAAAATCCCATGGACAGAGGAGCCTGGTAGGCTACAGTCCATGGGGTCGCAAAGAGTTGGACACGACTGAGCGACTTCACATTCATAGTCACTAATGGAGAAGGAAATGGCAACCCACTCCTTGCCTGGAGAATCCCATGGACAGAGGAGCCTGGTGGGCTACTGTTCATGGGGTCACAGAGAGTCAGACACGACTGAGTGACTAAGCACATGGTCAGTAAGGTCTTCTATTTTAGTTATGAAGAATAAATTGGTTATAATTTTTAAATGAACTGCAATTTGAGCGATACTAGCTTCGTACTATGCTATTTTAATATTTAATAGCACCTGGGTGTGAATTCCAGTATTCAGATACAGGTAATTAAGTATTATACTCTAATTTTTTTTTAAAATGATGTTTACCAAGAGCAACTTATAATGCTAAAGAAGTGGAAATATCTCCTATTCTATGAAATGTATCACAGATTAGGATGAATTTATTTCACATATGAGTCAAACTGTACTTGGTAATCTTCAGGATAATTTTAAGAAAACTTTAGGAACTTCTAACTTTAATGGTATATAGATGTATTTGAATTGTGCCTCAGAAAAATCCTGCATGAATAGTAATTTTTAAAAACATTGGCCAGTCTGTTGAAAACAGAAGAATATTTTAGTCTGACATTCTTTAAGGCATCTTGCTGAATGTTTTGGCTTAAAATTTTTATTGTGTTTAGTTTTAAGAAAATCTGATTAAAGATGTTGGTAAACTTGGTAGCACTTTTTAGAACAGAAGATGATTAAGATACAAAGGCAGAAAGGCATAAACCGTGAAGTTCATGTGCTTTTTGGCTAGACGAGTCACTTATTTGCTTTTAGACTGGAGCACAGCATCAAAGTTCATAATTTTATACTTTTAAGTGAAAGCACATAGAACAGCAGCTGTTGTTTCCTGGCATCTTTCTGAGGAGATATTTAAACTTAAGTACATATATATTTATTATAGAAAAAAATTATAAAATGACCTTCTTTTCCATCTCTTCATTTGCATTGTTTTCAATTCACTCTTTTAAGATAGCTGTTTGTACTTTCTGTTTTAGTAAAATAAGACTTGGAATTCAGTTTTTTTTTTTTTTTACCTTAAAAATCAGTATGAAAATTAAGTGGGTGCTTTTTGACCTTTTAGTGCCAGTTTGTCATTTGAATTGTATTTTATTAATAAATGAATGGTTCATAACAATTGAACCTATTGGCTATTAACTGCTTATAGGAAGAAAACAGAATCCCTATATAATTTGGGGCTGAATGTTAATTGATTTGAAGTGCTTCACTCAAAGATTTATATGTTCTCATGTCCTGAAATTTGTTTAAACAAATTATTCTACAGAGATCATTATAAAATAGATTTAATAAACAGCACACATTTATATAATTTTTCATTTTACTATATTTTGAATAACTTCCATGATATTGAGTCTTCAAGTCATTTTCCTTCACGATGCCTTAGTTTTAAGAAAATCATTCCTCTCAAACTTTCTGGAAACATTTGAAAATATTATTGTGCTTATAGAAGTATGCATAATGACAATAGAGAAATCCTTATGTACAGTGAGCAGATACACAGGTTGTTTCATTAAATTTTATTTATTTTTGAATGGTAGGTAAAGATTGTTTTTGAATTTTCTGCCTATGTGTTAGGTAATACTGCCCTCAGAGGGCCAAGGTAAGTAAATTCATTTTTAACATTGAGAAACAGCTTTACTGCTGTTTATCTCATCTTTAAACTTGTTCGGGGAGGAGAAATGGACTTCTTTGAATCATTGAATAGTGTTTGATTTATGGCTGCATCTCTTGGATTTGTTCTGTTCTTTAAGTGTGTTAGCTGGATCTGTGTACTTCACTTTGATGACAGCCTCTAAGCATGTTCAGTTCTTTTCTAAGAAAATTGTAACAGACGACTGGCCATGTATTGCCGAATTAGATTGGTTTACAATGGGGATTAGAAAATTACCTAGAAAAGAAAGTTAAGATGATTTTCCTGAGTGTGTGGGTGTGTTTTACTTTTTGTTTCTTTAATAGTGAATATTCAGGTATTCAAAATTATGTGAACTACACTTTTGAATGTATGGTAGCATTCACTGAAATGGAAGCATTATATTCCCCTCAGTTTTATAAATTGAAGCATAGTCACATCTTTAAAATATAGTAAATCAAAAATAATGTACTTTACTAGAAATGCAATTGTTATATATAAATATAAATATACCAAAAGTTGAAATATACTATTATTCCATTTATAAAAGCCTAACACTGTATGTTTTAACATGTCTCTGAATTCAGAATGTTTAAGGTTAAGTGATAATTAACTCATGCAATAAAAAGGTAAAGTGGGAAAGGCCTGATGTCAAAATACTGAGTTGCATGCTTTTGCCTTTGGCTTTTTTGTATGTTGTAACTTTCTCAGGAGATAATTTGAAAGAAACATTGAGATGTTTAGTAGTAAATCCAATGAAGTGCTTGATTTTTTTCCCCCTAGAATTAACTTGATACTAAATTAAGAAAGACTATTTCTGTAACAGAATTATTGGTTTTTAATGGAAGATTTCAGTTGGTAAAGAGTAAATGACATGTAATTCACGATTATCAATAATAATAGGGGATGAAAATAAGATATAAGCAAGGTGAAAAACAAAAATTGAAACTTTATATCCACTAAAAAACAGCACCTACTTTTCTCAACTAATGTGGAACAGTGATAATATATAAATGAAATTAACAAATTTCATTTGAAAATTTTTTTGTTTTTTATCTATTTGTTTTGTTTTTTGAGGGAGGGGATGTTGGTAGCCCATACAGGGGAAAAAACCCTACATTTGACTGTTTAAAATCATTTCCAGCTGTATAGCATTTTAATTCAGTATCTGTATGCAGTATACCATTTTGTCCACTCCCCAAGCGCCCACTTCCCCTCGGGTAATGACTGATCTGTTCTGTTTATCTATAAGTTTATTTTTGTTTTATTTTGTTTGTTCATTTGTTTTTGTTTTTAGTTTGTTTTTTACATTCCACATATGAGTGAAATCATATGGTATTTGCCTTTCTCTGACTTACTGCAGTTCAATGTAATACCTTCAAGGTCTATCCATGTTGTTGCTAATAGCAGGATTTCATATTTTATTTATGGCTGAGTATTAGATTGAAGGCAAAAGGAGAAGAGGGTGGCAGAGGATGAGATGGTTGGATAGCATCATGACTCAATGGACATGAACTTGGGTAAATTCTGGGAGATTTAGGGACAGGGAGGCCTGGCATTTTGCAGCCCATGAGGTTGCAAAGAGTCAGATACAACTTGACAACTGAACAACAGCAAATCGTTCCACTGTGGGCTTCCTTGGTGGCACAGTGGTAACGAATCCACCTGCCAATGCAGGAGACGTAAAAGACGCAGATTTGATCCCTGGGTCAGAAAGATTGAGCGACTGACTGAGCATTATTCCATTGTATATATTGTGATATATACAGAATTATTCCATTGTATATATTGTGATACACACACACATGCCTGCTTGCTAAGTTGCTTCAGTTGTGTCCGACTCTTTGTGACCCCATGGACCACAGCCTGTCAGGCTCCTCTGTCCATGGGATTCTCCAAGTCAAGAATACTGAAGTGGGTGGCCATTAGCTTCTCCAGGGGCTCTTCCCAACCCGGGGATCAAACCTGTGTCTCCTGCATTGGCAGGCAGATTCTTTACCACTGAGCCATCAAGGATGCCCTGTGCATGCATGCATGCTCTGTCGCTTCAGTCATGTCTGATTCTTTGTGACCCCATGGACCATAGCCCACCAGGCTCCTCTGTCTGTGGGATTCTCTAGTCAAGAATACTGGAGTGCGTTGCTATGCCCTCCTCTGGAGGATCTTCCCAACCCAGGGATCGAACCAGCGACTCATATGTCTCCTGATTGTAGGTGGATTCTTTACTACTGAGCCACTGAGGAAGCCCCCAGGGAAGCCCTACAATGAGCCACATGTTCTGTGTGCATTACAAATACCAATTTATTTCTTCTTCACTACTGTTGTCCCCACTTTCCTAAAGAGGAAGCTGAGACACAGATTAAACAGCATGCCCAAAGGCACACAACTAGAGTGACAGAGTTGGCGTTTGAACTCCTGTGTGTACTCTGTAAAATGCTGGCCTGTTTTGAAAGCTTGAGTAGCAGGGCAGAGTAGAATTTTGTCGATTGCATTAGATATTTATTCAAATCTCAACTTTGTCCTATACTTGTTACTAGTGTCTCAGAGCCTCAGCATGGCTATCTGTGTCAAGTTAGGATGCCATCACAACAGTCTCTGCATGCCTATAGGAACAGATCTCTTGTGCCTAATACCTGAGCACAGTGCTTGGCTCAGGATATTCAAGTGTCCTTGCCTGCCTTACATTCACCACTTAGAACTGTGATGCGAGTCTCAGTAAGTGTATCACCTAGGGAAAGCAAAGGAGAGAAGAGAGAACTTACAAAAGCCCATGGATTCACCCTCAGAATAATAGTTTGTGATTTGATGCAGGGCAATTTTTGGGTCCCATGCTATTGGAAGTAGGCTTCTAAGGTGGCTCAGTGGTAAAGAATCTGCCTGCCAATGCAGAGATGCAAGAGATGCAGGTTCAATTCCTGGGTCAGGAAGATTTCCTGGAGAAGGAAATGACAACCCACTCCAGTTTTCTTGCCTGGAAAATTCCATGGACAGAGGAGCCTGCCAGGCTACAGTCCATGGGGTTGCAAAGAGTCAGACCCAACTGAGTGAGCTCACATGTGTGTAGGTTTTAGGTTACATGCTATGCTATTGAAAAGTTCCTATAGGAGTCTCTCCGTTGGCAAGAATCTAAGATAAAACCTGATTCTATTTTGTTGAGTTTTGTTCTATAAGGCAGTGATTTTAATACAGGGGTGGGAAGGTTGAATCACATGAGGGTTTTTTCAGATGACACAGCCCTCCTCCTGATGAGCAAGCATGATGGCCTTCTCTGCCAGCTCCCCATCCCTGCCACAGAGAGGCACTGTTATTGTCTACTCTGTCCATCAGGTGTGTTACCACAGAAAAATGGATTGAGCTATGCAGGGTTGTGTTATAGTAGGGTTTCCATTTGAAAGAGCTCTTCTGACATGAATGTAGTCCCTGTTCTGCATAGTGGTAGGTTTATTCATCCATTCAGTTAGTGGAAAATGCCAGCCTTCTCCGTGGGATGTGCCGGTGGTACATGTAAGTAGGTTTGCAAATGGGCTCAGTACTTCCATGTTTGAAATTCATTACGGTTGTTTACTGCAGTGCAAGATATTACATTGGTTTTAATATGTAGAAAATATGATGTGGTGAAATGGAAAATACATACAGTAAGGAAATTGTAAAAAGTTCCAATGAAGCCTTTTTTAAATTGGTCCATTTCTTTGAAATAGTTAAAAATTCTGTTGGCCCTCACTACTCTTGTTAAAATACTGCAAGAATGACTGTATGTTTAATGTAGTGTGTGGAGTTGGAGTCTTTTTCCTATAATGCAGAAAGCAGATTAAAAAGAAGGCTTTTTTTGCTTTTGCAATCTACAAGGGCGTAAATGTAAGCAAAATAATAATTTAGCTTACATTTAACCCAGCAGGAAGCTGAGTACAGATTGAGTAATTCTCCACAACATATCTACTGCTATGTAAACTAATCTCATGGTTTATTCTTCATTAAACTGCCAAGATGCTATTTTTCTGTTGGCTAGTTTGTATATGTGCTTTGTTTTCTCTCTCTCCCCCCCATTTTCCTTGCTTTTCTCTCACATTAAAACTTTATACTATAACTCTATTAAGATATTCTTGGGTTTATAAGAATAATAAGCATCACATTTTTGGCTTACAGTGTAATGTTTCCTAAAAACAAAGGGAGCCAGGATTTGATTAACTAATTTACAGAATACTATGAAACAAGTACCAGACTGTTAAAGGTAGATGGTAATTGTGCAATTTTCTGGATAACAAAAGAAAATTATAAAGTAGACTAAGTAGTGGCAGACTTGGCATTCTGAGATCTTAGAGAAGCTGGCATTCCAACATCTTGTGGTATTCAGTGCTTAGGTACTTTTCCTCATGATTGCTTCAGCTTCAAAGCAAAACATGGACCTCAGCCTTCTTTAGGAAGTAGATATGAAAACTACACTTAATATAAAAATGACAAGTTCATGCATTATGCAGTGGAAGAAAAATTTCTTAACTATAATATACTTTGAAAATAATCATGAAGGAGCATATGTGGTAAAACAGGAATGTGGGTACATCTGGAAAGCATTTAAGGCATCTTGGAAGCAGGATGCAGAATCACCAAAATTGTAAACATCTTCCATCTGGCCAGTTAGAGTGGTAACGTTGACCAGTACCAGAACAGACAAATCTCTCATGTGACCTCGTGAGATAGCCAGGCAACCTGGGTGAGATGATCATAAAGATATGAATGCTTTGCAATACGACCTCATTAATCAATACCATATAGAAAATTATGAGAGAAAAAGATACTTCATCGATCAATACTATACAGAACATAATGAGAGAAAAAGACAAGCCTTGAAATGTGAAAGACTAAGGTGTTGTTATATGTTATGCTGGATGGAGGTTGTATCAATAACTATATAACTGTGTGCTTCTCTGCTTGTATTGTCATGAGGCTTCAAAGAGGAAGGGGCCTCATTTTGAATTAACACAGCTGCAAACCTGGATTAGCACAGTTCTTTTGCGAAATGTTCAGGGACCATATGCTGCTCCTAGTCTC
Organism: Bos taurus; assembly: GCF_002263795.3. Taxonomy (NCBI): domain Eukaryota; kingdom Metazoa; phylum Chordata; class Mammalia; order Artiodactyla; family Bovidae; genus Bos; species Bos taurus. The sequence continues at coordinate 33,487,353 of NC_037343.1, forward strand.
TTCCTCACAGTGATGCTTCAGACAGCAAATACTGAGCACCTTTTTGAACGGGCACTTAGGTTGCTAATTGGAAATTACCAAGACATAGCAGGTGTTACCGTCCCTTGCTTTGACCTGCTGGAGCTTTAAAAATGATTATAGATACGGAAGAAGTTTTCATTTTGAATTTTAATTGCTCAATCACTTGCTTTTCTCTAGCTCTTCCCACAGCTGCCTACTAAAAGCCACCTGAGGGCAGGCACTAAGCCTGTATCATTCATTGCTGCATTCTCAGTGCTTTTGTTTTTAGTAAGCGTTTTGACACTAAGTATTTCTGAATGAGTTGATCTATTAGAAGCCCATTTCCCCCAGTGTTAAATAAAAATGTTTAAAGAACCTTGTTTTTTGATTTGGAATGCTCATTGGCCAGTAGCTTTAAACTCAGAACAACTGAGCTGGGCAGGAGTCATTAATTTCTTCCCAAATGGCCCAATGGTAAAGAATCCTCCTACCAAGCAGGAGCCATAGGAGACAGGGGTTTGATCCCTGGGTCAGGAAGATTCCCCTGGAGGAGGAAGTGGCAAACCCACTCCATTATTTTTGCCAGGATAATCTCATGGACAGAGGAGCCTGACAGGCTACCGGCCGTGGGTTCACAAAGAGTCTAATGTGACTGAGCACAGAGAGATGCAGACAGAGGCACATTTTGCAGATATCACCTAATTTCCGGAGTCTGACAACATCCAGAGCTGGTTAATAGCTGTGTGTTGAAGAGAGTACATAGAGACACCATAGAATCTAACAGTTTTAATTTGCTCAAGGGCAAAAAGAAAGAATATCCTTGAAAAGGGCTTAATGAAAAGGGGAACGATAACGTAAAAATTTAGGTTTGCAGGAGAAGGAAATAGTCAACATATATAAGTGCAAGAGCATTTTCATTTATTAACATTTCAGATTGTCCCTCGTTGAAAAATTGTTATGCTAGCTCATTGCAGTGTAGGTAATATTAAAAAATTCTTTAAGATTATTTTCAAGACATCTATGAAATGGGATGATGATAATTTCAGTGAGAGAAATATTTCTTCTACTCCCTCAGGGACAGAAATAGGGCTTTTTTTCTTAGAACTAATTGGAATGTGATACTTGGATCTGCTATGTAAAAACGTAACAGGCAATTTTAAGAACTGCAAATATTATGTTTATCATCATGCATTTCTTCAGTAACTATATTTAGTTATATTTACAATATAGCACACTATTATGAATTATATATTCAGTATTTGTTTGTTTATAGTGCTAATATTTATTTATGAAAATCCACTAGTGGAAAAAAGATTCTGCTGTGTTTTCTTTTAGGTAGCTCATATGCGTAAATTTGGTTGGCATCTGTCAACAAGCAGCAGAATATTTATAATATTGTGAACCCTAAAATTAAATAAAATTTTACACTGAAATTAACATTAAACTTCTTTTGGTCTTAGGTAAAAACTGACTCATGAAGACTTTTATTTAAGACTAATAGTTTCTTAAATTTATGTACATCTATTTTTATTGAAAGCTGTCATTTTTTGGCTTAAAGCACTTCTTTGAAATTCTTAAAATATTTGTATTTTCATGATACTGTGCCCTATGTTTGTCATTTAATAAAAACAATTCAGAGAGACCTAAGACTTTGGCTTTTTTCTTTGGAAGAGTAGTTACTTCTGTGATATCCTGTCCCTATCTTAAAAAAGAAATGAACGTATTAAATCAGTGTTGTGTTTTGACCCTGGATAACTTTTTTTATTTTTTTAGATAGGATTTGCTTTATATACCTGAAACTAAGGAGACTTTTTTCTGTTGGTGAAGTAAATTTATTGCTGATTGCTGCCTGTTGCCTCAGTTATGTAAATACGCCTGAATAAGTGCTGTATTGATTAGTAGACTATTTAATGTGAGGTTGTAGCTGAATTGTAAATGATACTACAATAAATGATTGTGGCTTCATTTAATAATAGCAATAATAATCTAACACTTGCCATATGTCAGAGAATGTTATAAGTCCTTTTTATGTCCTTTCAAACCCTTTAGGTAGGCACTGATTCTCATTTTTCAGGTGAGGAAACTAAGCTTTATGATGAGTCAAAACAGTAATGTCTCTTTTCTGACATTCATGTGAGAATGCCTTCAGCCTCTTTGTTATTAGTAGCAAATGACTAGCTTTTGAAGCTTCTGTTATAACAAGCATGAGTGACCATTGGTATTTTTAAAACCTGTATCACCTGTATCTGTTACAGAAACCAGAATTTCAATTTATTTTTAAGAGATTACAAGAAGTAAATTATTAAGTAGGGTAAGAATGTTGGCAAAAGCCCAGAATCTAAAATCATAACTAAGTAAAACTGAACTCCAGTAAACAGCATCTTCCAACCCTGCATTTCATAAGTAGGATTCTGTTTTTATCAGAGTGGTGTGGATTTTCCCCTCTGTATGTGTAAAGTATTAACTTTGAGTCTCTGTAACACTTATGCCAATAACTTAATCAATAGGGTTTTATTGTTTTTTGTTTCAGTTTTCGGTTTTTTGTTTGTTTCTGTAAACAAGCCTTTACAAGCCTTTGGTTGTAGTGTTGAGAAGCTTCATTTGTTTTTTAGGTATGCGTAACAAATTACAGAAAGTTGGGTGGGTTTAAACAACAGACATTTATTTTCTGATTGTTCTGGAGGCCAGAAGTTAGAATTAATATATCGGCAGGTGTAAGCAGTGGTTATAAGTTAGAATCTAGGTGTAAACCTTCCTGTAAAGGCTTTAGAGGAGAATCCATTTCTTGCCTCTTCCAGCTTCTGTGTCTTCAATTAGTCCTTTACTTGTGGTGCATCATTCCAATCTCTGTCTCTTTTTTTCTCACTGCCTCTTCCCCTTCTCTATGTGTCAAACCTTCTTCTGCTTCACTGTTAGAGATACTTGTAATTGGATTTAGGGCTTACCCGGATAGTCTAGGATGGGCCTTCCCAGGTGGCTCAGTGGTAAAGAATCTGCCTGCCAATGCAGGAGACATGGGAGATGCAGTTTTGATCCCTTGGCTGGGAAGATCTCCTTGAGGAGGAAATGGCAATCCACTCCAGTATGCTTGCCTGGGAAATTCCATGGACAGAGGAGCCTGGCTGGCCACAAAGTTGGACGTGATTGAGCACACATGCGCGGATTGTCCAGGATGAGTTTCTCTTTTGAAAAGCCCCACTTCTCAAATCCTTACCTTAATAACCTCTTTTGCCAAAGAAAGTAATATTCCCAGTTTCCAGGGATTCTTGTTCAGTCACAGTTGTGTCTGACTCTGTGACGCCATGGACTGCAGCACGCCAGGCCTCTCTGTCCTTCACTGTCTCTGGAGTTTGCCCAAGTTCATGTTCATTGCATCAGTGATGCCATCCAGCCGTCTCACCCTCTGATGCCCTCTTCTCCTTCTGCCCTCGATCTTTCCCAGCACCAGGGACTTTTCCAGCGAGTTGTCCATTCTCATTAAATGACCAAATAGTAGAGCTGGAGCTTCAGCTTCAGCATCAGTCCTTCCAGGGAATATTCAGGGTTGATCTCCCTTAAGATTGACTGGTTTGATCTCCTTGCTGTCCCAGGGACTTTCAGAAGTCTTCTCAGCACCACAGTTTGAAGGCATCAGTCTTTGGCATTCTGCCTTCTTTACTCTCCAGCTCTCACAACCGTGTATGTGACCACTGGGAAGACCATAGCCTTGACTACATGGACCTTTGTCAGCAGAATAACGTCTCAGCTTTTCAACACAAGGTCTAGGTTTGTCACCGCTTTCCTTCCAAGAAGCAGTCATCTTCTGATTTTATGGCTGCTTCCGCCTTTTTATTAAATATTGAGTTTTAAGCCGGCTCTTTCACTCTCCTTCACCTTCAAGAGACTCTTTAGTTCCTCTTCGCATTCTGCCATTAGAGTCATATCATCAAGATATCTGAGGTTTTTGATGTTTTTCTCGCCTATCGTGATTCTGGCTTTTAACTCATCCAGCCCGGCATTTCTCATGATGTGCCCAGAGTATAAGTTAAGCAAACACGGTGACAGTAGTCAGCCCTGTCTTACTCCTTTCTCAGTCTTGAACCAATCAGTTGTTCCATACAAGGTTCTAACTGTTGCTTCTTGACCCGCATACAGGTTTCTCAGGAGACAGGTAAGATGGTCTGGTATTCCCAGGTAAGAGCTTTGCACTATGTGTCATGATCAGTACTGTCAAAGGCTTTAGCGTAGTTAATGAAACAGATAGATGTTTTTCCAGGGATTAGGGTGTATACATATATTTTGGGTTCACCATTCAGTCTACTACAGAAGTCAAAATATCAGAAACTTTGTTAGAAAATATGTTTTGGTATTGGTAACAGCATACTTCAAAATACACAAAGCCTCCAGCCAACGAGTATGAATGAATTGGAAACACCCATTAAGGCAGATAGAAAGTTGTGATAGACATCTTGTCCAGGTGTGACTGTGGTGCTTGCTGAAGGTTAATCATGACAGTGCATACACATTTTGAATCTATACTGATGGGTATCTGTTGAACAGTTTCTTCAGAAGACTTGGTACTCCATAAATGCTGCTGCTTTATTTAACAAGACTTTTTCCTCATTATAACCAGGCTGTCTTTTAAATTGGTTGATATCTATGGGCTATGAATAAAAAAAGTATGATGCAACTTTGTTTTAATGCAGGAGGTACAAACTTAGGTGTAAATGCTATGTGTAAAAGATAAGATGTGATTAACTTTTGTTGTTGTTTAGTCACCAAGACGTGTCCAACTCTTTTGTGACCCCATGGATTGTACCCCACCAGGTTCCTCTGTCCATGCGATTTCCCAGGCAGGAATACTGAAATGGGCTGCCATTTCCTTCTCCAGGGGATCTTCCTGACCCAAGGATGGAGCCCATGTCTCCTGCGTTGGCAGGTGGATGCTTTACCACTGAGCCACCAGAGAAGCCTTTTATCTTAGTCTGTCTAAAAAAGAATGGTGGCAGAGAGGGTAACTTTATTCTAGGAGCTTACCCTCTATGAAAGCGTGGACTTTTGGCCATATTTTTAGAGCAGGCTTAGATGTGCCTTATTTGAACTCCCACTGCCCAAGCTGAGTCAGTTAAGAAGGTGTTCCGTGAGCAGCTGGTTTTCTTGGGAGTCCCAAGGCTGCAGGAACAGTTCTGCTTTGCTGCCAGTGTGCACAGTGTCTTTCCAAACTGTTGGGAAAAGCTGTAACTTTTAAAAATTCTTTTAAGCTAGGAATATTATCCTTCTTTTGTACTGGGTCTAGTACATAGCAATAAGCTTACTTTTTTGTTTTATTGATACCTTATGAGTTTGTGTCCTCTGTAAGGCCCATTTCTTTGGACCTCTTGGAACTCAAAAATGAATATTTAATTAGACCAACACATCATGCTATTACATGAGCTTTAGTTAAGAATGTTTATAGGAACCTATAATAAAGGATTCGCTTTCAGGAAATAACTCATAACCCTTCTCCAGATTTTAGTGGGCAACAGAAATCTGGTATAATACTGGAATATAAGCTTTATGAGTTAGAGGCCATTATTTCTGGTCTGCTACTGTGTTCCTAGCACCTAGGATAATTTCTCAGAAAGTCCATTCATATTATGGATGGAAAATGATAAAATGAAAACTACATTCAGGAGTCTTCATTGAAAGTTTGGGATACACTGTTAGCTTAGCATGACAGTACAGTTGTTGGTTAACTGAATTCAAAATTAGTAATAAAATTTTGTCAGAAATACTTAATGTTTATTTAATAAAGAAGGGAAATTTCGACTTCAGTTTTTCTTCTGGGTAAATGACTATCACTCTTTGAGTAATATGTGTCAGGGATGCATAATAGACTTATTTTAAAGAAATTTTTGTTAATCAGAAAACCTGCTATAAGCCACAAAATGTTTTTAATTTCTTAAGATTTGTTTAACAAGAAGATAAAATTTTTGTGGTGATGTTTTGTGTCTTTCATCTACACATGTAAATTCTTAGTGGTTGATAGGAAATTATTCTTAGAATTGAAAACTTGACATTTCTTTTAATTATACATTTTTAAAAGAATGTATTTAGTACTCTTAAAAGATAAGGAGAAATGTTGTGTAAGAAAAAATGATGTTTTCATGATTTTTTTCTTCTTTAAAATTTACAAAATGGATTTGTTTCATTTTATCTTTGGTATAGTTATTAAACTGTTATTATTTAGCTTATCAAAGTTACAGCATTTTGTACCAGTACAAGTTATTGTTTTAAAATAGCATTTGAAATATAAATATAACATCACTGATTAGAGAACATCTAATGATTTTAATTTTTATATAGGAATACTTAAATATGAATAGGAAAATAAAACAATAAGTACAATTAAGAAGGGATGTGTTTGCTTTTTTTAATGAGAACTGTGGGTTTATCATTCTGGTTTTATAAATCTTGCTTGTGTTTATTCACATTAGGGCCGTATTTTTAAGTAAGTTAAAGTTACGAGTGGTGTCAGGTTTCCCTTTTCTTTCCCTTAAGTTTTTCTTGTATGCTTATACACTTGTGGGGGAAGATGGTCATATATACACTTACTCATTTAGTAAGTTATTTTGAGCATCACCAAGTGGCAGGCACTAGATTGGGCCCTTGGAGTGTATAACTTTAAGAAAAATGAACTGACAGTATTTATTTCCATTGGTTAAAACTGAGTTTTAAAGCAAAGAGTACGATTTTGGAGAACATATCTGCTGTCATGAGCTGCAGAGCTTCCCACTGCTTACTTTCTGATAAGATTTGTAGTGGTACTGAATGTGATTGTGTAGTGAATTGAGTCAGTATTTGGAAGATCAGTATAACTTGGTGGACCAGTGTTTCCTGAATGAACAGTGTGTGCTGTTAGAAAATCATGCAGCATGTAAAAGATTCATTCGGTGTGAAATACAGACCCAGGGATTTTATATAGCAAAGTACAGGAAGTTCATCGATAGTGGTTTCAAATTCCACACTGCAGGTAACCTTTTAGAAATGACTGCTTGTCAAATGCTGGTGTAGTATCAAAGAAAGACATCCATAACTATCTGAACACTCATCCCTTTTCCAACTACCTATCTGTTTGGGCTAGATTTTTTTAAAATATTTCAATCAAAAACATATTACTTTAACAGTTTAGATGTAGGAACAGATATGAAACTCTGACTGTCTTCTTTAAAGCCAAACATTAAAGAGATTTGCAAAGATGTAAAGCAATTCAGCTCTTTACCTTAATTTTTTTGTTTTAGAAAGTAAAACTATTGTCATAAAAATATTAATGTTGCATGCAATGAGTTTATTTTTTTACTGTTAAAGGAAGTAAAAAAATTTAAATTTTCTCCTTTTCAGTTTCCAATACAGTAAATATTATAGTTGTTATCTACATACAGAAAAATTCATTGGCTATATTTAAGTATGAAAAATATTTAAGGGTGTAAAGAGGTCTGAGGTGAAAATTTGGAGAATTGCCGACCCAGAGGAATGATTCCACATCTGAAATACATGTCAGGGGTGAGATTATGGGAGAACTCATATTTTATACTAAGAGACTGATACTAAACAGTAAGGAGAATATTTTTGAGCATAAAAGTGATATCATCAAAGCAGTATATAAGGACATTAGAATTATCTGGAGATAATAGATGCATTATGATGGAAGGGGGGCGAGTAGAATGGGAGAAAAGTCACAGTGCATTAGCAGAAAGGCAGATGTAAAGTGTTAGAGCATCTTAGGTTGGCTAAATAAGAGAGACTTGTGAAGGCAGTTGGAGAAGGAAATGGCAACCCACTCCAGTATTCATGCCTGGAGAATCCCAGGGACGGGGGAGCCTGGTGGGCTGCCGTCGATGGGGTCGCACAGAGTCAGACACGACTGAAGTGACTTAGCAGTAGCAGCAGCAGTGAAGTCAGTACTGACTTAGCTACTGATGAGAGGGAACAGTCAAATGTTAGGTTTGAGCTCAGATAACTGATGTCAGGAGAAACTGATTTGAAGGGAAAGCTGAACCGCTTTCAAAGTTTTGTAGTTCTGTGATTAAGCACTTGAGATTGAAAAGCCAGATAGAAATATTTGGTAGAGAAGTGAAAATTGAGACCAGGGAGCCTTCCAGCTCTTACAGTATCATGGAGTGCCTCTGTTGCTTAAAATGAAAAAGAAGGGTGAAGTAAGCAAATGGTGATCTTGATGCTAAAAATTTATATTTTGGTAGCTAGTTGATAGCTTGTATCAAAATCTGATAGAATATACATTTATTGACTATTATGTGCTTGGCACTAACCACGTGTTCTTAGGTCTTACATTTATGTGTATGAATGCGTGTGTGGTTTTTAAGCTCTATTAACCCATGTTCTTTCATTTCCTTGACTTGTTTACAGCATTTGTGCAGTTATTTTCCTTTTAATAATAGAATGTTTAAACAAGTTGTGCTCAAGATTTAACAATGAAAATAGACCTTTTCCCTTTCTTTTTAAAAAATGACACGATTAGTTGTGGTACATGGAAGAGAAACATCTATTTCATGTCCCTCTTATGATAAGTGTTTTTCATCGAAATTCCTTGATACTGTGCGTATGATTTATTTACCAAGGCTTTTTAAGACGACTGAAAATATGCTCTAACAACCATCTGATATGAAAAACTGAACAAAATGTGTACTCAGTTGAATGATTCTCTGAAGAAATAATGGTGCAAATGAATTATCAAAGTGTGAAATCATTAGAAACAAAACATGTTTGGGTTTTTATTGAATCTTAATTGCAGGCTTATGTATTTCCTTTTGTAAGCTAAGTTAAAAGAAAATTGCCTATCTAAATTTTTGGAGGCCAGTGTTGTAGGACATATATTGTACCATAATTTATTTTTTCACATAAAAGCTGCTGTTCATTTTTCCCCCAGCATTAACATGCATGCTTTCCTCATGTAGGAGAATATATAAAAAACTGGAGGCCAAGATATTTCCTTTTGAAGACAGATGGCTCATTCATAGGATATAAAGAGAAACCCCAAGATGTGGATTTACCTTATCCCCTCAACAACTTTTCAGTAGCAAGTAAGTTAATTACAATTGTTGATTCACCTTGTATTTATTTATTTGTATGGCTGTATGTGTCAGATAATTTGAGATATGTGAAAAGCCTATGAAAAAGTTTAGGTTTGTTCTTAACTGCAGATAAATTTTCAGTTTATATAGAATTTCAGTTCCTTAGCATTGGAACTGAAAGATTCCATAGATTATTGTAATGTGTGGTCTTATATAATCCAAAATAGTATAATTTTTTCCTAGTTAGAACTTTGTGATAAAAACCATTCCCCAGGTACATACCTCAAGTTTTTCTTTAAAATGTAAACAGAGACCTTTGAACTTGACTGCTGGATTGAACTTGACTGCTGGATTGAACTTGGTTGTAAGATGTTGTAGTTCTTAGTGCACCTCTAATCGAAGTTTCCTGTCATAATCTTAACCCTTTTGATTGATTGTATGATAAGAAACAAGTGATTTGATTGATTGTATGATAAGAAACAAATGATTTACTTATCTTAAACATTATTTTCTGAGAAGATTTTGTTTGTGGTATATTTTTCTTCCTTACAAATATCTAACACTATTTCTTCCTTACAAATTTCTAAATAAGTTGGTAATTTAAACTTATTTAGGAATTATATATTTTCTTGAAAATAGCCAAAAATAAACTGAAAGATGATGATGATGATGGTGATTATAATTGTTATAACCAGACTTTCAGATTGTTTAAATTGCTGATTAATCAATGAAAGGGGTTTTCTGTGTTAATTCAGGAGTAAAACATTTTAAAGCATAATATTAAGTTAAAATAAACTTGCATAAGAGGTAAAGTTTGTGATAAAATCTTTAACTAGACACACCATTCTTAATTTTAATTTTGATTGTATGCTGTTGCTGCTGCTGCTGCTGCTGCTAAGTCGCCTCAGTCGTGTCAGACTTTTTGCACCCCTGTAGACGGCAGCCCACCAGGCTCCCCCGTCCCTGGGATTCTCCAGGCAAGAACACTGGAGTGGGTTGCCATTTCCTTCTCCAATGCATGAAAGTGAAAAGTGAAAATGAAGTCGTTCAATCGTGTCCGACTCTTGGCGACCCCATGGACTGCAGCCTACCAGGCTCCTCCATCCATGGGATTTTCCAGGCAAGAGTACTGGAGTGGGGTGCCGTTGCCTTCTCCATTGATTGTATGCAGTTATCTATTAGTCATGATTTGGAAAGATATGAGGGAAAATTGAAGCAAAAATCAGTTAAAAAATATAGCAGCATCAGAAAATCCAAAATGATAAAAATCCTCGAATGTTATACACGTGATTTTATCATTATATAGTGCCACAGTCTTTTTTTGGGGGGGGATACTTTCAGTTTTTTTAAACAATAAGGTAGGACAATAAACCAAAAAGTTTGTGAAATCATTTTAACTAAAAAAAAAACCTCCTGTTTATGTAAGTGGATTTTTCCATAGGGAGTTTCATTTTTTAAAAAGTGAAGATACCGTTATATTTGTGTATTAAGAAAAGAATTTTTTCTCCACCAAAATGGCTCATTAGATACTTATGGCTTTCTCTCAGTAGAAAATTATTTTAAAAATCCTGTTGTCAATTGAAATAATACCTTATATTTTGTATTGACTTATGAATACATTTTCTTTCTAAAGACATTTTGGGCAAGTGTTTGGTTTAAAGTGATAGAAATTGGCTTTTAAAACATTAGCAGTGTACATTATCATATCTGACCTAAAGCCAGTGTGGTTTCTTAGTTTGTCTATTTTACTAGCAAATGCTATTACTGGTTTGTCTGAAATAATTTATAAAGTACAGAACTCCTGTATCTGCTGATCAAAATGCAGCATTTTTTGACCTTATGAAATTTCACACCCCAACAAGTTTTAAAGACATACTGTATGTCACAGTCTGCCAACATCTGCTCCAACACTTCCACTGGCAGAGGCTGAAATAAATGCTGCACTCTTGAGGAGAGAACCTATTTAGTGACTGACAGTCAGCTTATCCATGAAATCAATATTAGTTGGCATCTGTAATCTTTACTTGAATAATCAAGTAGTTGTGGATAGTTAATAAGTGAAGTTATAGACCAGCTCCTTAATTTCAGGAAACATGTTAATAACATGCATCTTACAACAAACTGTTTTAAATTGATTGTTTTTAACGCCTGACTTATCGCAGTCATAAGTTTGCAATAATTTGGTTTTGTCAAAGTCGTGTCTGACTGTTTGCAACCCCATGGACTATACAGTCCATGGAATTCTCCAGGCCAGAATACTGGAGTGGGTAGCCTTTCCCTTCTCCAGGGGATCTTCGCAATCCAGGGATTGAACCCAGGTCTCCTGCATTGCAGGCAGATTCTTTAGTAGCTGAGCCACAAGGGAAGCCCCAAAATACTGGAGTGGGTAGCCTATCCCTTCTCCAGCAGATCTTCCCGACCCAGGAATCTAACCAGGGTCTCCTACATTGCAGGCAGATTCTTTACCAACTGAGCTATCAGGGAAGCCTCCTTGCAATAATTACCTGAGATAGTAATGTGTAGTGAAAAGGGCCCTAGTTGAAGAAATAGTTCAAATTTAAGCTCTACCAAAAACCATGAGTACGACCTTGGGCAGGTCGTTCTCACAGTCTCTGGTCTTTAGTCCCTTCATCAGCATGGTGAGGACACCTGAATGAATTTGTAAGGTCCCCTTTGTCTCTAGCTTTCTGTGATTCTGTGAGGGAAGTTTGAGCAGGCCATTGAAGAGTGAATGGGAATGAAATTATTATAAAATAGAGGACAAGAATATTTCAGGCAGAGGGTAACAAGGAATGTTTTTGTGAGGTATTAAGAGAAGGAACAGTAAGAGCCAGAGAGAGTTACTCAGTAGTCTCCCACTGGTTCTAGCTGTCTTCAGCATATGACAGAAAGGAGCCAGGAATACAGGGTGCAGCATACTCAGGTATGTTGGGAGATGTTATATATAGCTACAGTGTGTCCCCTATTTTCCCCCTATAATTAAAATATGGTACTTCAAGATTAATCTTTGTGAGTTTTAATGAAACTTTACCAAAATAGGCTTTTTATTTGTATGATAATAATAAAGTAAGAGAACTAGATGGGACTTGGTATTGATCTTTCCATTCTTCATTAAGTTTCAGATTCCTTTTCTTCTAGTTCAAAATTTCCCCAAAGATGTCTTTATACTAGTTGTTTCTACTTTTCAGTCCACTTCAGTCTAACTTTTTTATTTGCTTGATGAAGCTACTTTCAGTAAGTTCTCCAGTGACCCCTTAACTGCTCAGACTAGGAGACATTTTTTTTAGTTCTTCTTTTCCTGGATTTACATTTGAGGGACATTTTATAGTTTTGATTACTACTTCTTTCTTGGGATGATCTCTCATTGTTTTCTAAGATGCTTTTCTTTGCTGGTTTTCTTGGTTGACTTATTGCATGCATTTGGATATCTAACTGGGTTCTGGCCAAGGACTATTCTCACTTTGTACTCTCTTCCTGGATGGTCACATTCACAATAAGGTTTCAATTCCTCCTAGTATACAGCTTGCTCCCACACTTATGTATCTTCAGGGCAGGCCTCTTTTCTGAGCATTAGATTGCTATCTTTACTATATTCAACTGACTACTGGACATCTCTGCCTAGATATTTTTGGAGGCAACAAATCTTAAGCTGAACTGAAGATAATTTGATTAACTTTTCCCCCCGTATTCACTACCTCAGTTCTGTCTTGAGCAGAAACCTGGATCTGTTTCATGCTTTTTCCCCCCTCATATCTTCATCTGACTCCCAGTTTATTTCTAGGCTTTCTGGTCTGTCTTCTTATTTCTTGACCTTCTCTCTAATCTCTAGAATAGGCCCTCATCATCTCTGCTATCGATTTTTAACTATAGATCTCTGCCTGTAGTTTCTACCATTCATATTCTTCCTTCCCATGAATGTCAAAGTGATCTTTCTAAAATTAAATCCTAACTATGCTGCTAACCTGTGAAAGCCCGGCCCTAGATCTTCATTTTATCCTGCTGGATAAAGTCCAGATTCCTTAATATATCACACAAAGATCTCATCCTGGCCTCCACTTTCAGCTCTTTGCTCGTCTCTCTTCTGCTGTCCATTTACACTTTGGCAGTACTGAACTGTTTGTAATTTCCTGTATAAACTATGTAGCATTTTTACTCTGAGCCTTTATGCTGTTCCCTCTGTCTTCTATTTGCTGGAATAATATTTTTCTTTCATCCTTTAAGACAGTTCAGATTTAAATCCCCAGCCTCATTCCTTGGTAAATTCTTCCTTTCTGTCCTTCACAAAGCTGTTATCTTTTGTTGTTAATCACGTTTCTTGGTTGTCTTGTTCATGTGTATGTCTCGTCCAGTGAACTGTGAGTTATTTTAGGGGAAAGAGCCTAGTATTATAAGATCTTTATATCATATATCGTAGTGCCTATATCTTAGGCACTAATAATAGGTTTTGAATGCATTTCTGAAAACATCTAGTCCAGATTTTTCCTTTTGAGATGAGAAAAAATGAAACCTTTGAAAATTCAGTGATTTAAAAAAAATTTATTTATTTATTTTAATTGGAGACTGATTACTTGACAATATTGTAGTGGTTTTTGCCAAACATTGACATGAATCAGCAACAGGTGCACATGTGTTCCCCATCCAGAACCCCCCTTCCACCTCCCTCCTCATCCCATCCCCAGGGTCATCCCAGTACACCAGCCCTGAGCATCCTGTCTCATGCATCGAACCTGGACTGACGATCCGCTTCACATATGATAATATACATGTTTCAATGCTACGCTCTCAAATCATCCCACCCTCGCCTTCTCCCACAGAGTCCAAAAGACTGTTCTTTACGTCTGTGTCTCTTTTGCTGTCTTGCATATAGGCTCATTGTTACCATCTTTCTAAATTCCATATATATGCGCAGTATACTGTATTGGTGTTTTTCTTTCTGGCTTACTTCACTCTGTATAATAGGCTCCAGTTTCATCCACCTCATTAGAATGGATTCAAATGCATTCTTTTTAATGGCTGAGTAATAGTCCATTGTGTATATGTACCACAGCTTTCTTATCCATTCATCTGCCAGTGGACATCTAGGTTGCTTCCATATCTTGGCTATTGTAAATAGCACTGCGATGAACATTAGGATACATGTGTCTCTTTCAATTCTGGTTTCCTCAGTGTGTTTCCCCAACAGTGGGATTGCTGGGGCATATGGCAGTTCTATTTCCAGTTTTTTAAGGAATCTCCACACTGTTCTCCATAGTGGCTGTACTAGTTTGCATTCCCACCAACAATGTAAGAGGGTTCCCTTTTCTCCACACCCTCTCCAGCATTTATTGTTTGTAGACTTTTAGATAGCAGCCATTCTGACTGGCATGAGATGGTACCTCATTGTGGTTTTGATTTGCATTTCTCTGATAATGAGTGTTGTTGAGCATCTTTTCATGTGTTTGTTAGCCATCTGTATGCCTTCTTTGGAGAAATGTCTGTTTAGTTCTTTGGCCCATTTTTTGATTGGGTCGTTTATTTTTCTGGAATTGAGCTGCAGGAGCTGCTTGTATATTTTTAAGATTAATTCTATGTCAGTTGCTTCATTTGCTATTATTTTCTCCCATTCTGAAGGCTGTTTTTTCACTTTGCTTATAGTTTCCTTCATTGTGCAAAAGCTTTTAAGTTTAATTAGGTCCCATTTGTTTATTTTTGCTTTTATTTCCATTACTCTGGGAGGTGGGTCATAGAAGATCCTGTTGTGATTTATATCAGAGAGTTTTGCCTATGTTTTCCTCTAGGAGTTTTATGGTTTCTCGTCTTACGTTTAGATCTTTAATCCATTTTGAGTTTATTTTTGTGTATGGTGTTAGAAAGTGTTCTAGTTTCATTCTTTTATAAGTGGTTGACCAGTTTCCCCAGTACCATTAATTAAAGAGATTGTCTTTTCTCCATTGTATATTCTTGCCTCCTTTGTCAAAGATAAGGTGTCCATAGGTGCGTGGATTTATCTCTGGGCTTTCTAGAAAATTCAGTGATCTTTTTAAGGTTGCTTTACTAGGTAGTGGTAGTTAAGTGTGTGTCAGTTGCTCAGTTGTGTCTGACTCTTTGTGACTCCATGGACTGTAGCCAGCCAGGCTCTGTCCATGGGATTCTCTGGGCAAGAATACTGAAGTGGGTTGCCATTTCCTTTTCCAGGTAGTTAAGTACCAAGATTAAAATTCATATTTCTCTACTGTCACCTAAGTGTTATCTCCTGCTCTGTGCTCTCCCAGTTCAGTGCAGTCGCTCAGTTGTGTCCGACTCTGCAACGCCATGGACTGCAGCACGCCAGGCTTCCCTGGCCATGGGTTGTTCCCCCAACCCCTCCTCCATTCCCCACCTCCATTCTGTGACATTTTCCCTATCTAGAGCTTTCAGATCTGATTTTGGGTCAGAATTCCAACTCTTAAATTGCTAGATATTCTTTGGCATGCATAATGTAAGTTCTCCAATGCCTATAAAATGTGGATAACAGTATTTGACCTTTATTCTTTTTTGGATGGATCAAATATGAACTATATTGGAAATTGCCTTCTAAATATAATACTATATAAATGTAAGTAAAATAATATTTTTTCCAAGAAAATTGTATCTCTGATCAGAAATATGGTTAGGTAAATTATTAACTCTCAGCATTCAAAACACCAAGATCATGGCACCTGGTCCTATCACTTCATGGCAAACAGAAGGGGAAAAAGTGGAAACAGTAACAGATTTTATTTTGGGAGCTCCAAAATCAAATCATTGCATACAGTGACTGAAGCCATGAAATTAAAAAACACTTTCTCCTTGGAAGGAAAGCTATGACAAACCTAGACAGCATATTCAAAAGCAGAGACATCACTCTGCCAACAAAGGTCCATATAGTCAAAGCTGTCTTTCCAGTAGTCATGTACAGATGTGAGAGCTGGGCCATAAAGAAGGCTGAGTGCCAAAGAATTGATACTTTCAAATTGTGGTGTTGGAGAAGACTCTGAGAGTCCTTGGACAGAAAGGAGATCAAACCAGTCAATCCTAAAAGAAATCAGCCGTTAGTATTCACTGGAAGGATGGTTGCTGAAGCTGAAGCTCCAATACTTTTGCCATCTGATGCGATGAGCCGACTCATTGGAAAAAACCCTGATGTTGGGAACAATTGAAAGCAAAAGAAGGGGTAGCAGAGGATGAGATGGTTACATAGCATCACTGACTCAATGGACCTGAATCTGAACAAACTCTGGGAGATAGTGGAGGAAGGGAAGCCTGGCCTGCTGCAGTCCATGGAGTCGCAAAGAGTCAGACACGACTTAGCAACTGAACAACAGTAGCAAGTTACTAATTATAGATTGAAATTTATCTCTGTGTAGAAAACATTGCATTTTGACTGAAAAATAATATAGGATACATACAAGACTTGTTGCAAAGCTCTTTTCAAAGATACATTGAGCACAATGGCTTGTCTACCCAGGGTAGTAGTCATGATTCCTGACATGTTGACAGTTATTAGCTCAACTCAAAAGTGGATGCAATTGCTCAGTGGAGAACTTGAACATTGCCCATGTCTTGAGACTGATCATACTTTTGACCTAGTCCTTCCTTCTCACTGTGGTGGGAAGGGAAAAGTGCCAGCCTATGTCCCCAGGAGCACCTATTAGAATTCTGCCTTATTCTGTGATGCAGATACTGGCCCACTCTGACAATATCCCTTTCCTCTCTGAAACCTTTCTTCTGTCTCTTTTAGAAAAAGAAATTGGTTAGCATTTCTTAGGCCAATTTTAGAAGTGCAATGACCTGTTTACTCACTAACCTATTTTTCTTCTTCCGTTTGAAAGAAAGTAAGGGTGTTATGGGACTTAAACCTACCAAAAACCATTTTTACCTCTGAATAATATTAGACTCTGAGATTTTAAATAAATGTGTAGAAAAATCAATTGATTCCTACTAATGCTTTCATTGTGTTTGTTCATGGGGATAAAGAAATAGCTTATGACTTGATTCTTAGTCTTACATGTGATAAAAAATAGTCTGTAGAAAGCAACTCTAACTCTATAATATATAAATACACAAGGATTATGGGAGATCAGAAAATTAATGCCGTAGAAGTTGAGAGAATAGGTAAAAGTAAGGTAGGAATACTAGAAAAGAATTTATGCATAAGGCAAGATTAACATGAGCCTAGAAGGACAGGTGATATTTAGGTTTTTTGAAGGAAGAAGACTTTCTCAGTGAGGTTAACAACATAAGCAAAAATGAAGTCTGGAATTAAAGAGTAGCTTGTTTGTAAATAGTGTAAATGATATGCTAGATGGATAGAAAGTTTTTGTTGAAGGAAAAAACTCCTAAGGTTGGATAAACTATAATCAGACTATGAAAGATCTTGAATACCAGTTTGATTTTTTTAATGGAAACCCATTGGAAACCATTGGAGGCTTTTGAGCATTAGGTATCCAAATCAGTATTTGAGTTAAAAAGAACCTATATAGTTATAGGAAGATGACTATAACTATAAGTCCCACCGTAAGTCAGCCAGTCAGCCAGGCACTGTCGTGTTTTCCCTACTTATCAGTCTTACTGCTGTCTTCCTGGTTCAGTTGGATTATTATGATCATCTCTTAATGATTATCTCTTGCCTTCATGTATTCTCTGGAGTATTTGGAAGCAATACAGAGGATCTTCAAAAAGAATCTTCCTTAGCTAGTGCCATTTTGCTCAGGAGAATCTTAAGTTTTCTCCATTTTCACAAGAGGAAGATGAATTTTTTTCTTACTTATGTTTATACGTGTATATGTAAATATTCTTTTTTTCTTCTATTACTCCTCAATGTTCCATATGTTTTTTGGACACAAATTAGTAGATTTTATAAAGTTCAACTGGATGTAAAATTCCTAATCCTGTTTTTGTTTTGGGTGATTTTTAGACTGTTTTATGTACTTGATCATTGGAAGACTTGTTTTCTCTAATTGTGTTCAAATTTTTAGGAAAATAGAAAGTTATATCTGGTACTTGGATTATCCATCTCTCTATGAGGAATGCCTTGAAAGAAAGTGACAATCACTCAGTCATGTCCAGCTCTTTGGGACCCCATGGACTGTATAATATATAGCCCATGGAATTCTCCAGACAAGAATACTGGAGTTGGTATCCGTTTCCTTCTCCAGGGGATCTTCCCAACCCAGGGATTGAACCTAGGCGGATTGCAGGTGGATGGATTCTTTACTGTCTGAGCCACCAGGGAAGCCCAAGAATGCTGGAGTGTGTAGCCTATCCCTTCTCCAGCAGATCTTCCTGACCCAGGAATTGAACCAGGGTCTCCTGCATTGCAGGTGGATTCTTTACCAGCTGAGCGACTAGGGAAACCTGGTATGCGTTATTTAAAAATTAAATGAATTACTGTAAATTTAATCGAAATTTCTTCCTATCCTTCATTTTTATGAATGATACTGTATTCATATATTTACAAACTTTAACCCATAAACCAAGTTTAGAATTGGGAATGTCGAGAACCTTTTTAAAAAATCACTGCTTGGGGCTGGTGCACTGGGACGACCCAGAGGGATGGTATGGGGAGGGAGAAGGGAGGAGGGTTCAGGATGGGGAACACATGTATACCTGTGGCAGATTCATTTTGATATAAGGCAAAACCAATACAATATTGTAAAGTTAAAATAACATTTAAAAAAATAAAAGGAAAAAATCACTTTAAAAGGAGATAGTTTTTTGAAAATTTTGAAGAATAGTGCCATATTTAGTCACATATTTCCTCCTCATTGAAATCACACTTCAATCTGATTTAAAAAATTTTTCCATAGAATTTCTACTCTTTCGTTCTTTTTTCTACATTGTACAACAAATGTGCACAAAAGAAAATGTATAATTCCATTTTAATTGATATGACTATGGCAGTTTAGAATGTCAAATCCAGCTCCTACATATGAGAACTGTCTGTATCACTGAAATATTTCATCAGTTATATGTCCTTTATAAATGTAAATTTACATGTGTATCATTTGAGCTTCCCTGTTAAATAATCTCATGATTTTACTACTTCCTTCATTATAATACTGCAGGTGAACTGCTCAGATTTTGCTTAGAGCATGTATTTTCCTGGTAGCAGCTCTCATGATTTCTCACTCCTCTTTTCTGATTTACTCTAGAGCTAATCTGGGGCTTCTCTGGTGGCTCAGAGAGTAAAGTGTCTGCCTGCAATGCGGAAGACCCAGGTTCGATCCCTGGGTCAGGAAGATCCCCTGGAGAAGGAAATGGCAACCCACTCCAGTATTCTTGCCTGGAGGGTCCCATGGATGGAGGAACCCAGTAGGGGTCACAAAGAGTCGGACACGACTGAGCAACTTCACTTTGAGAGCTAATCTATTTAGTTGTAGTCTTTACCTCTCAGTTTCATTCATCAGAATATAACTTAGCATGGGGTCTTATGCAGAATCGAGGGAAATGATAAACTTCCAGAGCATAATCACTGTGTATACTCATTTAAAAAATTTCCTCCAGTGTTTATTAAGATCTGATATATTAGAAGATCACAGGACTTGGAATCAGAAGACCTAAGTTTGAGTCTTGATTCTCCTGTTTTACTAGTTCTTTGACCTTGGGCAAATCACAAAACTCTCCTGATCTTCATTTTTCTCAGCTTTAAACATGAGGTTATCTCCTGTTCAGGATTAGGGTGGGGGTTAAATGAAATTATATATATGAAAACACTTTGTAAATTACAAATGCTAAAATACAAATAAAAGTAATAGCATAAGATAGAATATGCTCAGTAATATTTGCTTCAGTTCAGTTCAGTTCAGTCGCTCAGTCGTGTCTGACTTTTTGTGACTACATGAACCGCAGCATACCAGGCCTCCCTGTCCATCACCAACTCCCGGAGTTTACCCAAACTCATGTCCATTGAGTCGGTGATGCCATCCAACCATCTCATCCCCTGTCGTCCCCTTCTCCTCCTGCCCTTAATCCCTCCCAGCATCAGGGTCTTTTCAAATGAGTCAGCTCTTCGCATCAGGTGGCCAAAGTGTTGGAGTTTCAGCTTCAACATCAGTCCTTCCAGTGAACACCCAGGACTGATCTCCTTTAGGATGGACTGGTTGGATCTCCTTGCAGTCCAAGGGACTCTTCAAGAGTCTTCTCCAACACCACAGTTCAAAAGCATCAATTCTTCAGTGCTCAGCTTTCTTTATAGTCCCAACTCTCACATCCATACATGACCACTGGAAAAACCATAGCCTTGACTAGATGGACCTTTGTTGACAAAGTGATGTCTCTGCTTTTTAATATGCTGTCTAGGTTGTTCATAACTTTCCTTCCAAGGAGTAAGCGTCTTTTAATTTCATGGCTGCAGTCACCATCTGCAGTGATTTGCTTAATTGAGTTAAATGCAGCCATTCCCCCCTTTCTGGTTAAATTGTATTGGAGTAAGGTGGGAACCACTCTATTGGGTTTTCTTTAAAGACATTGCAAGTTTTAAGTAGAACCTATGTATAGCTAGCATCACTGACTCAATGAACATGAATCTGAGCAAGCTCCAGGAGATAATGAAGGACAGGGAAGCCTGGCACGCTGCAGTCCATGGGGTCTGAAAGAGCTGAACATGACTTAGCAACTGAACATACATATCTACAACAGGATTGAAATTGAGAATGGCTCCTCTTGTTTGGTTTGGGGGAAAAAAAATCTCAATTGTATTTAATGCTCAAGACTTTGTAGAGACTGGTCCTTCTTATAACTAAATAACATGTGCTAGACCCCTCAACCACGCACATGGCTGCCTCCTGGAAAATGAAGAAGAACATCACTGCAGCGGAAAAGGCGGCACCACTGGACTGACCTCAGAGGACCTGGAAGCAGACCAAATTCTTTAATTAGAAGGTTTAGTCAGAAGTGTTTTTTTTTTTTTTTTTTTTTAATGTAATAATACCCCCAAATGTCTTTCTGACTGTTCTAAGAGGATCCTTTGGTTACTATGTACTGGGGGAAAATTTCACATTAATTTGGTTCTTCCATTAGATAATTACTTTTTTTGTAAGATGCAGTGGGAATTGTTTTTAATGGAAGATAGGTAAGGAGTGGTCAGCTTCAATAGCCTATATTAATGTGAGGACATAAAAGAGGTCCCGGCAGAATGAAGCTTCCTTCCTCCCTTCCTTCATCCTTTTCTTTTCCCCTTCCTCCTTTCTCTTCTTCCTCTTCTTCTCTGCCTTTCTCTCTTCCTCCTTCCCTCCTTGCTTCTCTCATTCAACTTCCTCTTAGGTCAGCAGTCGATTCTTGCTTATCCAGAGATACTTGTGTGAAAAATACTATGTGTGCAATAATTTTCCCTGAATTGTTCTTAAATACTATTTCCTCCGACTCCTCTCTTTACTTCCTTTTCTCATCATCTTAAGTAGCAGCCTCACACACTTGTTCTGTTTTGAGATTTCCTACTTTGTTTGCATAAGATTTAAAGTAACACAATTCGGATACATAGAAGTTATCACTTAATATTTAAACATATTTTAGGAAATCTAAGTTCAAATGAATATTTAGAAAGTTTTTATTGAGGGTTTATTGTGTTCTCAACATTGTACCAGGTACTGAGGGAAAAGAGAAGGAAATAAGGAAGGAAACCAACCTTTTTTTGAGCCTTACTATGTGCCAGGCCCTTTCACATATGTTATCTCATTTAATCTTCACAACAACATTCTGAGGTAAGTATTATGTTCTCCATTTTAAAGAGACTGAGAGATTATGTGACTTAACTGGCAAATGGCAGAGCCAGAATTTCAGCCCATGTCTAACAGAATGCTAACCTTGAAGTCTGCGTTCCTTTTGTTAATCCACAGATACAGCCCTTGGATTTGAAATATTTATAATCTGCTAGGAAAATATGCCACAAACCCTTGGAATTAGTATTTTTTGAAATTGGTATTTTGATGGCTCAGTTCTGAAGTAGGTGTATAATTAATATATTCAGTAAGAGTTTTAGGAAAAGGAGGTATCATTGAGGAGTAGATCATCAAGAAAAGCTTCATTGGAAATTGAGACTGTTTGGAAAAATAGTAAGATTTCATAAGATGACATATATTCCAGGTAACAGATCACAATAATTTGAAAAAATTATTTCTGAGAAACTTTGGTTGAATCTCTTATTGTTAATTTAAATGGGTATGAAATCCTCAGAATATGGATGAAACCTTCAGATGGTGTGTTATTTCTTTGTCCCTGTATAGACTGAAAGATATCAAAGGAGAAAGAAACATAAGTGCTAGGAATAAATATGGCACCTTAAATATTTAGCAGACTGCCATAATCATAACAGATACTTTGTATGATTTCTCAGTGTCAGAGTTAGGCATTATGTGCCCTATTTGCTGACTTGGCTTTTACATGAACTTTCTGTTGTCATATTGCTATTCATCTTCTCTCCTTGTAGAATATAAAATAATTTTACTAATGCAAATAAATAATTCTATTTTAAAATACTATCTTAAAGTCAGTATTTTTTCTTTAGCCAAAAATATTTTGAACTGCAGGTTTTAGCTCGGAAAGGGGCACATCATCTGTTTACTGTTTTGTAACCTGACTTATTTTATGTAAGAGAGCCGAGGTGGTGTGACTGGGGAGTGAATAGTGGGTGTGGAGTAGGAGGACCACCACCTGCAGCCTGTGTATGATAAGCAGCTATGATGGGGTTTTGCATAATTTTTAATATTAATTACTATTAGGTCAGTATACTTCAGTTTTTCAACTAAAGTTTTGCTAAGTGTGTAACACTCAGGTAACTTTTGGTGCTAAGGATCCTTGTACTATTGTTTTCTCTTATTACTGATCCTAGAATTTTCCTCTGTGATATCGTTCCATATCTGACGAGTGACAATAATCCTTTTTAAACACTTCTCTGTGTATACTCATTTATGGCCTAATTAAATCTATAGATTGTTTTTGATTAAGTTAAATATAGGTAAAACCTACCTGATTTACATGTTTAATATATATTTTTTAACTTAGTTTCCTTTCTATAAAGTAGAGGCTTATTTGTAATTACTTTCTAAAATTTTAAATTAGGAAATACCCTGGCAGTCCAGTGGTTAGGACTCTGCTCTTTCACTGCTGAGGGCTCAAGTCAAATCCCTAGTCAGGGAACTAAGATTCCACCGGCCATGCACTGCAGCCAAAAAAAAAAAAAAAAAATACCCCAAAATTGTAAATTAAAAAATGATTATATGCCCATTACTTACTCCTTTAATCCCATCTTACTTATAATTGGGCTTCCCAGGTGGCTCACTGGTAAAGAATCTACTTCCATACTTATAATTAATGCATGTGAAATTAATAGAGACTTAAGGAAGTAAAAGGAAGAGAACTAACATTGTTTAATCTCCTATGTATAAGGTGCCTTATTTACAGCAACATGACAAGAAAAACATGAGATAAATATTACCTTTAAAAAAACAAACTAGTAAAGCTGGGGCCTTGAGAGATTAAGAAATTTTCCTAGACTCTCAAAGCAAGTACTTGGGAAAACTAACAATGATTTGGTCCAGACTGTCTAACATCTGGGGCTTCCACAGTGGCTCAGCGGTAAAGAATCTGCCTGCAACGTGGGTTCAATCCCTGGGTCAGAAAGATCCCCCGGAGAAGGAAATGGCTAACCACTCCAGTTTTGTTGCCTGGAAATTCCCATGGACAGAGGAGCCTGGCGGGTCACAGTCCATAGGCTTGCCAAGATTCAGAGACATCTGAAGCAACTGAACAAGCATGCATTTCTCACACCTGGCTTGAGTGTATTTAATCATAAGTGGAGTTCAGAGATAACTCTTCTTTGAGTAATGCTTATTCAGCACCACAGAAACTTTGTGGTATGTCAAGTATTATTAACAGTAGGTTAGTAGCAGACTCTTGTTTTTGAGAGGTGTAGTGTATGTAACCTTGATACTTATTTATGCTTTAGCAGAGGGACAAGCATGGAGGTGGTAGCCAGGTGGCTGACTATTTGATAGAAATTTATTATGTAATATTGAGGCAGTCACTTCACCATCCCTGGTGTTTTATTATCTGTGATATGAAGGAGTTGGCATGAAGAATCTCCAAAGTCTTCTAGAAGTCAATGATTTGCCTATGAGCCACATATAATAATTTCTTGGAACATTCAGTCTTTTGAGAATTAATGCAAATAATAATTTACCACTCGCTGAGCATCTGTGTGCTATGCATTTTGTATTTGTATTATTAGTCACACTGATATTTTTGTAGGATACATAATGTCTCCGTTTTATAGCTGGGGAAAATGGGTCCATAGAATGGCCCATGGTCATGCATTTGATGAACTTTGGGACTTAAAGCAAAACCCACAGCTTTCAGGTGTCAAGGCCAATGCTTTTTACACATCACTGCTTAACTAAAATGTCTCTGGCTGCTGTAGGTCTTGAGGTAAAACGTTTTCTAGCATAGGAAGCATAGTCAGAAGGTGTGGGCTTTCCTTACCTCTAGATTATATGTCAGTGTCATGGATCAAGTCTTGTCATTCTCAACTAGTATGTGGAAATATGTTTCAGAGCTTTTGGATGTTCCCATTTGGGGAAACTAAAGCTAAATGCAGAAAATTTACACTAATAAGTGAAGATTTCAGCCTTCCTCTTCTATCAAAGAAGGCATAAGAGTTTGAGAGACAGAATCATCTGGATATTAGTATGAATTATATGATCATTGCGTTTTTAACAAGTTAGGCTTGAGAGACACTTTTTTTTTTATCTTGCTGGAGCTGTATACTGAATCACTGCCTTTCTGTTTTTCCCCTATATCTTTGTTATTTTAAACCTTTGTTATATTTTGAGTAAAGTTAAATGAGGCTCAAGGCCACAGTGAGGGGAAGGACCTTTAAGCCTTGGAATTTAGGAAGGATAGAGAAGCATTCTTTCGGGTTGGAAATAATACATAATCAAGCAGATGCTAATGAAAAAATGAAATGCAGAGAATGAAAAAAGAGGCAAGGGTGCCTGTTTGAAAGTTTTATGGAGGAGAGTACATTGCCCCTTTATTACAATAATGTTTCTGCACTATAATAAGGTCTTTCATTGCAAGTTCAGCTTTTTTCATTCATTTGTTTTGTGCTCTGCTTCCTGTTACTAATTGTCAGCACAATGGTCTTCCAGCTATGAAGTCTCAGTGTCCTTTTGGACCAATTTGTCATTGTCTTTCTCCCTCACCCCAACCCGTGCACTATTACTATGGTTGCATTTTTAGACATTTTTTATGTTTTAAAATGGCAATGCTTTTGAAACATGCCAGAATAGTTCATGCTAATTGAATCATCCATCCAGCAACAGTTATTGCTTCCAAAAGCACACTGATAAAGTTTCTTTCTCTAGATGATATTCTTAGAAAGTAATTAAAATATATAATACTTTCTTCATAGCATTATTTCATATGAATTGTTTCCTTTGAGCTTTACAGTTGTGCTATGGAAATAGGATATTTTTAAAAAATATTTTTGTTAAACTATATTATTTACAGTTCTGCTGTTACCTCCTAGATTCTTTGGGATTTCTGTGCCTTTAGGAACTTATATTTCTGTTGTTTTCCTTCTAATGGCTCTGTACTCTAATAGATTATCTTATCATTAAGGAATCAACAAGATTGACTTAGATTGACAGACCTGAACAAGTTCCCGCTCCAGCAACTCTAGTTACATGTTAATTCGTGTTTGTTTTAACATTTGGGCCAATAAGTATTGCAAATGTGCTCTCAGCTTTGTATCAGCAATCTAGTATTGACAGAAAGACATTTTTTCCAATGACAGTTTGGTCAGTTTTCTCTGTGGGAAAACTTTCTCAGTATTCTGTATGTCACCTGTTTCTGTCACTTTAGTACTGCAGAAAACTTGAAAATAAAATATAAATAAATCTGGTTATAAATAAAAAACAAAACATTTCTTCCTCTCTTGTAAGAGGCTTACATTCCTAAAGCAGTACGTGACATACAAGAAGGTCCAAGAATTTAGAGCTAGAAAATCTGGATTTAGAGACTCGGCTTTACAACCTTAATGACTTGATGATTTTGAACAAGTAACTTAAAAATCAGACAGTCTTCATTTTCTTATTTGTGAAATGGAAATGATAAAAATACTTTATCAGGAGAATTAAGTGAGAAATCATACATGTAATATCTTAATCTTGTGGTTAAGCTCTAATAACATGCTAAAATAAAGACTTAGTAGTCAATTATAGAAAAATAATGAATTTTAGAGAAATATATAATGGAAAACAGTTTTCCTATTGACTTAAATTGGCAAAGATGAAATTTTTTTCAATTCTGCTAGAGATGAATGAGCTGATTCTTCCAACATATGCTGTTCCTTTGGCTTACCAGTTAAACTAGATTATAAATTAAGTATTTTTATACTGCTGCAAGGACTTCCCTGGTGGCTGACGGTAAAGCATCTGCCTGCAATGCGGGAGACCCAGGTTTGATCCCTGAGTCGGGAAGATCCCCTGGAGAAGGAAATGGCAACTCACTCCAGTATTCTTGCCTGGAGAATTCCATGGATGGAGGAGCCTGGCAGGCTACAGTCCATGGGGTCACGAAGAGTTGGACATGACTGAGTGACTCTACTATACTGCTGCAAATACCCAGATACTTGTTTGTGGTTGTAGTTGAAGCTATTTAAATAAAAATTTGAGTAAGACTAATCAGGTTGATAGTGTGTAGCACAACTCAGACAGGAGAGAAGACTAGAGAAAGGGAGACCATCTGGGAAACCATATTAGGGGTCCAGATTTTGGTAAATTCTCTGGTTGGATATAGCAGTGAAAAGAAGGGACGGTTCAAAAGACATTACAAAAGAACTGTTACAATGAGTGTTGTAGGCTTAGCCATGGGTTGAAAGACAATCAAAGATGACTCAGGATGTGTTTCTTGGATGATTAGGAAGATTATATAGTTTTAAAATGAATAGAAACAGTGTGTTGATGCGCTGATTTTCAGTTTGGTAGATTAGGAAAAAATACCCATTTAGATACGTTGAGAATGAAGAAATAATAGGTCCTCAAAGGAGCTGCCGGTTTTGCTGTAAAGAAATGGAGCTTGAGGGAGAGGCTGACACTAGAGGTGCAGGTTTGTCGTCGAATGTCACGTCTTAATTTTGGCAAAATCATGCGAGAGACTCCCCAGAGTGACATCCAAAGTCCTCGCCAGGTCACTGAACGTCTTAGATCTCCTCTCCTAACATACTTATTTAGTCACACTGCACTTGCAGTTTCTGACGTGTCTGAACTCTCTCCAGCTGTGGGTCTTTGTTCTTACTATTCGTTCAGCCCAGATCGCTCTTCCCACAGATATCTGCATTGGTTGTCCATTTCACTAAGAGATACCCTTTCTAACTAGTCTTTCTAAAATAGTACTACTTTCCTTCATTTTCTAACTTGTTGCCCTATGTAATTTTTCTTCACAATACTAATTAGCACCTGTTATGCTGTGAACTAATTGTTTTTCATGTTTATTGTTTGATCATGTATCTTCTCAGTAAAACATAAGCTTTTTGAAAAATAGGGACTTGCTCACTGAACAAGTGAACAAGATAGAGCAAAATAGTTTTGTTCACTGCTCTATCTTCAGTGCCTGGGTTTTGTCAGGCATACTGTAAGGACACAATAAATATTTGTTTAATGAATGTCTAAATTTATTAAGGATAAAATTATCATAAAAAAAAAGTGTAGCACAAAGGTCTCAACATAAGGGAGCAGCTCAGTTTTAAGGAAGAGGCCCTATGAAAGATTAATGAATGATCAGAGTTGCAGGTGAAATCAGGCTAGTCTGTGTCACAGGACCCTGGGGGAGTGCCTCATGGGTAGGGAGGCAAGTGCATCAGATGCAGCAAAGAAATGAAAATGAGAAAAACAAAAATATATCTGATGAGATTTCAGGAGACCGGTAGGAACCACAGCTTAGGTAAATGGTTAAGGAATATGTAACAAAGGCCGTTTTTGTAAATAATGGTTTTTAAAGGGAGGGAAAGGAGCATTTAGTACTTGTGCATCTTGCTCTGTACGTATATTTATTATTTGTTCACCCTGGTATGCATTGATAAGCAACTATGAAAATGAGTAGAAATGGTCACATTGATACATGGAAGCTTGAGGTATTTAAGTTGTAAATTAGAGTTAATACAATGTAAATTGATTTTTCTAATAGTGATACCTTTCCCTGGTGGCTCAGATGGTAAAGAATCTGCCTGCAGTGTGGGAGACCTGGGTTCACTTCCTGGGTTGGGAAGATCCCCTGGAGAAGGAAATGGCTACCCACTCTAGTATTCTGGCCTGGAGAATTCTGTGAAAAGAGTAACCTGGTGGGCTACAGTCCATGGGCTCGCAGACAGTTGAACATGACTAAGCGATTTTCACTTCACTTAAACTTCAGTGCTCAAATGAAATATTTTGAAGTTTAATTTATGTTCAGTGAGTTTCATTTACTGGAATGGTCTTTGTTTTAGATATTAAAATGCACATTTTATTAAAAAACATAATTTCCTTGGACATTTTGGTACATACTTTGTGAAAAGAATCTAATATTATTTTTGAAGGAGTTTCTATTTTTGACTTTTTATTGTAAACATTTTCAGAGATACAGATAAGTAGAGAAAATAGCTTATTGAACTCTCATGACTATTGTATGCCTAACAAACAACAGAACCGAAAAAAAAAACCTAGCTTGCCTAATGATATATTAGATGTTTGCATGACTATTACAACTCTTTTAGGAAAAGCCTCTTGTTATTTTTGTTATCAAATCATTGTCCCACAATGACCACAATGTGTTTTTACCTGAAATTTCAAGTGTGCACAGGGTGTGCAGAGAACAGTTGTTCTAGAAGACTCCTGAAGTGTTTGTTTGTTTATTTGTTTAATTAGAAGCAGGATGTGGTGGACCAACAAAATTGGAATATGTTGATGGGGAAAATGTTGGCTCTAAAATGTATTATTGGTAAATGGTGATGTCTGTGGTGACCATATTCATTAAAGAACAACGAATTAGGAGAGGTTCCCCGTAACATGTTGTGATTTCAAGTACAATTTAAATCCACAAGTAGCATTCCATGTTACAGCCAGTGTTCCATGTTACTGAGCAGTGAGGTTTATGATAATGAAAACGTCAGGATTTGATATACGTATCATAAAGTGAAAACCTCTTACAGAGTGGAATATAATGTTAGTAACCTAGTCTTATTCCTGTCTTTTATAGAATTTTGTATGTTATAAAATAAAATGTAAGAACAACTTTTTTTTTTGTTTTTTCCTCTTCTGTTTCCTTATGTGGAGAAAGGTTTGTTGATTCTGGGTGATAGGTAAATGATTCAGACCCAAACAGCTAGAACCATGCAGTTGGACCAGTACAAGTTTGGGAATCACTTTTTTATCATAAGTAGTTGAAAAATTTTATTAGAGCTAGCTTTATTGGTATTGCAGTATGTAACATCCAGCAGTGCAAAGATCTGGAGGCTCTGCTGCCTTCCTGGCTATGTTCTTTCCCTTCTGCTTCTCATCTGAATCCACCTTTCCCCTACATGCCTGCTTGGAGAAACGCAAAATGCCGGGACCAGTATCCTACTAAGAGTAGTTCTCATCCCTGCCCATCTCATCCCCATGGTGTGCTCAGCCAGGAGCAGACACATTGGGGCCTACCTCCCTCTCCAGACATTGTTACCAGTGAAAATTATCCTGGATTTCTTTTTAGGAGAAAAGATGTCACACAAGGGAGAACAGTCAAGCATAGCAAGGTATGGGGAAGGCGCTGAGGAGGGAACAGCCAGGCCTTCCTTCTGCAGATGATTACCAACCTTGTTACAGGCAGTTTTCCTAAGAGTATATTCTTTCCAGATAAGAATGGAATGTGGTTTCAGACAGACCTGGGGGTAAAGCCTTATATGGGTACTTAAAACAAGCTAAACCAGCTGTGTGTTTGTGAGCAAGTTATTTAACTAGTTTCAATCTCAATCTGCTCATTTATAATGTGGAGGATAATAACAGCTCTTAGGTTTGGCCTTCAGAGGAAATTAATATTTAGAAACCTCTAATGAGTACAGTGCCTGGCACATAGTGATCTCAGTATATATATCCTCTACTGATCTTGCTGTCTACCATGGAAGCTGCCACACCTAAGCTATTTTCCTCTTAGTGGAATGAATGAATCTCTTTAAGGTTGATGAGTCTTAATTGGGTGCTATGATTTTCTGCTCCCTGGACAGTGAAAGCTTTACATAAAAGAAAGAAATATTCTTTTCCTTCTTATAAAGAATATCTGTAATAGTATTATAATATGGGGCTTTAAAAATAAACTCTCCTTATGGTCATTATAACTCATCGTTAGCATTATTTAATTTTGTGATTTAATAATTAAATAGAATATATTATTACTCCTTTGTTTTCCACACATGTTAGTAGAATTATTTTTAAAAGAATATAGTTAGCATTTAAATGGTTAAAACCCTTCAAATAAGACCTAATCTTTGAAATAAAATCTGAACAGGTGATATCCAAAAACTTTTTTTTGGTATGTATATTTTTTATATGGGATCTTGCAGTTCCTCTATTTATTTGGCTTTCAAGTTTACAGAATAATTACAGCTTTGAGTAAACTTGGTCACCTGTGGTTCAGAGTGGTTCTAAAAGTAGATAGAACATTTGAGGTTCAGCTTATAGTTTAGCTTGGTCAAGCTGGTTCTTTGAAAAGGTAAGCAAAATTAATAAAGCCTTAGCCAGACTCTTTGGGAAAAGAAGGGGGAGGGCTAAAATCAATAAAATTAGAAATGAAGAAGTTACAGCAGACACCACAAAAATATAAGACAAAGGATCATAAGAGACTACTGTAAGCAACTATATGCCAGTAGAATTGAAAACCTAGAAGAAACGGACAAATTCTTAGAATGTACAATATCCTAAGACTAAACCAGGAAAAAATAAAAAATGTAAACAAACCAATTGCAAATAGGGAAATTGAAAGTGTGATTAGAAAACTCCCTACAAAAGTCCAGAACTAGATGGCCTCACAGACGAAATCTGTCAGAAGAGTTAATACTTATCTTTCTGAAACTTCCAAAAAATTGCAGACCAAAAAATTGCAGAGGAAGGAACACTTTCAAACTCATTCTATGAGGCCACCATCATGTTGATATGAAAACCAGACAAAGAGACAACAAAAAAAGAATATTGGAGGCCAGTATCATTGATAAACATAGACACAGAAGTCTTCAACAAAATACTAGCAGTCTGAGTCCAACAGTGCATTAAAAGGGTGAGCAAATGTAATTTATCCCATTTATCCCATGGGTGCAAAGGTATTTCAGTATCCACAAATCAATTAGTCTGATACAGTACATCAGTAAACTGAAGAATAAATTCATATGATTATCTCAATAGATGTAGAAAAGCTTTTGACAAAATGATCCACTTATGATAAAAACTCTGGAAAGGGGGCAAAGAGGGAACATACCTCACATCATACTAAGCAGTGAAAAGCTAAAAGCATTTTGTCTGTGATCAAGAACAAGAAAAGCATGTTCACTCTCGCTGCTTTTATTAACATATTTTTGGAAGTTTTAGCCACAGCAGTAAGAGAAGAAAAAGATATTAAGAGAATCCAACTTGGAGAAGAAGAAGTAAAACTGTCACTGTTTACATGTAACATGATACTATACATAGAATATCCTAAAGATGCTACCAGGAATATATTTTACTAGAGGTCATCAATTAATTCAATAAGGTTTCAGGATACAAAATCAATACTCAGAAATCTATTGCATTTCTATACAGTGAATTTAAAATAGATAACCATTTTTTTGGGCTCCAAAATCACTGCAGATGGTAATTGCAGCCATGAAATTAAAAGATGTGTATTCCTTGGAAGGAAAGTTAGGACCAACCTAGGTAGCATATTCAAAAGCAGAGATATTACTTTGCCAACAAAGGTCCGTCTAGTCAAGGCTATGGTTTTTCCAGTGGTCATGTATGGATGTGAGAGTTGGACTGTGAAGAAAGCTGAGCGCTGAAGAATTGATGCTGTTGAACACTGGTGTTGGAGAAGACTCTTGAGAGTCCCTTGGACTCCAAGGAGATCCAGCCAGTCCATTCTGAAGGAGATTAGTCCTGGGTGTTCATTGGAAGAACTAATGCTGAAGCTGAAACTCCAGTACTTTGGCCACCTGATGTGAAGAGTTGACTCATTGGAAAAGACTCTGATGCTGGGAGGGATTGGGGGCAGGAGGAGAAGGGGACGATAGAGGATGAGATGGCTGGATGGCATCACCGACTCGATTGACATGAGTTTGAGTGAACTCCGGGAGTTGGTGATGGACAGGGAGGCCTGGCATGCTGCGATTCATGGGATCGCAAAGAATCAGACACGACTGAGCGACTGAACTGAACTGAACTGAACCAATAAGGACTAGATCCTGATTGAGAGGAGATGGGGGCGACAATAGATGAAATGGTTGGATAACATCACCAACTCAATGGACCTGAGTTTGAGCAAACTCCAAGAGATAATGAAGGACAGGGAAGCCTTGTGTGCTGCAGTTCATGGGTTCGCGAAGAGTTGGACACAGCTAAGGGACTGAGCAACAACAAACCAATGAGGACCTACTGTATAGGACAGGGAACTTGGCTCACTGTTCTATAATAATCTAAATGGGAAAAGAATTTGAAAAAGAATGGATACTTATGGGTCTAACTGAATCACTTTGCTGTACGCCTGTAACTAACACATCATTGTTAATCAACTCTAATATAAAAATTTTTTGAAAAAAAAAATGTCATGGGTTATGATATAATAAAAGTTAGCTACCTGACATTTTATCTAAGAATGCTTGTCTATTTCTGCATATTAAATTGCTCAGCAATCATAGACAATCATTTGGTTAATACCTTTTTATACTCTGTATCCAAAATTTCTTCCTTAAAAAAAAAAAAAAAAACTGAATTGTTCTACCTTGAGTTAAGAATCTTTACTAAAAGGAAAATATTCTTCTATTGATTAACCAGTTTACTTATTAGCCCTCTCCCTTTTAAGAATCCTCTTTAAAAGAGTAAGTGTTTTCAGACATGCACTGTGTTCTGAAAACTTTCATGGCTTGCTTTTCTTCATTGTAGAGAGAATTGTGTGATGTGTTCATGTTTTCATATTATGGCTAACATAAGAGAACCCAAAGTGTTTCTACTTACCGGCTCACTTGTTTTGGTATGGTAATTTAAAGTTTCAAGTGTTTTAAGTTTGGAGTCAGCTGTTTAATTACATTTGTTTATGCACAGCAGTAAACCCTGAAGTGTGGTAAAATATTCTCCTCTCCAGATGTTGACCCATCACTTGAATATTGTGGACTGGTTCTTGGTAGCCACTTCTTTCTTTTATAGTTTCAGCCTAATGGATAATATTTAGAAGTTGGATTCATTTATAGAGTATTTAATACTGAGACCTATAACATATAGGTTTATTTCTATTCAAGTCCATAACTACATGTAACGTTTTTGTTGAACTAGAGGTCTCAAGAAGACCTGAATAAAACCTTTTTACTATTAGTGAAATATTACTTTACAATCACACAGAATGATTAAAAATAGAGCTTGGTATGTGCTGTAAGCTTGTAGAGTTTCTTACTCGTTATTTTACTTACTGTGCCCAGAATCTTGCATAGTGATTGGCCCATAATTGGCATTTCATATATATTGTTGAGTTCATAAATACTTAGCATATTTAGTCAAAACAACTTGTGTATAACTACTTATGTCATTATATTATTATTTTAATATTTTTCCAAAACCATCTTATACGTAAATACAAATGTTTCAGTCTTTCCTAAACAATTATTTTTTACTAGTCTACTTGGGAATGGTGTTTAATCACTTCTATTATCCTTTTCATAAATTGCAGTAATTGATAACCACTTAGAATGTCATATGTAGTATTTTAAATAGCGTTTACATATATAGCCTTAAAAAGTTCTTTAGATTGTAGCATTTAAACTTCATTTAGGTGTAGTGTTGAAAATATGCTTCCTCTTAAGTTTAATTCCTCATAGTGCTTTTAAAGATAGAAAACCTTGGGACTGAGAGAAATAATATACTTTGCCTAGGATAACCCTGCTGATCGTGGGTGATGAGCCTGGATTTGAGTCTGGCATTCTAGTTTTCAGGTCCATTATCTTAGTTACCTTGACATCACTACAATGGAAGACATAACAGAAACGGAAATAGGTAGCCTTTAGATTGGACATTCTTTCTTTTCGTTTCTGTTCTTCCTCTCTCCCTTTACTCCTTGGTTCACACTTGAGTTTTCCATCGGGACTGTCCCTCTTTTTAAGAGTCTGTTCTGCATTCTTTACATTAAAAGCCAGTTAGCCAGTTACTCAATCATCAGGTGTTTACCGTGTACCCTTATGTGCTGACGCTGTTGTAGATGCTTGAGAAAGAGTTGTGCACACAATTCCTAACTTTTATTTAATCCGTCTAACTGGAACATCAAGTTAACATTACTTAAACATCTCTAAGATAGTACAGTAAATCATTGGCTGGAAGAATGAAAGAAATTTTATAAAGAAGGAAAGAGGAAGGAGCAAAGAGAATCAAATTGAGTCTGTACCTTATAGGCAGAGTAAGTTGGGCGAAATTGTGTGGTTCTTTATTGTTATAAATTGTATGATATCTTTGGTGTTTTAAAACTTTTGTATTTCAGACAAATAAATTAGCACACTGATATTTTAACATTCATATTTCAGAAAGTATTTAACATTGTTATTAATTATTTAACTGTGAGATAATAGATTTTATGATCTGTCGATTCTGCTACCTTTTTATTATTTTCCACACCACCAAGTTCTCACTTCCCTCCTTTTAGTTCCTTAGTTGATAATTGCAACCATTCCCTTGTCTTGCATCCTGTATTCTGTTTCACTTTCCTGTGTTCTCAAACTTACTTAGTTAAATTATGGCTTTGCTTAAATCCGATCCTCTGTGTTCCCCATCTGTACCCATGCAGCTGAATATATCTGGGGAAAAATATGATCCCCGGTGATACTTTAAATTCCAAGAGATCTTCCTGACCAAGAAATGGAAGCCACATCTCCTGCATTGCCAGGTGGGTTCTTTACCACTAGCGCCACCTGGGAAGCCCCATTAAGTTCCATTGGACCCTTAATGCCACTTAGCAGTCATGGGTATTTATTTACCTGTCTGTCTGCTTCTAGAAGGCTGTTACATATCTTCTCTTTTCTCAAAGCCCCAGTGCATCCTCATCCAACCTAATTCTTAAGGATGGCTTTACATCCTGATTCATTGGAAAAAATGGAAGCAATGAGCAGATAATCTCTACTAGCTCCTACTTTCAGATAATCTCTACTAGCTCCTACTTTCATCTATACCCCTAACTGCATTTGGACTCCTTTACCCAATCTTCTCTCCAGTTCCATCACTAAATTCTGTGTACTCCTGACTACAGCCAGTCCCGTACTTGTTCAGTGAATCCTTTCCCTTCTTGACTATAGAAGGAAGTTGCACCAGAAATTCTCTCCTCTTTCCTGTGTCATCAAAATTACCTTCTTGTTGGATTATTACTGTCAGAATTCACTCACTTGGAAAATATTTACTGAGTGTCTGCTATATGTTAGGCAGAGTTCTAGGTACTAGGAATATGTTATTAGAGCTTACATTCTAGTTGAAGAAACAAACAGTAAATAAAAAATAAGTTAGTCATCTCATAGGAACAAAGATGGAAACATGCTATGAGAAATAAAAAGTAGAGCAGGTGAGAGGGGTTGGAGAGTCCTGGGAAAAGGATACAGATTTCAGCATTGAACATCATGGTTGAGGCAGGCTTCACTGTGAAGGTTTTCAGATTTAAGACTTGAAGGAAATGAGGGAGTTAGCTAGGGGGTTGTTGTGAGGGGAAGACTACCCAGCAGAGGCACGACTAGATGAAAAACCCTAAAGGCAGAGACTGCAGTGCATTGTGGAGAAAGTGCAGGGTGGCAGGGTAGTTGGCAGAGTGACCTGAAAGAGAGTACTAGGGGAAGAGGTGAGAAACTTCGGTGGGACGGGTTGGAGGTCCAGATCGTGTAGGACCCTTGCTGATCATCTAAAGGCCTTTGTCTTCTGTTGTCAGTGAATTGAAAACATTGCCTTTTTTTTTTTTTTTTTACAGTTGTTCATTTTAAGGTTTCTGACTGTAGGTCTCTGCAGAGAGGGGCAGAGGAGAACTGTTCTAGGGTTTTGGGAATATTCATGTCAGAGACAATGATGGCTTGTTCCAAGATAGTGGAGGAAGTGTGAAGTGATACTAATGTATCTTGAAAGCGGAGTCAACAGGATTTCCAGAGTGAGATGTTAGAGAAGAAGGGACTTAAAGATGATCCCAAGGTTTTTGACTTGAGCAGCTGAAAGGCTGGAGGTGCCATCATCTGAGATAGAGAAAGCTACAGTTAGGAGGTTGGCAAGGGGAGCAAGAGTGGGAGAAATCAGGAGTTTAATTTTGATTGAGTTCAGATGTCTCTCAGAATACAGTTTCTATATTTAAGCAAATTATGTGACCTTTCCACATCTCTAAGTAGGAAGATCCAGTTTTATGGCACCTGGGGAGGTTTAGCATTGGGTGGTGAGAACCTGAAGAACAGTAGCATCAATGGAAAAGTAATGGTATATGCTCCCAGTATCAAAAAGGAAGGTCACCCGTGTTTTCAGTTTGAATGATGGAAAAAGTTAGGAAAGCCAGGTCTAAGAACAGATTTAGAGGGAAAGATAGTAGGTTGGGTTTTAGGTGTGGTTCCAATAATTCAACCAGCTAGAAATAACCATTGTATAGTTAGGCATGTGTATCATAAAACAGAGATCCAAGATGGAAAGAAATTTGGCTGAGACCATAAAAACTTGTTAGAAAAGAGGGAAAAAAAAAGCAGAGACCCTTGATGAATTATCTCTTTTAGTGTGAAAGGTGAAGAGTTGGTCCAGTGTGATTGATGACTGTATCCTATAAAGACCCATGTAGTTGATAGTTGCTAATGATGAAACTAGCACAAAACAGATACACACTGAGAAAACACTGTTGAGTTTGTCAACTAGGGGTAAATTAGTTTCTTTTAAGAGAAAAATGTCAGTGGACAGCCCTGTCCTATTCACTCGTGTTGTCCAATACCAGATGGTAGCCCACCGGACTTCTCTGTCCATGGGATTCTCTAAGGCAGAATACTTGAGTGGGTAGCCATTAGGGGATCTTCCTGGGTGTCTTCCAGGGATCGAACCTGGGTGTCCTTCATTGCAGACAGACTCTTTACTGTATGAGTCACCAGAGAAGTTCAGGTGTATATGTAGTAATATCAGCTAACATTTATTGAAAACTTAGTATGTGTCATACACTACACTGTTATATGTACTCATTATTAATCCCCTGATGGCCCAGACGGTAAAGAACCAATCTGCCAATGCAGGAGACCTGGGTTTGATCCCTGGGTCAAACCCGGGTCTTGGGAAGATCCCCTGGAGAAGAT
Organism: Bos taurus; assembly: GCF_002263795.3. Lineage (NCBI taxonomy): Eukaryota > Metazoa > Chordata > Mammalia > Artiodactyla > Bovidae > Bos > Bos taurus. Next base: position 33,524,913 of record NC_037343.1, read on the forward strand.
CCCCTGGAGAATGGAATGGCTACCCACTCCAGTATTGTTACCTGAAGAATTCCATAGATAGAGGAGCCTGGTGGGTTATAATCCATGGGGTTGCAAAGAATCGGACATGACTGAGCAACCAACATTTTCATTATTAATCCCCACATCACTTTTATGATGTAGGTACTCTTATTGTTTCCCCATTTAATGCTTAAAGACCAGACAAATTAATGAACTTGTCTAAAGTTTCAGAGTTAATGGTAGGAAAAAAAGATCATATCCAGGCTCTGTAGTTTTAAAAATCCATGCTTTTAGCCACTACACTATGCTCCTTTTCTTTGAAGTCTTCATAGATAATCCTTGACAGAACTCACCAACTCCCAGAGTTCACCCAAACCCATGTCCATCGAGTCGGTGATGCCATCCGGCCATATCATCCTCTGTCATCCCCTTTTCCTCCTGCCCCCAATCCCTCCCAGCATCAGAGTCTTTTCCAAGGAGTCAACTCTTCGCATGAAGTGGCCAAAGTACTGGAAGGAATGAACAAATGTTCTTTGTTCATTCCTTCCAAAGAACACCCAGGACTGATCTCCTTCAGAATGGACTGGTTGGATCTCCTTGCAGTCCAAGGGACTCTCAAGAGTCTTCTCCAACACCACAGTTCAAAAGCATCAATTCTTCGGTGCTCAGCTTTCTTTATAGTCCAACTCTCACATCCATACATGACTACTGGAAAAACCATAGCCTTGACTAGACGAACCTTTGTTGGCAAAGTAATGTCTCTGCTTTTGAATATGCTATCTAGGTTGGTCATAACTTTCCTTCCAAGGAGTAAGCGTCTTTTAATTTCATGGCTGCAATCACCATCTGCAGTGATTTTGGAGCCCCCAAAAATAAAGTCTGACACTGTTTCCATTGTTTTTGCATCTATTTCCCATGAAGTGATGGGACCAGATGCCATGATCTTAGTTTTCTGAATGTTGAGCTTGAAGCCAACTTTTTCACTCTCCTCTTTCACTTTCATCAAGAGGTTTTTTAGTTCCTCTTCACTTTCTGCCATAAGGGTGGTGTCATCTGCATATCTGAGGTTATTGATATTTCTCCCGGCAGTCTTGCTTCCAGCTTGTGCTTCTTCCAGCCCAGCGTTTCTCATGATGCATATAAGTTAAATAAGCAGTGGGAGAGTTTAATAGTCCAGTTTAGCTGGGGATGTGACCAGAATGGGCAAAGGATCAGAAAGGAATATTGAGGTCAGGTTTTGAACAACCTTGAGTGAGACCATAGAAATCTGTGAAGTTGCAGTGGTTTGTTTAGAATGGAACTCTGTAGTTCTCAACTATTTACTTGTTTAAATATAAGATTATTCAAAGAGACATTTTATTTTATTTCTAGAATGCCAGTTAATGAAAACAGAACGACCAAAGCCAAACACATTTATTATCAGATGTCTCCAGTGGACCACTGTTATAGAGAGAACATTTCACGTAGATACTCCAGAGGAAAGGTAAGAAACTCATTTTTTCTATTTTGTGAAACAGCAGCAGTCAGTCTAAAGATGTATGCGTATCTGACTTGACCACTTGTAAAAATATTGGTAAAATGCTGTTCAGTTCAGTTGCTCAGTCGTGTCCAACTCTTTGCGACCTCATAAACCGCAGCACGCCAGGCCTCCCTGTCCATCACCAACTCCCGGAGTTTACCCAAATTCATGTCCATTGAGTCGGTGATGCCATCCAACCATCTCATCCTCTGTCGTCCCCTTCTCCTCCTGCCCTCAATCTTTCTCAGGATCAGGGTCTTCTCAAATGAGTCAGCTCTTCACATCAGGTGACCAAAGTATTGGAGTTTCAGCTTCAACATCAGTCCTTCCAGTGAACACCCAGGACTGATCTCCTTTAGGATGGACTGGTTGGATCTCCTTGCAGTCCAGGTGACTCTCAAGAGTCTTCTCCAACACCACAGTTCAAAAGCATCAATTCCTCAGTGCTCAGCTTTCTTTATAGTCCAACTCTCACATCCATACATGAGTATTGGAAAAACCATAGCCTTGACTAGATGGACCTTTGTTGATAAAGTAATGTCTCTGCTTTTTAATATGCTGTCTAGGTTGTTCATAACTTTCCTTCCAAGGAGTAAGCGTCTTTTAATTTCATGGCTGCAGTCACCATCTGCAGTGATTTTGGAGCCCAAAAAAATAAAGTCAGCCACTGTTTCCCATCTATTTGCCATGAAGTGATGGGACCAGATGCCATGATCTTAGTTTTCTGAATGTTGAGCTTTAAGCCAACTTTTTCACTCTCCTCTTTCACTTTCATCAAGAGGCTCTTTAGTTCTTCTTCACTTTCTGCCATGAGGGTGGTGTCATCTGCATATCTGAGGTTATTGATATTTCTCCTGGCAGTCTTGATTCCAGCTGGTGCTTCCTCCAGCCCAGTGTTTCTCATGATGTACTCTGCATAGAAGTTAAATAAGCAGGGTGACAATATACAGCCTTGACGTACTCCTTTTCCTATTTGGAATCAGTCTGTTGTTCCATGTCCAGTTCTAACTGTTGCTTCCTGACCTGCATACAGGTTTCTCAAGAGGCAGGTCAGGTGGTCTGGTATTCCCATCTCTTGCAGAATTTTCCACAGTTTATTGTGATCCACACAGTCTGTATTCCTTTAATTATTCTGTTTCTGGTATAATGAATAAATGACAGGCTTACAAAGATATTAAATCAAAACCTATAGAAGTGCTGTAAGATATACTTTTAAACAGAAGACCGAACACTTAAAATATAAGTTAAGGAGGTCACCAAACTACGTTTTAAAAATTATGTAATTGATTATGGTTATATTTGGAATTCTAGGGCTGGTGATGGCAAAACGTTTCAAATAGCGTGCCATTATGCAAGTGGCTTCCCAGAATGTTATGCTGAGAAGGATTCAGAGATTGGGGCTACACTCAGTAAGGGAAAAACATTAGGTGTGATTGGTATTAAATGTCATCATTGCTAAAGAGAGGGGTATTAGTAACTAGCACACCAACATCAGGGCTGCATGTCATCCTCCTGATCTACTATACTTGAATTCTATCTTAATATTCTTTTATCTGGTGACTCTGATACTGAGTTAAGTCCAACAACCACAAAATAATTTTTCTCCACGTGTTACCATATTTGACCCAAATCAAGAAGTTGGTGAAGTTAAATGTTATTAGCCTTATTTTTCCAGTGAACAAATTAGGTCCTAAGAGACTTGTTTAAAATTTAAAACAAAAAACTCTTCCTCAAATGTGGTGAGGTATTATTTTAGTAACACTTTTTTGTCAATAAATGGTAAGTAATAAAGTATGATTGATTACTTTAGGAAATATAAGAAAAGAATGAAAAATTACTCAGAATTCTAATTCGATAACCAGACTTAGGGTCTGATAATATTTTCTTTAATGTACTTTCCCTCTGACCCAGTGCAGATGTGTAAAGGTCTTTGGTATACATAAAATTTGATATGCCCTCCCTACCCACATACCCCTGTCTTCCCTATGCATTGCTATATGTTGGATCCTCAGTTTTCTTATATCTCTACTCATAACCATGGTTGAGCCCATTACCTTGTACCTTTCAGATCTGAGCTTAAAATGTTACATTTCCTGCAAAACCTTCTCTTATTCTTATAGATGGGGTAGGACTCCCGGCTACATGCTTACGTATCTCCTTGTATCCATAAGCTTGTCTCCACTGTAATCTTTGATTGCCTTTTTCTTTTTGATTATAACATTCTTGACTAGCAAGTATCATATCTTCCTTGCTCATTATTTTATCTTTAGCATGTAGTTGAAGATCTGACACAATGTTTGTTGACTGGCTGAATGAATGGAACTTTTCCCATGTCAGTACATAGTCTTTGGAAATATTATTCTTAGTGGATTGTAACATCCCATTGAAACAGTGATTGATTTTGCCATTTATGTCGGCAAAGCTGGACTTAAGCCATATCTTAATGCTTTAAAATATCTAGTTTGCCATTCTTCCAATAATATCACACTACTTTTTAGAAAACTAGGAATAGAAGAATAAGGAATAAACAGAACCTGAAGTTAGTAGAAAGAGACAATAAAGACTGGAGTATAAATGAATAAAATAGAGGCAAAAAAAAAAAAAAAACTAGAAAATATCAATCAAACTAAAAGCTGGTTCCTTGAAAAGGTAAACAAAATTGAAAATCCTTTAGACAGACTCATCAAGAAAAAAAGAGAAAAGGTCAAAATAAAATTTGAAATGAAAGGGGAGACATTACAACCAAATCCACAGTAAAAGAAAGGATCATAAGAGATACTATGAACAATTTTACACCAGTAAAATGAATAACCCAGAAATTAATAGAAATGTGCAATCTTCTAAGACTAAACCAACTAGAAAGGAGTATATGAATAGACCAGTTACCAGTAATTGAAATTGAATCAGTTAAAAACAAAGTAACAAAAACAAAACCTTTCTAAGAAACCAAAGTCCAGGCCAGGTAGAAAATATTTGCAAACAATGTAATCAATAAGAGCTTAATTTCCAAAATATAGAAACAACTCATATAACTCAACAACAAAGAAACAACTGTGCAATTGAAAAATGAGCAGAAGACATAAAGAGACATTTCTCCAAAGAAGAAATACAGATGACCAATAGGCACGTGAGAAGATGCTCAGTATCACTAGAGAAATAACAAATCAAAACTACAGTGAGGTACCTCCCCCAAGTCAGAACGGCTGTCATTAAAAGTGTACAAATAACAAATGCTGGAGAGGGTGTGGAGAAAAGGGAGCCCTCCTCTACTATTAGTGGGAAGGTAAGTTGTTGCAGCCACTGTGGAAAACAGTATGGAGATTCCTCAGAAGTCTAAAAATAGAATTAGCATATGATATAGCAATCTCACTCCTGGGCATATGTACATACAAAACTATAATTCAAAAAGATACATACACCTCTATGTTCATAAGAGCTCTATTCAAAGTAGCTAAAACAGAGAAACAACTAAATGTCCATTGACATACAAATGCATAAAGAAGATGTGGTGCGGTTTTGCGATGGAATATAACTTACCCATGAAAAAGAACGAAATAATGCCATTTGCAGCAACATGGGTATAACTGGAGATTGTCATACTAAGTGAAGTAAGTCAGAAAGAGACAAATATTGTATGATATCACTTACGTGTGAAACTTAAAATATGATGCAAATGAACCTGTCTGTGAAACAAAAACAGAATCGTGAACCTGGAGAACAGCCTGTTGGCTGCCAAGGGGGACGAAGTTGGGGAAGGGATAGAGTGGGAGGTTGGGGGTAGCAGATGCCAGCTTTTATATATATAATGGCCTTGCTGTACAACGTAGAGAAGTGGGTCAATATCCTATGATAAACCATGATGGAAAAGAATATATTAAAAAAGAATGTGTATATATAAATATATATATGTATGTGTATATGTATATAAAAAACTGAATCAACTTTGCTGTATGGTAATAATTAGTATTGTAAATCAGCAGTACTTCAATAAAAATATTGATCAAAAAAAGAAGAAAGAACTATAGTCCAGTATACTTGTTACTATAGTGAATGCAAAATTTCTTAACAAAATTTTGACAAACCGGATTCAAGAAAATATGTAAAAGGTCATACGTTATGACTAAATGGAATTTATCATATAATTCAGTTGTATTAAATCTGAAAATCATCCAACTAAATTCACTATATCAGAAAAGAGAAATGACATGGTCATTTCAACAGGTGCAGAAAAAGTGTTTGAAAAACCTCCCAACACCCTTTCATAACAAAAACACTCAACTGGTTAGGAACGGAAGGGAACTTAATCAATTTGATTAAGTGTATCTACAAACAAACTACAACTTATATAATATTCAGAGGTAAAAGACTTGATACTTTCTGCCTTAAGATCTGGAACAAAATAAGAATGTCTGCTCACCACTTTTATCTAATATTGTACTGATGGTCTGCTCTAGACCATTACAGGGCAAAGAAATAAAAGGGAAACACACTGAAAAGGAGGAGGTAAATTGCTCTCCTTTATGGACCATGTGGTTGCATGTGTGGAATATCCAAAAAAATAAAAGCTATTAGAACTAGTAAATGAATTTATTAAGGCTATAGAACATATGGTCATCATACCAAAAGCAATTATATTTCTAAATACTAACCAAAAAATTTGAAAAAAAAAAATTTAAACCTCCACAGTAGCATAAAAAAATACTTAGAAATAAATTTAGTTTGTGGTTTGCAAGACATTTTCACAGAAATTTACAAACACTGCATTGGATAATTAAAGATCTAAATAAATGGAGAGCTATACCATGTTCATGGATTAGAAGACTTAATTTATTAAGGTACCAGTTTCCTCCAGATTGATCTATAGATTTAATGTAGTTCCACTTAGAATTCTAGCAAAGTTTGTCTTATGAAATCTACAGACTGATTTTATACAAATTGTATATGGAAGTGCATGATCCTTTATCTGATAGCACAACTGTCAAAAGTAAAAGCCTCATATTACTGCTCTGATATCCTATTATTTAAGCTACAAACTGCCTATCAGTTTTTTAAAAAGAAACTTACCTATGATCTG